>NC_059128.1:73527117-73830148 GCF_020740605.2 Lemur catta | reverse complement strand
TGTGGTTATGGAAAAGTCAGTGATGCTGTCACTCTTCAGGTTTTCAGGAGTTAAGTGATCACATGTATTTCTTCTCCTCTTGAGTTCAGGCCAAACCTGAGGTGGATATAGGAATCAGAAAGACAGAAACTACCACATCAGCCTTATTACTGGGGTAGCTGAACTTGAGAATGTGCCTTGACCTACAACTAAAATATAGCTCCTAACGTGTCTTCCACAAGGAGAGCCTACGCTCTGAAGCACAGGTCTCCCCACCGCAGAGACAGAGTGCACCTGGGCAAGCTCCAAAGGCATGAGCAGAGAGGACCAAGAAGAGGCTGAGGCATGTGTGGTCAGAGCCTGTCGCTGTCTTACCAATCAGATGAGTTTCTCCTCTCAGGGGGGCAGGCAGGAGGAGCTTAATGAATGAGGGCAAGGAGAGAAAGAGCCCACAGTTTTATCTCCCATACTTCTCTGTCCTCCACGGGATGGGACATGCATTCTCCCCAAAGGACTACCAAGTAGTGGTACCATCCTCAGCTGCATCAGACAGACAACACTGGGATGCATAGGAAGGGATGGGAAATAAAACTGTGCGTGGGTCGATTTATTTCTAGGATCTACATCCACAGCCACAGGTAACATGCACCCATGTGTGGGCCTGAAGAGGCACATGGAGCAAGATTACTTCTGGTTTCTTCTGTCCCTAAGGGTCTAAGCGTCATGAGAATGGGACAAATGGCATATTACCATGAAGCATCCATCAAGGTCGCTCTTCCTGGTGCAGTCATATCAGGCTGAATGGTGCATTGGGTCATCCCTCCACATAAAACCCTTCAATGTCCCCCCTTGTTTAAGTCCCAACGTTTTAGAATATCCTATAAGCCTCATGCTGTGGTCCAGTACCTGCTTACAATGAGTAGTTCATCCCTCACCTTCACCTCCTTCCTTCAATGTCTCTGAGGTGCCAGCACTGTCACAGGGCACTTTCTTCCACCTGGAACACTCTGGACCTCCCTCTTCCCCTGGATAATCTCAACCCAACTTCGAGTCTCCATTTCCTCCAGGAAGTATCCCCACAACCTTGGTCAGAAACACCCCTGGGGTCCCCTGTACCATACCTCGTATCACACCAATTGTCATTGTACTTGTCAGCATCTCTTGCTGGAATTTATACTTCATAAAGTCAGGGACCATGTCCACCATTGTGTCATTTATTCCCAACACACAGCAGTGTTTGTCCCATCGAAGGTGCTGAATAAATATTTACCAATTACATAGTAAATGAGGAACACTGTCCTCCAACCGTGAAACCCTGAATCCCATGCCAGCCTCCATTCCCTTCTGTCAAGGGACTCAGATTCAAAGTAATGAGAAATATAAATTTCAAGACCCTGCTTCTTAATTAAGTGTTTTTATTGTTGTTGCTGCTACTGGATAAAGTCTCCAAGGACCAGAGAGCTTGGAAATCAGCAATGTCTCTTTCTTTTCTGCCAAGTTAAGGAAGGTTGTAGCTCCCTTCTCCCCAAAGTACAGCCTCCCAAGTGGCTTATTAGCTCAAATAGAACCCAGGAGCCAACAAGATTGCCTTTGTTCAATTGCACAGCCCTTTCTCTGTTTTGGCCCTCGCGCCGCACCAGGCTCATTGTAGCCCTCCCCCAGCCCAGGATGACTTTGATGGAAGGGTGGGTGCAGCTTTCTCTCAACATTCACACTCTTAAAATATTTCAAATCCAAAAGCCACAGCTCCCTACCCTCTGAAATGACCCTTGGACCCGTGCCTTTGTACCTACTCCCTCTACTGCAACCACAAGGGTGGTGCCCTGGGGGAGGCAGCCTTTGTGGTGTTTTCCCAGGCACTACCAGCTACCTCAAAAAAGGGTCTTGTTTCTACAGTAGGGTTCTTAAAATGGGTTCATAGGTTGGGTTTTAGGCACTCTGCAAACCACGTAAATGTATTTGCAAAATTTTGTGCAAATATACATTTTTTTCTGGGGAGGGGTCTGTAACTTTGATCAGATTCTCAGAGTATCCTAGTGTCTCAGGATCCCACAGATTTAACTGGATGGTCCTTTTACAGAATTTTCCATGTGATCCCAACCAATGGCTTCCTCTTTCCCAAACATTTGTTCATTAAGGCCATTCCATGGGATCGGTGAATCTTTCCTCACAAACTAGATTCTTTGCCAAAGCTCAGTTTGCTTGCATGTTGGAGTCTTGCCCATGGGGGGAGATCCTGATGGGCTGGAAGACCCTTCATTGCACCATTCAATGCATCAGGATTTTATGGAAAGAGCCCACTAATAGAAGTTCAGGGACTCAGTTGCACTGTGGACTCTGACCCTATCTGTAGAACCACGTGCAAGTAAGTCACTTGTACTCTATATTCTTTAGTTTTCTGTTAAAAAGAAAAAAGGAAAGGAAAGGAAAAAGCAACAACAGTGCGGACTAGATAAACTCTAAAGTCTCTCCGAGCTGTAAAACACATATAATCACATGAAATCAGACCATATGGGTAGAAATGATGCTATGGATAATTAGCTGTACAAGTACAAATTGTGTTAACATATTCTGCTGTATTCCATGTTCTAGAAGTGCATGACCATATTGTATTTCTAACAGGGTAAACTTAAACTATTTTCCTTTTTGCCACATAATTATTACCCATATTTTAGACACCAGCTATGGAAGTAAAGTCTCAGAAAAATAACTGAGCTAATGAGTCAATTTTTAGTTTTTATGTCTCAAAATAGACTTTGAAATCCTTAGCACAGAACACAGATGAATAGATTTATAAAGAAGCCATGATACAGAGCTTGTTTTCTTGCTATAGACTTGATACGATTCCTTAGAGTGGGGAGGCAAAAAAGAGATCGAGAAGTCATGCTTAGACATAAGTGCGTCTCCAGGGAAAGGGACACTCTCCCCAAGGCAACACTGGGAAATGTTAATGGGGATTAAATAGTGATGTTTTTGGAAGGACTTTCAAAAATACGAATTGATTATTATCATGTCCCAGAAAAGGGCACCTTTTCTTTCTAGCTAGTTACTTTCTGCTTCAAGAGTAAAGGAAAAACGGTCCTGAGATGCAGGGAGGACCAGTGTTAGCTTCCTGGGTGCATCCTGGGAGAGCGCACCTGGCCCTAGACACCCCGTCCCCCACCAGTGTGGTATGGTAGTAGTAAGGGCAAGGGGAATCTAGGCAAAAAGGGTCTGGAACAGTCCAAGCCTCCCACCACCCAAGAGTAGTACAAGGAGTACCTGCTGTCAAATTTCCTATTGGATTAGCATCTTCCATCATCTCTTTATGCTAACAGAAGTGGGATTCTACCTCCTAAGTGACTACTCTCAGTAGCCAATGAAATTCTTATTCTGATGTCAACATAAGACATATTGAGAAAGATGACATTGCCAAAATCCCCTCTGAGCCTTTCACATGAGACAACTAGAGATCCATCTTTTTAAATGCAAAAAGTTATATTCAATTAATAGCAAATCACAATGGCTATTTTCCAATATATTGACTTGTCCACACTAAAATAAACAATAGATAATTCCTTTAGAAATTACAAAATGCTTCAGTGCTTTTCTGCATATATTAAAATGTTAATAACATGCAAAACACCATAGCAACACTGTAGCAGTTAATGACACAGCTCCTTTGCCATGGAAACACGTCTGAGCGCAATAGAAAGGTACCGGCTGTGATGCCAGACACGTCTCTGAGCTCTCTGAGCTGACAGAGCCAGTCCTGCGTTTGTCTATGCGCTCAGACAATGCGCCACTTTGTGTAGTTCTGCCTGTGGCCACGGACCACAGCCACCTCCCACAACCCCTTTCCTTGAGGGTATCACAAGGAAAACAAGCTGGTATATTGAAACTACACTGACATTATTCTAACACCAGGAAAAGAAATATTAATCCAGGAAAGCAAGTTTTGAAAAGATCCAAAGTACAAAAACTGGGATTTCACATTTGGAAAAAGAAATAGCACATTTGCAGGCCCATGTTATACCCCTTGAAGAGAAATTTTAAAATGACAAGTTCAGAACTTGACATAATGTGTGGTTGGCCTCTTGCATCACCCCAAACATTTTCTTGCAAAGAGAAAAAATGTAAGTGGGAAACATCTCTCTGCCACCACAACGCCCCGTTTATGTCTTAGCAGCATCACTGACTCGGGAATGAAAAACGCATTTTTGACTCTATAGTTCTGAGGTTTTAGGTGAACAAACTAAAGCATACAAACTTTGTCTGTAATAGTTTTCCTTATCCCTTCCCTCCATTTCTTTCTAGACATTTGGGGTTTTTTCTCATTAACTGTCGAGGTAGTAACTTCAGCTATGTGATATTTTGAAAGGCAATGCGGTCTTCTTCCAACATTCATCCCCACCCTCCTCTCATGATGTCAAGATAGTTAACGTTGCTGGGAAATGTTAATGGGGATTAAATAATGATGTTTTTGGAAGCTGTTTCAAAAATATGAATTGATTATTATCATGTCCCAGAAAAGGGCACCTTTTCCTTCTAGCTAGTTATTTTCCGCTTGAAGAGTAAAGGAAAAACAGTCCCAAGACACAAAGATGGGCATCCCTCCAAAGAGAACCAGGCAGAAGGGAGGTCCCTTCCAGGGAAAGGCTGGAGCTGGCAGAGGTGTGGTCTCAGCGTGATGGGCTGGCATTTGTGCCAACAGGGACCCGTATCTCAGCAACAGCTTCACCAGGGCCCAAAGACACAGCTGGGACAGAGCTGGGACTTCAGGTTGAGGATGCCCCAGGCCCACATATTTCCTGCCCTACCTCCCAGAGATTCTAGTGAAAGGTTGAAGAACTGGGTGCCACCTTCCCTGGTTAACATTCAGCAAAAGCATTTTCTCTCTAAGCTCTAGGACTGGGGTCAGGTTATTTCTCTTTTATAAAATTCACTTGTTACTTTTAGTCCAAAGTAGTGTTTTAGATATATCATACGATCTTGATACTTACAGTTTGAAAAATGTTTCTTAATAAAAAATATTCTAAAGTTACCACTTTAAAATAATTGCCTTCTTTGTACTTAATATTATTTTCTACCATTTTAAATTCTGGAAATATTTGATCATATTCCATTATGGTGGTGTGTATGGAGGAGTTTGTCAGTGGTTCCTACCCTCAAGTCTACAACAAACCTTCCCTCATGTTGAACAGTTTTTTCAAAAGAGTTTCCTTAAAACTAAATGAAATGTTGCTCCATAAAATACACCTGAAACATGACTCCTTCTCACTCCCTCCATCACAGCTGCCCGGAGTCAAGCCCCTATCATCTGTTATTCTACCTGGCTTTGGTCTGTGCCTTCTTCCTTGACAGAGCTGCTGGGACAATTTCTTTTAAACATTAGTCAGATCATTTTCCCTGCCACTCTCCCCAAACACCCATTCCCAGCCCATCCATTTGATTCAGAATAAAGCTCAGAGTCTTTGTCATGGCCCGTACTCGGGGCCCGCCCCATGGGCATTCGACCACTGCAGTCACGCAAACCCCTGCACCCAGAAGGGTCCTGTGCTTGGGGTTCAATGCTCTGCAGCTGTAAGTGTTAATAATTTATCTCTGAACTTGCGTTTTGAAAGTAAAGTCCAGTGGACAACGGAGCATGTGCCTCAGCTCATGGGCAATCCAGCCTCCCAGTACTTTCCGGCCTCCCCAGGATGAGTTTTGACTCCCTACTTTCTGGTGTCCAAGACCCCTCCTGGCTTCCCCCTCCCTGCCTCTGACACATGATAGTTGATGCCTCGCACCCAGGGAGGGCCTGAACTGGGCTAGCAAATGCAACACTTTGACAGGCAATTGATGGGGGTGGGGGGCCATGGCCAGCAGGACAGGCTTCTCATCCTTGCCTCCCAATCCAGGTACTGAACACGTTTCAACACAAGAGTTGCAATCCCTTGGGTGCCACCCATCCATTGTGGAATGGAGAGAGTCCTGGGAAGGGGAGATTGATTTCCCCTTCCCCCAGCCAAGGAAGGGCAGATAGGTGGTCCAGGGGCTGGAAGGGGGAAAAACCCTGCATATTCCATGAAGTCAGGAAATTTTGCATGCATTGAGTAGCAAAGCAGGGCCCTCAGCTGCCTATGAGAGTCTGCACTCCCCCCTGAGTATCCCTATACCCAAAGGAGTGGGATTAAACAGCAAATAAAATCACCATGGGGGAGAGACTGCAGAAGAAAGAAAAAAGATTTTTATTTTAGTATCTTCAAAGTCATTTTATTAACTGCTTTTCGAACAAGAGACCCTGTATTTTCATTTTGCCCTAGGACTCCCTAGCTATGTAGCCAGCCTTGCCTGTGCATGATGGGCCCCTGCCTACCCCTCCAACTCCATCTGCCCTGCTGTCTCCCTCCTGCAGTCCTCTCAACAAGCCTGGAGTTCTTGTAGGTTCAAACACACTTGCCAAACTCAACCCTGCCCCTGGCCTTTACGTTGTTATTTTCCCCACAGTCACTTCCTCATTTGGATTCTTTTCTCAAATGTCACATCCAGATCCTAATCTCAGATGATCACTACCTTCCCTTTTTGCTCCATGAAAATGCCACCCTATGCTAATTACTCATTATCTCCTTACTCAGCCTTGTTTTTCTTCCAAGTCCTTAAAGCTAGCCAGCATGCATTAGATATGTGCTTTTTTTTTTTTTTTTTTTTTTACTGGTCTTCCTCACTAGAATGCATATTCTACAAAGTCAGGGAATTTTTTGTGTTCACCTCTTTATCTCCAGTGCCCAGAATGTACCAAGTACACAATAGCCTCCTAACAAATACGTGTGGAATGAATGTGTGAACGAACCTGTGTCTGCCATTCTATATTCCTCTTGCTCATGGTTTCCTTTTGGAGGAGGGAAAAAGCCATTTCCCAGGGAGAGATCCTTCCCAAACTGAGGCCTGTTATCGACTCAGTTATTAATCAAAAATAGTATCTACTGGATAGCTACCATGTACAATTATGTGTGGTGCTATTCTGCGTGAGTTGCTATGTTAGAGCCCCAAGAGGAGCTTTCATTAAGATCATCCTCACTTCTCCTTCTTCACAATTATTTAGAGCATTCAATTAATTTTCTTTTCCTTTTTTTATTTCAGAATATTATAGGAGTACAAAGGCTTTGGTTACATAAATTGCCTTTGCATTGCCCATTCTGTAGTTTGTCTAGTCGCTCTAATGATAGTTTCCTTAGCTGTACAGAAGCTTTTTAATTTGATCAGGTCCCATGTGTTTATTAATATTTTTGTTGTTGCTGTGACTGTTTTGGGGGTCTTCTTCATAAATTCTTTGCCTAGGGCATTGTCTGTAAGAGTTTTTCCAACATTTTCTTCTAGAATTCTTATGGTTTCATGCCTTAGGTTTAAATCTGTTATCCACTATGAGTTGATTTTTGTGAGAGGTGACAGGTGCGGATCCTGTCTCAGTCTTCTCCATGTGGCTATCCAGTTTTCCCGGCACCATTTACTGAATAAGGATTCTTTTCCCCAGTATATGTTGATTTGATTCCCCAATGTATGTTGATTCTCCCAAATATGTGGGAGAAAATATTTGCATGCTATACATCCAATAAAGGGCTGATAACTGGAATCTACATAGAGCTCAGGAAAATCAACAAGAAAAAATCAAACAACCCTATTAAAAAGTGGACAAAGGACATGAACAGAAACTTTTCAAAAGAAGATAGACTAATGGCCAACAAACATATAAAAAAATGCTCAACATCTCTAATCACCAGAGGAATGCAAATCAAAACCACAATGAGATATATCACTTAACTCCAGTGAGAATAGCTTTTATCAAAAAGTCCCAAAACAACAAATGTTGGTGTGGATGTGGAGAGATAGGAACACTTATACACTGCTGGTGGGACTGCAAACTAGTACAACCTCTATGGAAAGTAGTATGGAGATACTACAAAGAACTAAAAGTAGAACTACAATTTGATCCAGCAATCCCACCACTGTTTATCCAAAGGAAAAAAAGACATTCTATAAAAAAGACATCTGCACTCTAATGTTTATAGCAGTACAATTCACAATTGCAAAGAATGGAAACAACCCAAGTGCCATCAATACATGGTTGGATTAATAAAATGTGTTATATGTATACCATGGAGTACTACTCAGCCATAAAAAAAATTGCAAACTACCTGTTGTATTATTCTGGATGGAGCTGGAGTCCATTCTTCTAAGTGAAGTATCACAAGAATGGAAAAATACATGCACTCACCATTAAATTGGTACTACTTGATCAACACTTATGTGCACATATGGGAAGTAACATTCATAGGGTGTCGGGCAGGTAGAAGTGGGGGGAGATGGGCAAATCCACACCTAAGGGATGCTGTGCATGCTGTCTGGGGGATGGGCATATTTGTAGCTCTGACTTGAGCAGTGCAAAGGCAATTTATGTAACCAAAGCACTTGTACCCCCATAATACTCTGAAATTTAAAAAAATACACAAGGGAAAAACACACTGCACATGATATGCAGGGAGGAAGCGCTCCCTCTTCCTATTTTGGCTCCAAGTGGCTGCCCAAAAGCCTCATTTTCACCTGGTGTTCCTCTGGCAGGCTTTATCCACTCATGGGACCTGGTCCCTCCTTGAAAGGAGCCCAAGCTGGTGCCCAAAGTCCCTCAGAGCACCCCCTTGGCAGTCCATGCTCTTCTCTCCGGCTTTCCACCCCTTTGGTACTAGCTGGTGCGGGCACAGCTCAGTGCTTGCGATGGAATTAGTGACACACCAGCAGCCCATGTCACCACCACCCCCTGACCTCAGGGATTCTTTTAAATGCGTTATGACCCTTCCCTCACCCCACTGGCGCCACATGAACCAGTAACCCCAAGTTTGGAAGCAGTGATTCCACTTGACACTTCCCATTGTTTATGGTTTCCCAGCCAAATTCTCAAGCCCTATGAACTTGTTTTCATACAACTCGTTGATTTCAATTTAGCAGGAAATAGTTTATGACGTACGGGAGATCTCCAAGTATGCATTCCCCTCTGCCAGGGCTGGGCTAATTCTTTTGAAATTGGGCCACTTAAGGATTTTTGCAGTTATGCAAAGTCAAAATAAGTAAAGAAAGATAAATCACCAGTCCTGTGGGAGAGTCAGAAGAAAGTAAAGCATCCTTAATTTCCCTCTGCTGCTGAGTTATGCAGATATCTTCCAATGAAATGGACTTTGGGGTTGGAACAGCTAATAAGGTAAAAAAGAATCCTGTAAATAAATCAATTATAAATAAAATAAATTCATAGCAAGAAGAAGCAGGCAAATCTATATGTGAAAGTAACCACTCAAAGGAACACACTCCAATTTGCTCTGTTTCTACTTTCTTGACTCACCAAATGATCATTACTTCGTATTCAAGTAAAACAATATAATGGAACCATCTTTCTGAGCAATCTTTGAGCAATTGTGACCTACCCGAATGAGACCTGGGGGAGGCTTTCTCCCAAATAGAGCCATTGCGGTCAGGGTCACCCTTACAGGCAGTCAGTCCTATTAGTGCCTCACTGGTCATCACAGGCCAAGTGTCTGGGAGAATTCCTTTGCCAGCTGTCCTGTAAATTCATGCCAGTGGCCATAGGTCACAGAGTGTGAATTGGTAAGATACAGCACCACACAAGAAAGGCCAGTTCAAGGGCCATGCTCCTCCCACAGGGGTTATCTACTTCAAGAGAGTTGAAGAATTTTATGCTTCTCATTAAAATCAGGAGGTTAGTGTTATCTCTAATATCCCAGCCAACACTTAGGAATTTACATTGTCTTTTTAGCATCCCAGATGGGATAGGTGGCATTGGTACAATAAGTTTATGCAGAAGAAAAAAAAAAAACTCCATGAAGGAAAGGAATAACATTGACTTAACAATGAGCAGAATTGAATTTTGCTTAGTTCTTGAGTTTTTGGAGGTCCTATTTCCCAGGGCAGATAGCTGCAGGCTAATGGTCATACTTTTTTGCTATATGAATTTCTCATGGTTCTTGCATTTATTGAGATCCTTAATTTCCTAAACAGATAGCCACGTTTTAATGGTCATACTTTTTTGCTGTGATTCCAGACCCCAAGTTAGATTTGGCCTATTAAGAATAAAGTTGTCCCAGTGTGCACTTAAACCCTTCTTGAAACCTGAAAAAATTACATAAGCCAGCCTGGAAACCCACAACTTTGTAGGTCACACATACACCAATGATGCCTTTTGCTTACCTTTTTTATTCTAACAACATTCTCACCCCCTCCCCATTTATATTAATCCCTCTTAGGGATGCATAATTCATTCAATTAATTACCTATCACATCAAAATCTGGCATTTTAACTGATATGAGCTTTCTTTACAAATTTTGTCCTCTGTGTGTGTGTGTGTGTGTGTACACTCTGTTATAGGGCATGTTCATTTGAGTGGAGGCTGGGGCAGAGACGGAGAGGGTGGGAGGGCCGGCATCAGGAGCAGTGTGCCCCTGCGTGAGTGAGCCTGGATGTGCCTGCTATGGAATTTCCTCTGGTCATTAATCATAGACATATTCATTACTGGAATCCTGTTTTTCCCCTGATGTGTATTAAATCATATATTTTCCATCCTGACATAAGCAATTAAGTTTTGAGTTACTTACATATCCCTGTTTTACCTCCTCTTATTGCAAAAGATAAGTGACATGGAATGAACTCAGGGGTCAACACAATTGTAGTAATTAAGACAATGCACTCAGTGGCAAAACTAAAACCTGGAACTGGAAAACTTGTTTTCACTGTTTTCTTCTTAGATCATTTGAAATACAGGAAAAAAAAATCAAGCAATATACACTGATATAAGATTAAATTCAATAAAGTATTAGTGACACTAAATCTGCTGTAGACAGAAACCTTGTAAGAGGTTCAAAATGGACTCAATTAGAGCAAGCACATGTCCTAAATCAATCCATTACCCAAAACAGTGTGTTCCATTCCATCCTTTTTCCAAACTCAAGGTCCATCTCCATCTTTTTTTCTTTATTGGTCACATTGTTTCCATGCTGACATGAATTAAAAAGAGCTTGGATCTGTTCTGCCTCAATAATTTGAATACTTTTTGTATTTCTACTTTTGCTATCGTGAAACTTTTTATTGCTATCTGCTAGTCCCTGGAATCTCTGTATCCAAAATGGAGAAGTAATAAAGATCCAAATAAAACCACTAAAGCCCTAGGTGACAGTTCAAGAAATTGTCAATGTCTCATTTTTAATTGCAATTATTATTTTGTTCCTTGAATCTTTAATGTGATTCCATCACTTTAGAGTGACCCATCCACTCTCTACAATAGTTTTCCAGTGTAAAACTGATCTAGCTGCTGCCAGGTGGAAAGGCTTATGCCTTTTTTCCTCCTAAAGAGAAGAATTTGAGATTAGATTCTATTGGAAGTACATGATTGTTGTTCTTCCAAAATGTGCAGATCATGGTGTATGTTGCTCCAGAAGTGTTTGTACTGGTCCATGGCTTCAACCCAGAATGCCTCTTGCCAGCCTGAAAGAACAAGTTATAAAGTTACTCCAGAGACATATGCTCAACTTTGCATCTCATTCTCGACCTGTGGTCAGTTTTGAAATTTAACCTACTTTTTAAAAATTTAGTTTAGGGACTAAGATGAAAGGCCTACATAGGCTTGAGTAAAAAACAATGCTGAAGGAATGGGGATGATTTTTCTTGATGAGGGACATTGTCTTCAAGGCTATGAAGAGGGTTACGACAAGGATGATAACCACAAGTTGTATATTTTCTTTGAACACCAGCCAAGAGAAGTTGATCAACTTTTAGCTGAAAGCAGGCTAGAAATAAGTAAGAACTTTCTTACTTTAAATTGTTATGCTTTTAATTGTATTAAAGACACATTTCTCCTTTGATATTAAAAAAGAAGAAGAATGGAGATTTGTATTCATTTCTATTTCACTCTATCTCAATTTAGGAAGATGAATTGAAGGACTATTCAAACTTCTCTTTTCTAGTCCTAAGAAATATTCAATCTATTGCTGCTGCAAAGAGCTTCAGAAACAAGTCATCATCATGAATAGATGGTAAATAAATTCAGGATCACCCTTGACATCCAGAGTGATGAGGCACGTCGCTGTCATATTCGGCCCCCCAGTTTCCATCACACCACAGTTGGGTGGCAAAAGGTCAATATACTGCCATTTTTAGGCCTAAAAGATAGAGTCCTGGAAAATTGCAGACCATTTACTGTTGTCCCACAGTAATTGTGGGAAGAGTTTTGGAAGATCTTCTGAGAAACCCAGTGTAGTAAGAATGGGGAGAGAAAGCCACAATTTGAATAAAGGAAACCCAAGAGGGCTACAGGAAGTAAAGAAATGACAGGAGTTCCTCCTCCCTTGTGGGAGGGGCTGCAAATAGCTGGGCTTTATGATACTCACTGACAAGACCTCATGTTTTGGACAACAGTTTTGTT
This sequence comes from Lemur catta, assembly GCF_020740605.2. NCBI lineage: Eukaryota > Metazoa > Chordata > Mammalia > Primates > Lemuridae > Lemur > Lemur catta. The sequence continues at coordinate 73,817,726 of NC_059128.1, read as the reverse complement.
CTGTTCGACAGACATCAATCAGTGTTCCGCATACTGCACTAGATTTTGGGGATACAACAATGCGATACATCCAATATCTCTCCCCACATGACTCAAACTCTAAATGAAGCCACAAGTGAGTTAACCAATGATCATTCTTCCCCTCTCTTCTCACCTGAGTAAGTGCAGCTCAGCCCTCCAGGGGCAGCTTACATGTCTCTTCCTCAGCAGAAAGCCTCCTTGACCTTACTCACCATGCTTGGTCTCCGTGTGTTTCTATCTCATAGCACATTTCACATTTGTCATTTAAGAATGTATTTGTGCAAATATTTTCTAATATACATCCTCTATAAAGGAAACCATCTGACCATGTCAATGGAAGCTTCCCAGCACACAGGACCCTGCCTAACGCACAGGAGGTGTTCAAAAGTAAGCTTGATGGTTGAGGGAGAGGTATTAAAGCAGGGGTGAAGACATGCATAGGATACTACAAAAGCACATAAAAGGAGAACTATTCTGTGTCCTGAAAATAATAATCAATCTGAATCTTAAAAGGAAGAGTTAATGTTACCCAGGTAAGAAAGGAGGGAACAGGTGCACCCAAATGTGAAAGCACTATGTTAACTTTCCAAAGCATGACATGGCTTGCACCATGTGCATAGTTACAAGCAATGCAGCATGACTGGGATGGAAATTGTGAGGTAAGGAATAGCAGAAGGTGAAGTTCAAGAATACAGAAGATCCTATAAGTCATTGCAAAAAATCTTTGACTTTGTCTATGGCAATGAGGAGCCTTTGAAGAGTTTGAAGTCAAGAAGTAATATGGCCAGACGGTCAAGATACCATTCTACAGACAAAGCAGGGAAATAAAGACTCCAAAACCAGACAGGCATTGAAGACATAAAGCTCAAAGCCAGTTCTCCCTAGGACAGGCCCTGTGACAATTGATTTGGAGGCCCATAGTCCATAAGTTTGTTACTCTCAATGACAACACTAGCTAAGCCTGTTGCATGTGTCCAGCTCTTGTGGGGTTACATGTCAAGTAAAAGAATTTAGTTAAGGAAGCAAAACACCTATGGAAAAACCAGAGAACAAAAATATGTATAAGTAAGTAATATGATATAAACTGAAAAAGAAGCTCAGGATTAAGTGGGACCAGAGTTGTGTAGGGTAAGTGGGGAAAAACTCTTTTTAAGAGGTGAGTCTTGGCTGGGTGCGGTGGCTCATGCCTGTAATCCTAGCACTCTGGGAGGCGGAAGCAGGCGGATCGTTTGAGCTCAGGAGAAAAAATTAGCTGGCATGGTGGTGCCTGCCTATAGTTCCAGCTACTCGGGAGGCTGAGGCAAAAGGATGGCTTGAGCTCAGGAGTTTGAGGTTGCTGTGAGCTAGGCAGACACCATGGTACTCTAGCTTGGGCAACAGAATGAGACTCTGTCTCAAAAAAAAAGAAAAGAGGTGAGTCTTCATCTGGTTCTTTAAGGAAGTGATGGAGAGAAGAGACTGACTTTTTTTTAATCATCTTAACTTTGATGGTTGCTTTACAGTTGTGTAGAAGAATGTCCTTGTTCATAGGAAATGCACACTAAAGTACTCAGATAATATGTTTAAGTTTGGGGGCAGCAAACATGTTAGGACAAGGTGTCAGCAATGTACAGTACTCTCAAATAAAAAAAAAAATCCTGAAGAGCAACAGGGAGGGTGCTCAGCGGGGAGCCACTTGGGGGACCCACCTAGTGGAGAAAGGCTGCCAAATGGAAGAAGACTGCCTGGGTGTTTTGGATGGGCTACTGTAGGAAACAAACAGTGTGTTATGGTAGATCTCATCAATTTGCTATAGTGAAACTATTGTGTCTGGAATGAAAGATGGCAGCCACGGGCCATAAGGCTATCTCTGTACACAAAATGACACCTTGTCAGCAAAAGACTCTGGGGAGAAGATTCAGGTTCACACTTAAGGCTCTCACCTTTTATCTCTACCTCAATAAGCTAGAGTCCAGAACATATCTTCGCAGCATGTTTCCTGCGTACAGCTGCCCTTCTCCAGAGCTACACTCTACAGGTCCTGCCTTACCCCTTCCTCAGAGAGTAATGTCTAAGAGTGAAGATACTTGTGCTTTAATCTTGGAACAACCATTTACTGTCTGGGCAACACAACTGCCACCCGCTGCCAGTGCCAGAGAGGAAGGACAGCTCCACGTGAGCTTGGGAAGTCGCTATTATGAAGAATTGGAATGCCTTGCCCAGAGCAGGTGGCTGAGAAGTAGAATATGGTGAATCTTACTGCTGTTTCATTGGACTTTCCCACATTTATGGGGAGTTGGCATTTCTTATTCATCCAAAAGAAGAAAGAAAAAAAAATCCAAAGGTCAATCATTCTACTACTAAAGAAGATAAAATTTTATCAACTTTATCCACATACTCTTCCTTCCAAAAGCACTTGAAATTTAATTTAGTCAATGACTGGCCAAAGAGAGCAATGTGACCATTGCAATTTATGATTCACCAAGTAATACTTATAATAAAGGTAATAATGTAGCAATAATAGTAATAGCAAATATTTATATACATATGATGGCCAATGTTTTATCAAAAGTGCTTTACAGAAAATATCTCATTGTAAACCTTACAAAAACCCTAGGCAGTATTATCCCCATTTTATAGAAGGGAAAACCATCCCCAAGGTTCCTAATAACAGGAAATCAAGGTGATTTCAGTAGAAGAGTCAAGCCAAGAAAAATAAGAATTCAGAAGACAGTCGGAAATCTGTCAGGAAATTACATCCCTAGTCACTTTATCACTTGGCACCAAGAACACTTCCACTTACTGTATGAGTTTCTAGTAATACGGCAAACATTCCAGCCCTTAGAAACGTCCAAATAAAGAGCAAGTCATATGAAGGGAGACTTAAGGTGGAGTCACTTTCTATGGCTTCAAAATTTAGATCTATCTTTTAATATTGCTTCTGGCATGGCTATATTAATTGGAATTTCATTCATCCAGTTGCTTAGAAGTGGTGTCAGTGATCAGTGACAGTTGTACAGGGATTTTTGATATACAAAGCACTTTTTATGCATTATCTCATCTGATTCTTTCAATGACGGTGAGAAACAGAAGCTTGTATTCCCTTTTTATACATAAAATTGAGGCTTAAGGATGTCCTCAAGCCCTAGAACTGGGTGCCAAGCCCTGCACTCTGTCCTATATCTCATCTTCTTTGTACTATATCATGCTTTCATCTTTTAATAAGATGGAGAACCTAGATCTCTGCATAGGGTAAACTTCAGTTCCACAGCCACACATTAGATACCCACCCAGGCCAAAGGACTTATAAGAGCACGTCATTGTGGGTAGATGTATGAAACAGAGCTTGGGGGTTAGCTGGTGTTCAGATTGGGCCAAACACCTACAAACTTTACTGCAGACAGTAAACATCATTGTGGCACACAGATGTCTTTCATGTGTCAGAAAATACAGACTTCGGACAAATTCAAAGGAAACTCTGTTGACATTGTTGTTGTTTTCCATCTTGTTGCTTTAATCCAGATTGGTTAGCAGTCAAAGGAACAGGGTTCTCCTCTCCCCCTCCAGCCCTCAACATTTCAACTGAAAAGAAAAGCATTTACATTGCATTTTATAAAATCCCATTGAGGGATTAGACATTAGAGACATTTCCTGACATCTAGTAGAGAAAGAGAATGCAGGTTCCTGAACCAGTAGTTGAATCATAATTCATGCATCCCCGACAGGTAAGCAGGAGAAGAGTTAACACTGGAGTCATCCAGTCTCACTCTGGAATGCCCCTCTGAGCTTGAGGAAACCCATGTCATCACCTTCCCACCATTCAGTAGTCATCGTTATTAGTGGCATCCAAAGACACTCAGAGCTAGATTTCGGTCACATGGGGCCAAACAATGGAATTCCTGCTCTCAAGGGCAGAGGAAGACTCTAATTTTATTTCCCAGTTAGCACACACGCGATTTCCGCCCAAGACATTTGTTATTCAAAGCACTGCCTAAATGTGAGTGCTATGATGTGAAACACCTATCTCTGATGTTCTGTGGCCTCCTGAGGGGACTGTGCTGTGACCCTGCTTGGCTTCTCTGATCAACACAGCCCTGAGAATCCCTGACTCACAGCTTGAGGGCAAAACCCTAGACAATCCCTGTGTGCCTTATGGGTGTGGTCCTGTGATGGTGTAAATCAAGAACTCCACCGGAATTGGAACGTGGGGCTCTGAGCCCTTCACAGCTGATATTGTGGCTTCTTTTGATCTGGAGCAATTCAGGGAAGTATAAGTAGGAAGAAGAAAAGGTGGATGCAGCTCCTGGAAACAACTGGCAAGATCTTAGAATAGAGAAATATTTTTAATGCCTTAAGGAAAGCACAACAGAGAAAACATCAATCGCTGCTGCAAGGAAACCTTCCCTGATGGCATTATCATAGAAATATTCTCCTTCCCCCACACCTTCTGCCCCTCGCCTTGACTGTCATGTCATGTTGGTTATATACAGTTTCGCTGCCAGAGTGAAACATTCATGTGCAAGTTGCTCTCACTTATTTGTTGACACTCAGAATCCTGATATCTTGGAGAGTGGTACTGCTTCTGTGAGTCTGTCCTGCTATTTACACATCCGTGTTGTCCATATTGACTTATAACCCCCAGTGAAGCAGAGATGATCCCCATTGAGCTGGTTTAACATATCAATAAACACAAATATTCTTACCTTACCTAATCTAAATCCTCCTTCCTTATGTGCTTTCTCGTGTGAGTCCAAGTTAGAAATTATTAGAGGCTACTGTGCACTTTTCGAAACCCGTCAAGCTACCCCTGATGCAAAAGGGAAACAGCTCCCTTCAGCTGCTAGTGAAAAGCCCTTCTGTTAGGCAAACTCCCTCTCTATAATTAGCTCACATTGCTTTCAGTCTTTGGCAACAGTAACAAATAGCCCATTTCAAATATGAAGAGTTGAAAAAGGTACATGGAAAATGAGCACGAGAGCACACAGCTACTGATGGGGACATTTACTTCCACATACTACACAGAGTGCATATCTTGTCATTTTTATCTGCTAAGAGTAGGCAGAGAACTGAGAAATAGACATGGCATCTGGCTCTGAATTGCAACTATCTTTTTTGAGAACATTTGCCTAAGAGATTGACTGTATCATAATAAAGCATCCTGTTCTCCCAGTATAATCAGAACTGTTTTTAACACACTACAAACGATACCCCTTTTGCTTCGATACACCATGCCTGAGTCTTTCACTGGGCTCTCCTTTCTTTCTAGAATGGCACGTATGGCTGTCATGCCATAAAACAGAGCACCACAGTACCCTGATGCTGCATCCAATCTCCTAACCTAGGGGAGCCCCAGGGCATCCAAGCTCATCCGGGGTTTATCAAGATTCATCAAGGAGCAGCAAGCTCAACCAAGCAGAAGGAGGGCTGAGGGAGGGGAGCTAACACCTACTGAGAGTCCATTGTGCTGCAAGAGCTTCGAGCCCTCACAACCACCCTAGGAGGTGTACTTTCTCCATTTTGCATATGAGAAAACTAATGACAAAAAAGTTTAACAAATTGGCCAATGGCACATGATTTTTCCAGCCCAGATCTGGAGTCAAATGCCATGCTCTTTCCATTGTACCACATTGCTCCGATTCTGGAGCATAGGCATGGGGTGTGGGAAAATGAGAAATTTTAGGAGTTGATATTTTATCATAAAGACAAGAATAAGTAAGTCATCATTCACATTAAATCTTTTCTTATATATAATACCCTGGAGAGAATATGGAAAACTTATTGAAGGAGGGTAAAATTGAAGATAAGGAGCCCAGTAAGATAGTTACTGCAAAATTTCAGGAGAGGGTTGATAAGGGCTGGAAATAGTCATGTATCAGCTAGGCTTGCTTGATTTCAAGCAACATAAACAAGCAAAAACAGCCATTCAAACCTGCTGTTTTGGAAGAGCTTTTATCAGAAGGGTTTGGTGGGCTTACATGAGTGACAGGAGGCAGGAGAACCAGGCTTGAGAATATGCCAGAACCAAAAGCTCCAAAAGCCAGGGAACGGGAAGGAGAGATGCCCAGATACAGTCTGGTTGGGACACTCTGGTCACCACCCTGCAATGAGTGGCCTCCAGCCATCCTCTGTCCTTCAACCTCTCACTCAAGGTTTAGAGACCTGGAAAAAGCAGCTAGTTAGCCAGTTAGTTCATTCACCAGGGATCTAGTTTGAGGAAATGGGCAAGGAGAGGAAGGATCTTGTCCTCTGGGATTCAGTAGTAGAATGCAGGTACCTGGAATTGCCTCCCAACAAGAGGACACACGATGAGTGAGAGGTATCCCCAGTGGAAATCAGAGTGCTACTCAGAAGACAGGAGGATGCTGAGCTGCCAAAAATAAAGAATAAAAACAATCAATGTACACAAGAAAAAGCATTAACAGTGGATCTGAGGAAGAAAGAATCGCATTTAACATGCTATAAGCATCAAACATGTGTTGAGAACCGACTGTGTGTGAGGCAGCAGGCTCTGCTATTAGAGTTATATGGAAGTGTAAGGCACTGACTCGGACCTTAAGAGGCTCACACAGAATATAGGATATGAACACCAGAAAGATAGGTGGCAATATTAGTCACATATATTATGTGCTAGATAAACAGTGCAGATGATAACCTATGAGATTCAGAGAGTGGAAAGATTGCCAAATCTAAAATAATTAGGAAAGTCAGCCCAAGCACAGTGAAACTCAAATAGTACGTATAATTGGGGCCAACAGACTGGAAAAGAGAGCATTCTAGGCAGGGAGGATGGCCTGAGCAGAGTCATAGCTATGCAATCTACGCAGGGCAATTAGGAATCAATTCATGCATCGTGGTCTAGGAGAAACAGTTCATATAAGGAACCATTCCTGATTGAGAGTCAATGATATTCAAAATGCACCAAAGTGTATCTTCCCTTCTCTTTCTTTAGCTGGCTTTGGTCAATCACTCAGCAGTTCCATTTTAAGACTTTAGGGAGGAAAGTAAGGAAGGTGCTCTATTTGCAAGACTGAGAGATTGGGCTCAAATGTGTCAGTGGTAGTGAAAGAAGAGAGAAAACAGATCCAAGAGGCACTTGCATTGCGTGCCAAGTTCCTGACTCCCCTTCCTGGACCAGGGCCGAACTCCTCCAGCTCACTGCCAGGCTGCCAAGGGCCCTGGTCTACCCCAACTGCCCCATATCCTCCCTGCTCTTGCTCCTCTCCATCCTTCAGCAACACGGGCTCTCACCAGTCTGCACAGCCACACCCCGGGAAGAGGGATAGATCCTCCTGGATCCTGGCCCCCCCAGTGGCAGGGGTCTTTTGCCCTGGTAGCCGGTTCAACACCGGAACCAGACCCAATAGGACCACCACCCCACTCCAGGGCTTGCTGAGCCTCCCCACATTCCGTAAGTGGTACTGCACATGGCAGCCATTGTGAATAGTGCTACAATGAACATAGGCACACTAATGTCTCTTCAAGGTCCTGATTTCAACATTTTTTGGATAAATTTCCAGAAGTGGGATTGCTGGATCGTATATCAGTTCTATTTTTAATTTTTTTAGTAACTTCCATACTTTTTTCCATAACTGCTGCACCTTTTTGTATTTCCAGCAGTGTGCAAGGGTTCCAATTTCTCCACATGTAAGACTTGCCAACACTTGTTGTCTTTTGTTTTTTTATGATAATGGTCACCCTGACAGATGTGAAGTGACAATCTCATGGTTTTGATATGTGTTTCTCTGATGATTAGTGATATTGAACATTTTTTATATACCTGTTGACCATTTGTATGTTGTCTTTGGAGAAATGTTCGTTCAAGTCTTTAGCCCATGTTTTAATTGGGTTAGCTGTTTGTTTTTGTTTTTTTACTGTTGAATTGTAGAAATAATCTAAATATCCATAAACAAATAACTGGATTTAAAAATGTGTTATATACATGCCATGGAATACTAGTCAGCCTTAAAAAGGGAAGAAATCTTGCCATATGCAACAACATAGAAAAACCTTGAGGACATTGTGCTAAGTGAGATAAGCCAGCCACAGAAAGGCAAATACTGCATGGTTCTACTTATATGAAATATCTAAAATAGTCAAATTAGTAGAATCAAAGACTGGGATGGTAGTTTCCAGGGGCTGGGGAAAGGAAGAAATGGGGAGTTACTAATCACCAGACATAAAGTTTCAGTCAAGCAAGATGAATAAGCTCTAGAGATTGGCTATTAACATTGTAACTATAGCCAACAATAACATAATGTACATTTAAAAATTTGTTAAGAGAGTAGATTTCATGTTAAGTGCTCTTACCACAATAAAATAAAATAACAATATGTTAATTACATCCCTAGCTACTTACTTGTGGGAATTGGTCAGTGTTCTAGAGGGTCCTGCCAGCAGTTCTAGATGCTTGCATTTCCAGATACCTACAGCCACCAGGAGGTGGCCGACTGCTGTTTTTCCCTCTCCCAGTTCTGCACCATGATGCACCAAGCTCAGTACATTGCATCAGTAAAATGGGATTGCAGAGGGCCAAGATATGCAGCAACCACAGGCTGAAAGGAAGCCCCAAGAGCAAGCTTTTCCTGTAAAGAGACTCAGAGGTGTATAAGGTGCTTTCTCCCGGCAGAGAGGGCTAGCTCAGGAAACTTGTTTCTTTCTATCATCTTATTTTCTCTATGGATTATGATAACATCAGTCACTTTTATTACCTAAACCCAAATTTGTAGCCAGTGTTAAGAGTGGAGTATGTAAGTGCTTTCCATGCTTCTAATTTTTTATGATATTCAGTGGACTGATCAAGGGAAGTCAGGGATGTGGATTAGGCCCTCAAGAGGTCAATGGAGAGACAAGATCACACTGCATGAGATCTAACCACTGAAACAAGCCTGGGACTCTCAATTCCCTTCAGTGACTGTTTAGTATATTTTCCATGAGGAGCCAAAGAATTCTTGGGCACAGCTGGAATAAAAACCAAGTAGGATTTGTACAATTCATAATACAATTGCTACTGAATTTAATGTAGATGTGACTATAAAAATACAAAAATAAATAAATAACTAGGTTTCATAACAGAGCATCCCAAATATCCTCTGCACTCTGACTATACTAGATTGATTACAAAAATGTCCTCAATTACCACATTCTTCACAATGTAACCTTGTAGCTCTTCCCATTAAGAGGTGAGGTCTATCACACTACTCCTTAAATTCAGGCTGAGCAATGTGACTTGGTTTGTCTAATAAAAGTGAAAGTGTTGGTTTTACAGTTCCAATCTAGGCTGCAGGGGCTTTGCATATTTTTGCTAGCTCTTTTGGAATCCTGTATCCATCATAAAAATAATCCTAGGCTAGACTGTGGATAATGAAAGATGGGGTAGAACAACTAGGATGATCATTCGAGACATCTAGGCCAGCAGCCCCCAAGTGACTTGGCAACTGACCATGGACACATGAGTGAACATAGCCAAGACCAGAAAGACATCCAGCTTAAATTTCCAACCTGCAGAAATGTGAGCTAAATGAACAGTTGTTTTAAATGAGTGATTTCTGGGTTGGTTTGTTATGCAGCAATAGGTAACTGATAGATACACTTACCCTTAGGTTTTTGGACACCCTATTTCTTCTTGCACATCAGAAATCAATGTTATTGTTCCCTCCACAAGCTAAGCTATCACCACTCTGCACACTTGACCCATGCACTCTGCAGAATCATCCAGATCATTTCTGAATTGTAACTGTAAAGTTAGCATGTCTGAGAGTTCTGTTTAGCCTTGTCCATCTTTCCTTTCCATCCCCGCTATCATCAGAGCTTCATTGCCTTAGCTGGACACTGGAGATAGTATCTTAACTGGTCTCTGCTTCTAGCATTTCCCTCTTGTAGCCAATCTCACTGCCTCTTGGCTTGGTCTGAAGATGGCACTTTTCATGTCTGATCTTGTTCTTTCTGTGGTCCCTCACTGTCTAGAGAATTAGGTCGAAATACCTTATTTAAGGTCAGGACAAAACAAAAATAAGTGGTATTGAGTGCCCACGTGTGCCACACAAAGTTGAATAAGATAGAGAAGCTCCTCAGAGTGCTTAGAGGCCCTCTCTAACCCAGTCCCATTTCACCTGTGCACATTCCTGCTCCACAACTTATCTACCTAAAACATCTGCCCTATCCCTAAACAAGAGACCCTACACTGGAATTTTTGCTCATGTTCTCCTCAAAGCTCCTCAAATCCTACTGCCTAAAATTCCCTCCCTACTTTTCCCAGTTCTGTTTTCCTTCAAAGACCAACTTGAGTTCTGACCTTCTCCTACTGCCCCCGTCCAGGTAATCTCTGTCTTTAATCTCTCTTGCCTCGGTTCCTTCATACTCCCTTAGCTGTCAGCTAGGGCATCAGCAGGGCCGGTCACCACAATGGCCTGGAGACCAGGCCACTGCTTATAACCTCTCCACACCAGCACAGCACCAGACCCACATGCCTGAGGGTAATAAATAGCAGGTAAAGATGGACTTCATTAAGCAACTTTCTCCAAAGACAATGTAAAGTGTTGGCTTTCTTGCCTTTTAAACAAAAGTCTTATACCCTTAATTTGGGGCATTTGCTTTGATTAAAAACAAACAAACAAATATAGACCCTCACCATCCCTGCCTTGCCTCACAAGAAGTCAGGTAAAGAAGGGAATGCTTCCTAACGTGTAACTCCCACTTACTGAACACTCACTCAGTACCAGGTACCACTGTGCACATCTCCTTTGTATTATCTTATGTAAATCTTACGACAGGCACCACAATTATTTGTATTATCTTATTTAAGCCTTACAACACTCACCACAACTATGTGGTGCATATTATTTCTTCCATTTTATAGTAAAGGCAACTCATTAGCATGATTGACTGACTTCTCTATCTAAAATTCCACAGCCAGCAGTGACACAGTTGGGATTTGACCCCCATTCTGTCTGAACCTAAAGCATGTGTTCTTAGTCAGTAAGGTATAACACCCCGGACTTACGTGATTATTTTGCTCTCGAGACATATGGAACAGTCTTTTATCCTTATTGCACTCTCCCATCAATAGTCCTTACCTCCTAGCCTGGATTGTAAAGCCATGGAGCCTAGCTACCCTTGCGTGGTAGGCACAGTAATGCCCCCACTCCGAAGATGTCCATGTCTTCATCCCCAGGACCTGTGACTATGCTGTGTTACGTGGCATGGGGAATTAAGATTGCAGATGGAGTTAAGGTTGCTAATCAGCTGACCTAGAGATGGGGAGATTATGCCGAACTATCCAGTGGACCCACTGCAATCACAGGGGCCTTTATGATTGAAAGAGGGAGGCAGGAGAGTCAGAGAAGGAGACGTGTTAAGAGAAGCAGGGATCAGAGTGACGTATTTGCTAGTAGAGGCCCCTAAGCCATAAGGTGTAGGGAGCCTCTAGAAGCTGGAAAGGGCAAGGAAACCGATTCTCCCCTACAACCTCCAGTAAGAATGTTTAGTTTAGCTCAATGAGACCCATTTCAGACTTCTGAACCACCAAGTTTGTGATGATTTGTTACAGCAGCAATAAGAAACTATCATATCCTCCTGTAGAGCCACTTCAAATTGCTTAAGGAAGGACAAGAGCAGACCCCTCTCTCCTCTCCTGGGCTCCTGCACCTGGTAGGAGCATGTTCCATTACAGTTCTGATTAGCTGAGATTTCCTGTGGAACTAATGTGCTCTTGCTAGTTTCCAAATGATGTCTCTCTCCTCCCAGTAAAATCAAGAACCGCCAATAAGGTGCAGGCCAGCCGCTGGCCCCACTCTCTCACTCATACCACATACACAAATAGGAAGATAGTCTCCAGGGCTGTAATTTCCTGGCCAGCAAGTGTCTTGGGTTTCACTTCAGTGGTTAATGATGTGTCACCCGGGCGCTTTAGTATGGGACATTTCCAACCTTCAATTAAAGGACTATCATTTACTCTATATATTAACATCCAGAACAATAAACACAGTGGAACACAGTCATTAGAAGCAGCCATAATCCATGGCCTGCTGTGTATTGATGTCAACCCTGCTGCGTTTGACATCTGAAATAATCCCAAAGAAAGCACTGCGTTTTCAAGGCCAGGACTGCATTGAGGATATCCACCCCTGGCTGCCTTCCATCTTCCCACCTCCGTCTTCCAACCTATCAACATCTTCATTCAACCCCAGAGTTAAAAACCTCTTGTCTTTACAGAAGGACAGCCAGGCCAACCTTCTCCCTTGCTGGGAATAATGTCACCAGTTTTGAGTTGATTGAACATAGTGGGCCTTCACTATAATATAATAAAACCGACTCAGGGTAAGCTATGATTACTCAGCTAAAGGATGTCAGATGGAGTAGAGCTGAAGACATACCAACAAAACAAAACAAACAACCCTGAGCATATCATGCACAAAGTGATCAGAGTAGACAATGCAGAAAACCAGAAAAGCAAATGAAAATTTCACTCAAACGTAGCTGAAATGTGGAGCCAAGTGAAAAGTGCAGTAATTCTTCCTTCACTACAGGGCCCACATCTTTCACGTTTTTTCAACACAGCAGTATTGTAATTTCTGGGGGTCCGGCCACCTGGATTTCTGAGCTGAGCTCTTCCTCCAAGGGGATGCAAAATTAGAACAGAATGCAAAAGCTTCCTCTGTCAGGGAGTGGGGGTGGCAGGGCAGGGGAATCTCACGGGGTTTATTACACACTGACAGGTTGCACAGGAGAGACGTGCTTGGGTCACCGAGGCCATGGAAAGATACTGTATAGTTAGATGGGGAGGGACACAAAGAAAGCCTTCTCAGCAGCCTAGGGCACTCTGGGACCCAACAACTCCATGACCGGAACAAAAAGCAGATCTTGTTTATGCCTGACTGGGTGAATCTCATAAGTGAACCTTCCCTGGGAGAGGGTCTGATAAGGTTGGTCGTCCCGTTTAACCTGCAGCATCCCTACTCAGAGGCGCTGTCAGACCTGACCACTTCCTAGGCAGGGGCCACCCTGTGCTCAGCCCACAGAGGCGGCCTCTGGCTGGTCACCAGCGCCTGGCCCGGCCTGCTGGGTGGCAGCAGAGCCAGCGAGCTGCCAGACACAGCGCAAGGCAACTCGATGCACGTAGGCCAGCAGTCGTCCGAGGGAGGTTTGCGAACACAGCAGGCGGGCAGATGCCACGTGTGCACGTATCATTAAAGTCAACTATAAGTGACTTACTGCTCCTCCAAGTTATCGGTGCCATTGTTCCTCTCCACCGACCATTTTTCATTTTCCTTTTTTTTTTTTTTCTGGTAAAGTGTTATTCACCGTGCTTCGCAAGCAGATCCGAAAGAGCCTCAGCCACCACCTGATTCTCCGAGCACAGGCTCTAGGGACTTTCTGGAGATGACTGTGCCACGATGCCGGGAGGGAGGGTTTTTCCCAAGTTGCCGAGTGCACTATCTGTTCCTAACACCCGGGAGCCCTGATGGGGCAGGAGTGGAGACAGTGAGCGGCTTACTGGCGGAGGCCTCCTGGGCTCGGCCCTGGAGCGTGCCCACTAGTCTTTGCACTCTGTGCCCGGGTCCCTGTGCACTCGCAAGCCGGGCTGAGTCTCTTTCAAACCGTTCCTGCCGGACAAACCTAGGGCTTTCCCTGTGCGTGGTCGCCACCTGCTGGACCGGCCTGGAACTGACCGCGGGGCCGCGTGAGGCGGACACCTGGCCAACACGGGGAGGTGTGAGAGAACAGATTGTCAAGGTCATTCCATGGCACTCGTTCCAGAGGGAGCCACTAAACTGGCCTTGACACACAAGAATCTGTTTTTTAATAGTCTTGTGGAGACCTAAAGTCTACAACTCCCTCTGGTAGCTCATCTGAGAGTTTAATCACCTTCTCTCAGAAATATTTTCCCTATTTGTGATCTCAACGATGCTCCTGTTTAGGTTAATTTCCAGCTGATCTGTCTTGAGCAGGGATGAAAAGCAGCTGCTGCCACTTCTCTGGGTAACAGCCCTTTATAGGCCTGGAGAAAGATCAATGAACGCGCCTCACTTCCCTGGAAAAGCCCCAAGTTTTATTTTGCTTTAAATCGACTTTAGCCTATTTTAAAACTTATTTCTGTGGCTGTCCTCTGAATGCCCTCAGCTTCCCTACATTTCTCCTTCCGTGGGGACGTGATACCCCTAGTAAGAATCTAGCTAAGGCCAAATGTGCTGTTCCTGCTGTCATGTGTGCCCCTCTACATGACCATTCCCGTGGCAAATATTTTTGAGCACCTATGTGTGCGGCACACAGGTAAGGTCCGTGTGGGATAGAGAGGAGTTTCTCACGGACTTTGCAAAGAGAAAGGAGATAAGGCTAGGACGCCTGCGCGTAGGTCCCTCCCGCAGCGGGCGGCGAGGCAGGAGCAGGGGGCAGCAGGCGTCGGTGTGGCTGGAGCCGGCCAGGGCAGGGGGCTGCAGCCAGGGCGCGCGGAAGGCCTCATGGAGGCGGCAGGGGCTGAGCTGGTCTTTGCAGGACACGTAGAGTTTGGTTGGACCTGAGAAGACAGTGAGGAGAAACAGCATTGCAAGCAGAGGGAACAGCCTGGGGAAAGCGCTGGAGGCCGTGAACACAGGGCCTAGATCTGAGGAGCCGGTGCTGGTTGTATTTGGGTGAGTTGAAAGAAAGGAAAAAACCTGACCGGGCCAGCGCGTGGAGGCCTTCCCTGCAGTGGGGAGCCATGAAAGAATCCAAGTATTGCATTCACTTCATATAACTCCTGTTTGATTTTATTAACGTGCAGACAACTTGTTTTTCACCATGCTGACCCTAAATCATTCTCAGCTGTTCTCAGTGTCACTTTGTCCCCGTCTAGTACTGGCTCTTGGTTTTGATTTGTTTGCTCCAAGTCCCAGTTCAGGGTTGACTCTGCTGTGTCTCTGTTTCTGAGAAATCTGTCTTGCCCTGGCATTATCCACGGCCGCTCTCACCCGACCTTTGGCAAGATCAGTTCCAGCTGACCAGCTCTGTCCCAGTCACGCCTCACTTCTTTCCCCGACACAGTGGGCCTTGGACAGTCCCTCACTCCCTTTAGGACACGTAGGAAGGCAGGACACCTGGAAGTGAGACCCTGGGTGGGCCACCTGCCCGCTGTGGCCTCGGTGTTGTCATCTCTAAAACAAGAGGGGAGGTGCCTCTCTGACCTCCCTGGGCCTTCTAGAGCTTACGCTCCAGAAGGTAGTAACCTCAGCTTTTTGTCCACAAGCCATACCCACACTCAGCCATTTCCATGGAATAATTTCAGCTTTCCGGAAAGAATTTGCCTATGAAATTGACTGAAAATGGAGTCTGAAACAAATTGGATCTGCTAGGAAGTCAACCAGCTTTGAGTTATTTATGTCCAACAGGGATGAGGACAGAGGAAAAGATGAGAACAGGCCCAGTTTCCCTCCTTGCCAAAGGGCCTCTTCCCAGGAGATATTTTCAAAGACAAAGAGGAAATTATGGATTCAAAAGCACAAAAATGAGCTGCAGGTGGCACCCAGCACCCTGCTTCCTTCTCCAATCAGCCAAACTCTCTCCCTCTCCTTGGCCTCTCTTGACCATCAGGCCAGCCCTGCTTGATTCAGCCTGTCAGCAAAGGCAAGACTGTCCTTCCAGCGTGGTTGTCACCAGGGCCAGTTACCTTGCAGGTCCTGATGTACCCATCTCTGCAGGTGCCAAGTCTCACACGTGGCTGCTTCCCACCACTTACAACCCTGATTCTCAGTCTTGTCTTTGGTGCTAATTGCCTCCAGCATCTACCTGCAGGAGGGTGATATGGAAAGAACTAACACCCAGCAAATTAGCAAAAGGCAGCCTCAATTTCGTGTCAGGTACTAGAATCAACATAAGCCCATATATCAGGAAAAGCCTATAGCGTCCTGAGGGTGACAGAGGGAGGGCAGAGCTAGAGGCGAGGGCAGGGGGCACGAGGTCACAAAGACAAAATACACCCTGCCTTGCTACTTCTGTATTGCTTTTATTATTATTTGTGGTGTTTCCATAAAATGACTCAGCATAATTATTTTAATTAATTCTTATGATAGCCCTACAAAATTAGGTGTTATAAATCCCATTGTATACATGGGGAAACTAAGGTTTTGATATTTTTATGCCTTATAGTGATTACACTTGGCAACCATTCTAATATGGCTTTTCTTGAATTGAAGGAAGAAAACAGGAGCTGTTGAGATAGGGTCTAATGAGAGGAGATACGAAATGTTTCCAACACGAAGAAATGATAAATTTTGAAGGGGATGGATATCCTAAATA
Source organism: Lemur catta (assembly GCF_020740605.2). Lineage (NCBI taxonomy): Eukaryota > Metazoa > Chordata > Mammalia > Primates > Lemuridae > Lemur > Lemur catta. The sequence goes on along the minus strand of NC_059128.1, from coordinate 73,801,457 downwards.
CCCTGATTTGATTATTATACATTTTATGTATGTATCAAAATATCACAAGTATTATGTCCCATACATATATATAATTATTATATATCAATTAAAAATTTTTAAAGACATAATGGGGAAAACAATGTGCACCATTGTTGTCCTGGTCCCTTAAAACCTCAGAAGTCTGCAGCTACTTAACGATAACAACACCAGACTTCTCAGGGAGAAAAATTTCCATTTCCAGCCCTGAAGCTTAACCACAAGGGTGACTTAAGAAGATGCAAACTAGGAAAGGACAGTGACCAGAGGGGTGTGAAAAGTGATAGCAGCTGGATAGTCAGCTCGGGACCTTGCAGGGGGTGCTTGCTTTGATCTGACTTGCCCATTTCTGCTCACTTCCAAAGAGAGGGAACAAAAAACACACTGATGAGACCAACCTGACTCAAACACCAGGGAAGTCTTAAAAATGCTACCAGGAAGAAGAAAGGCCTTGCATTATAAGAGGGGACCCACAGGAATGTGGAATGTGCTTCTCTAACTTTATTTAAAAATACTGCAGATTCTTTTTGGTATTCTGTCATTTAAGTAGCTTGTAGAAACAGCTGGAGCAGATTCCAAGATCTCTTCAAGCTTTGACTTCCCTCTATGCTTGACCCATAGTGGGCCAGTGAACATTTGTTAGCTAGGTAACCAACAGTGGTGGTTTGGTCCACAGCAGCCTCCATGCCTAGAAAGCCCCTTTTTTGTTTTGTTTTGTTTCTTGTTTTGTTTTGATCAACATTGTGTTACTCCCTTAAACCCGACTTGAATCCTACATTTTCCCTAATGCTTTCCAAGGTCACTTCCATTCACAGTATTCTCTGGATACTGAATCCAATTACTTAGACTATGCAGTTGGAACTTCTGTTCTTAAATAATTAACGACGCTGGCAGCACAGAATACATTCTTTCCCCTGCAAGGGAAGAAACTATTACTATATTTCCCAGTTCTTTTAATTGTAGTCAGTATTTATTGTTGTGCTTCAGGTTTTCAAAGAACTCTGTGTACTGTGTCTTATCTGACCCACACAATGACGCTGCAAGGCAGTCAAGCTCCTTTGGTTGCCAGTGACAGAAGCCCACCTTGATGGACCTTAAGAAATGGAAATTTAGTAGCCTACTGTGTTAGCTCATAGAACAAATGGTGGGCTCAGAGGCAAGAATGAGGGATTTGATGCCTCTAATGGTTGAATAGCACCCCCCCCCATATACTTTTGTGTGCTCTATTCCCTCCTGTTTCCTTTGGCTTTCTGAGGAGAGGGGAGTGTAGGAGGGGATATTCCCATCCCGTTTCAACACATATTAGTATATAAATGCCACAGACTCAACAGAATCACAAGATTGTGGTGAGGAGGGAATAATTCCCCCAAACAAAAGCAAGGTCTGCACCTGAAGAAAAAGGAGGACACAGGATACAAAATACAAATCTGCACTCACAATAGCAGGTTACAATTGTTATTATTCTCTGAAACTACATCGAAACTGAAATTTAAACAAGCTACACAGCTATTCTTTACTAGATCCAAGATGAAAAATCAAGTTTCCTGGAGTTCTCGCCCCTATAATACACTATTTCGGTGGCTAGCATAAGGCTTTGCTCACAGTAAAATACTCAACAAAAATTACTTGACAGAAAATTAATTTAAGCCTCCTTTATCCCATGCTTCCTTTTTAAATCAGAGTATTTAGGACTGTAAGAGAAAAATCACTATAAGAAAATGAAGCCACCACTCAATAATTGCAGTGACATATAATCTGGAAACCGCTAAAATAACAATTATAAGAGCAACAACAAAACCTGACAACCATCAGGGGCTTAAAATATGCGAGGAACCATTCTTAGAGGTCTGCAGGTGTTAATTCAGTGAGTTACTCCTCACAGCAATTCCATGGATAAAGTACTATTATCTCCACTTTATAAAGAAAGAAACTGAGGCTTAAAGAGGTTAAATCAGGCCTGAGATCACACAGACGGCTGGTAGCAGTGCAGAAATTCAAACTCCCGACACTGGGGCGGTGAGCAGGCCTGGGCCCCTGCCCACTTGCCGCACGCCCCTGCAGCAGGGCTCCCAGAGGACTGATTACGATCCTGTCCTGGTCAGTGCCAGGGTTGGACATTTCCACAAGGCACTCAAGCCTCCTTTTTCTGATTTGAACTTTTATCACACTCCCTGGTCACTTTTTTTTTTGAGACAGAGTCTCGCTGTGTTGCCTGGGCTAGAGTGCCGTGGCGTTAGCATAGTTCACAGCAACCTCAAACTCCTGGACTCAAGCAATCCTTCTGCCTCAACCTCCCAAGTAGCTGGGACTACAGGCATGCGCCACCATGCCTGGCTAATTTTTTCTATATATTTTTAGTTGTCCAGCTAATTTCTTTCTATTTTTGGTAGAGATGGGCGTCTCACTCTTGCTCAGGCTGGTCTCGAACTCCTGACCTCGAGCGATCCACCCAGCTCAGCCTCCCAGAGTGCTAGCCTGGTCACTCTTAAACGTGGAGGAAATGGAAAGGAAATCTTTGGGGAGCACAGGTGATCAGGACATCAGGAATGTTCCCCGCACCTATAGGAACAGATGTCCTCAATGTCCTCGAAACAGTTACATCTACTCATTTTTGTTCCTTTGTCCAAGCTGCTCCCTTTGCCTGAATCCATTCTTAAATTTCTCTGCTGTCAAAACCTCACTCATTTTAAGATCTCACTCAAACATCTCCTCTCTGTAGCTTTTCTTGGCTCACCCAAAAAATAAATCAGACTCCTATATACTGTAGCACTGGCTGCTAATACAAACTTGTCTTCTTCATATATATCCTGACGAGATTGTGAGGGCCTCCCGGGCAGGGGCTAATGCTCCAGTGCCTTATTGGTGTTTGGTCACCAGTGTCTAGCACTGAGCCAGGTGCACAGGACATGTTCAGTGAATGCTTGTGAAATACATGGATAAGTGAATGAAAGAAAGCACATTGATATTATCCACTTCCTTGACTGGAGAATCCACAAGTAGATTCCAAAGTGATTTCCAATTCAGTCTCTTGTTACTTAGAGGTATCCTAAGACTAAAGTCCTGAGAAGGAAACCAGTGGTCTTGGAGGGAGATCAAAAGAAACAGTCCATGAACAGTCCCTGGTATTGTTATGTCTGAAATGTCAGAGGAAGAAGAAAGAAAGTATAAACATAAGTTAAGCCATGTAACTACCAAGATGCTATAATCAAATTATTTTGGTCACCGCCTCTCAGTCCTAACCATAGGAGTCTGCAAAGAAGATAATCTGATTTGTGTCAAACGCAGAAGAATTCTAGTGGGCGTATTTCCTCGGCTGTGTGCACAGGGAAACTGGCTCACCCATGGGTGTGGACCATGCAATTGGTTTGATTTTCCCTGACCCTTCTACTCATGCATCTGGGACCGGATGCTTCCCCCACCTGCACAGTGCAGTTCTACATGATGTCCAAAAACCATGCTCAGTAAGAAGCTCCAACTTTACATATCCAGAAATGTAAAAACTGTCACTCTCTCCAACAGCTACTGGGGATGAATGCACTTTCTGGGAGATTAGAAACAGAAATAATAGAATCAAAAATATGTAGACCTGGAAATTTTTTTAAAATATGGTGCTACCCCTCATCTTACTCATGGGAAAATACTACTGAGAAATTAGGTGTCTGCAGGATTACATAGCTAATCAAGAGTACCAGTGACATACATACCCCTTAGAGAAGTTTATTCTTGTGCTTATAATAAAAGTTCCTTTTTTTAGATAAGAATGTTCAATCATCACTGCATCTCTTCAAAATGATATCTGCAAAATAAACTCTAAGCTTCCCAGACTATCAAATATGGGTCTAATTAGATATAGTTCATCTAGAGATAAGGTTAATCTTCATTTATGGTGCTCCCCAAGATGCAATAGTTCTGGCCTCTTGGAGAACCTGGAGAACCAAAAATGTGCAAGAAACCAAAAAGTTTAGAGATTCAAGATGTAGAATCTTAAAAAGAGAACAATCAACTTGCAGGGATAGAGAAATTCCTGGACAGAAAGAGAAGGGGTAAGGGACAAATTAGAGAGATGAGCCCAGCCATTGAGATAAGGTGTTAAGAACTACTGTTTACCAATATTTGCAACCCAACCATGGGGGAAGAGTATGTTTGCTTCTTTAGCATTAGGCTTGGCCATGTGACATGCTTTAGTCAAAGGTACATGAATGAAAGCAATGTGTGTTAACTTCAGGCAGCAGTAGGTATTTCCCCATGTACTAGTTTGCCTGACTTTGGAATCATGAAATCCTGGTTTAGGTTTAGCTTCTATAAGCTAGATTCCAAGTGGCTACAATGAATGGTCGTTTTGCCAGTCCCTAATGAACATGTGGTGTGGGCAAGATCTATGACGTGCTATTTTAAGCTTCTGAGATTTAGGCATGGGGTTTTAGCATGACATAGCCTATCCAGTCTAAAAAAGACTAGAGAATCAAACAAAAGGTGAAGTCATTATTTCCGAGAAGCAGGGCTTATGAATTCAACTGGATGATGTTGGATTTGGGCTGATTTATATACATGTAATTTGCCTACATGTATAACATTCATATTTTGCATTTGCTGACTAAGTAAAGGACTTTGCAAAGTCATTCCAGTGTCTCAAGCCAAATGATGATTCACAACAGAGAAGGACCAGAAAAAACAATGGAGTAAAGCAGGGTCCAGGCAAAGTCTCTGGGCTATAAAAGCAGAGAAGACTAGTGTCAAGCAAGAACTCACACGTCCCCATTTGTATTAATATTTTGCCCTTGGCATTGCCATCACATATTTACTCCCACATCACACCCCAGTGGCTGCCCACCTCATCTCCAGTAGCATCTGCTAAGCCTAGCAGGCAAGTCTGCTCAACTAATTGTATACACACGAGAGTATGTGCTCAGAGAGTACTTGTTAGATGCAGAGACTAATACTACCTCCTCTTCTCTGTATAGATGCTCTCTTCTCTCTGAATAATCCAGCCTCCACCTAGTAACATTAACATAGCTCTAACTCTCAATGGTTGATTCCTGCTAGACTTTGGGGCCGTGGTTGCAGCTGCTACCAGTGGCCCAAACCAGAGTATTGTTTTCACATCAAGTGCCAACGTCATGGTAGATATTGAAGGAAGAAGGTAAAACCTTTAACTCATACATCATTTCAATCTACACTCTCCTTCAAAGAGCATAAACAATTTATGAAACAAGTTAAGCACTGGAAATTTCTAAATTGAATGTTTTAAATATGGGTAAAAAAGAACAAGCTGATTAATAGAATCCAGAAGCCAGAGCTGAAATTCACTTTCTAGTGGGTCCTTTCTATGTATTTTTATTCCTATGGTTACTTCTTTTATGTAGGGTCCACCTGTATATGAGAATCCCAGAGAGTTAGTGTTGAAAGGTGCCCTAGAACAATCTCCTTTTATCAAAGAGGAAGCTGAAGCCCAGGAGAGGTTAGGTGATTTGCCAACTCCAGCAGGATGCTGCAACTCCTGGGGTTTAGAAGATACTCTAGTACCAGGCCAGCTACTGACTGCTTTGTACATAAGAAGACCAACCTTTGAAGCTCTGTCTTGACTTGGAGGAACTTGCTGCTTTCTTTTTGTCTTTTTCATCAGCACAGGTACCATCAGCCTTTCATTATGTGCCTGTTTACTTTGTGTTTCACTAAATGCCCTTTACAGAACTTGAAGAGGCTATTTTGGTAGCTTCCTACCCATAGAAAATGTTTTGTTTAGGCTCCACCTTGTGTTCAGGGTGTCTGGGCCTGTCGGAGTTGATTGAATTAGAGAAAAGAGACAAGAAGTCAAACAAACATAACGAGATAGTCATAGATATGACTTCAGATCTCTCCCCCCACTCCTCCCTTGCATACCTCTCTCTGTTTCTTCCTGCCCAATCCCTTACTAGTTAGAGCTCTGTAGCAGCCACTGAAATTGTTCTGGAAAAGGAACTCTATGAACCTTGGAAATAAATCTCACACTCTAGAGAATGTGATATCAGATATCAGAGTTTCATCCATTATTGCAGTCGTAAATCAGAGAGTCCCTAGGAAGCATCTCTCTCTACCACAAATTATAATATAGCTATAAAATCTTTTCTGAAATAAGTAATTTTCCATGAAAATAACACTTCTCAGTCTTCTGGGACATAGCTAAAACATGACTTGGATTGCAGGGTTTTTTTTTATACATATATACATTTTTTAAGTGAAAAGAAGACTTCAAATTCCCTAAGAGTTGTGCGTTTTTAACCTTGCGTGGCTTGACTTCTCAATAGAAAACCCATCTTATGAAGCAGAGCTTATTCCTACAGGCACTTCTTTTACTTTATCCTCCAGAATGTTGATTTATGAACTGTTCACATGTCTAGGAAGTCTTTGGACAGAGAAAATAAGCCAACCCTTCTCCACTTTTCCTAAAAACAAGGAAAACTGCATTTGAGTCCAACCTGGAACTGAAGAATTAAGATCAGATATTAGGAAGCCTACTCTTACAGCAAGTATACGCTGAAATGGATCTCCTGTGGTGGGTGATATTAGGGAAGATTTTCCTATACTGCGTACAATTTAGAGATCTTTAAACTAGTTCACACAGAGTCCTGAGGAAAGGAAAGGTTGTGCATTAGATATCACATCCCCAAATCCCCACTAGTCTGAGATCTGATTCCAGATAAAAATAGAGATCAAGACCTCAAGGTAGAAGAAAAAGATGTCACTTAAGTAGGACCAAAAAGACCAGTCTTCACCCTGTCAACAAGAACAAGGATTCCTCTAGGGATTCCCCAGTCCACTCTGACCGTGTGGGTTTCTTACTCAACACCAAGAGGCAGATGATAAGAGATCAGAACCTCATATTTCGATGCTTTTCAGAGATTGATTTTTTTTTTAAGATAGAGCATTTGAAGAGAGTTAAGGTGGCAAAGAAGTCATTAAGTGATAAAATGTCCCAGGCGTTAATAGCCTTTAGAAGCAATAACATAGCCTGTCTTAGGGACTAAAGGGAAGAAAATGTGAGGGGAATGAAGAGAGATTAGAATGGAGAGAGACAGACTACATCACAATAAGCACTGCAGGCCATGCTAAGGAATTCAGACATTAGTTCAAGAACAGGGAAAAGCCACTGATAGGTTTTAAGTAGGAAAGTAACATTAATAAATTTGCATTTTTGAAAAACCCATTTAATCCCAGTGTGAAGGGTAGCTTGCAGAGGAGGAAGGGTGGTGCTGGGGAGTTCTGAGACTATAGAGTCATCCAGGTGAGAGATGCTGGTGTACTGGCTGAGATGGTAGCAACGAACATGGAGAGAAATGGATGGTTTCATGTGCAATTTAGGAATGAGAATGGAGGAAATATGGCAATGGATTGGGTATGATAGGAGGTAAGGAATAAGGCTAGGGTAATCCGCCCCTCCCAAGTTTCTACTTATTTTGTACCTCAGCATCTGTAGAAAGAAAGTTTTTCAATTAAACATATTATATTCTTCGGAGAAAAAATCTATTGTAGGCATTGCTTTTAATTTGAAGTTTATTATAAGACGCAATGCTGAAGAAGATTGTAGGTGATTTTATTTAAAAATAAAAATAATAAGATCAGATTGATAAAATGCCTTATTGAAAATAAAACAACCATAACACAGCATTGGAGAAAGTTATGGCTTGAGAAACATATTTAAAAATGTAATTATGAACCAAAAATAATTATTCTACTTAAGTTATTTTTCAATGTTCATATATTTTCAAGATTTTATTTTTTAAAAGAACTTTTAATTTTAAAAACAGCTTTTAATAGAATTACAAATCTACCAAAAGTCAAAAGTATTAGTCAATATATATTTAAAAGAATCATATAATATTAATATTTTAGTGTCCCCTTTTATTCTAAAACTCTTCTTTGAAGAATGAATTGAAATTTCAACCTACCTGTGGATAAAGTAGACAGCAAAAATGTAAGAGGGTCTAATAGGGCCCTGATAGCATCAATATTTAATCATTGGATAAAGATGGAGAAAGAAGGGATGGGTTGCGGAGAGGGGTCTAGGATCCCAAAAGACAAATGAAGAAATATTTTGAAAAGAAGGAGCAATCAATGATGCCAAATATGACCAAAAAGGGAAAAAAAAAGATAAAAGACTGAAGAGTATCCATTAAATGTGGCAATGGTGGGAGTCATTTGTAACTTGGACTTGAGCAGTTTTCATAGAAAGGAGCAGGGAAGATAGGATTCAAATTGCATGTGTTGCACAGGTTGTGAGAGGTAAGGCGTTGTTTTTAATAAGTTTCACTAGAAAATTTAAACAGTTTAACTGTGAAAGGGAACTGGGACATATCTATAGAGAGATGTAATCACAAAGAGATGTGTCTCAAGGAAGAGACCTTTTAAGTTGGGAGAGGTCTGAGGGTGTCTAGATGCTGATGGGAAGGGGTTTGTAGAAGAAGAGGTGATAAATGCAGGGGAAGAGAAGGCATAGTTCATAGTACAATGACCGAGGAAGTTGACAGTGACTGGAGACAGAGGGAGGGATCAGCCTTGGATAGGGGGAGGAACAATTTTTCCATGTAACAGAAAAAAGGAGGATGTGGGTGCCTGCAACAAGCAAACAGTTGTAGGTCAAAGTCTGGGTGGTAGATTTAGCAGGCGAAATTTGAAGGAGTTCCCTTCTGATAGTTTCTCTCTCTGAAGTAGGTCATTTGTGGACCTTGGTCAGTAGGACCAGGAAGTTAGGGATTTCATGGTAAGTGGGGCAGAGTGGAAATGGTGGTAGAGAATGGGGGCAGCGGGCTGGTTAAAGAAACACAACAGACCTGCCAATACTGTTAAATGATGAGGAGGCCATGAATTCATAGTGATGTTAAAAATAGCAACATGGTTTCATAAAGCAGGGATCAGTTCTCTGGTATCGGAAGGTAGATGAATCCATTCAGAGCTAACTAACTTTTCTGTTGCCTCCACTTAGCCATTTCTTCTCACCTATTCAAGGTCATCACTCCTGCAAGTCTCATTTCTCTCTGTCACCATCAATTATTTCCTCACTACTGGATATTTCCTGTCAATTATGCTTCAGTTGTTTCTGGAAGAGGGTGGGGGAGAGTTGTCATCTTACTTCTCTTCCTTACTTCCCTTTACAAAGAAAATGCCTCGAGAAAGAATTGCATATACTCACTCTCTGTAATTTCTTTTCTTCCATTCTGTTTTATTCTACTCCAATCAGTTATCCCCACTACTCCATCTAAACTGCTCTTGTTAACTTCACTAAGGCCCTACTCATTACTGAAAATAGTGGTTGGTTCTTAAATCTCATCTTTCTCACTCTCTCAGCAGCGTTTGACATAGTTGGTCACACCCTGCTCCTTGAAACATTTTCTTTACTTGTCTTTCAGGACATCAACGACTTTCTTGGTTGTACCTCTACCACACTGGCCAACAATTCTCATAATCTTTTACTGGTTCCCTTTTATCTTTCCTCTTCAATGTCAGATTTCCTCAGGGCCCAGGCCCTGGAATTCCTTTCTTTTTATCTACACTTACTCCCTTGAAAGTGTCATCCAGACTCATGCCTGTACATACTACGGACTGATAGCTCTCTAATTTCTATCTCTAGCCCAGATATGAATTCTAGATTCATATATTGAGCCACCTACTTGCCATCTCTACTTGGATGTCTAATAGGTACCTCAAAATAACATATCCAGGACTGAGTTCCTGACCTTTCCCCCAAAACTGTTTCTTCCGTGGTCTCCACAGCTCAGTAAGTGTGAATTCCCTTCTTGTTCTAATTGTTCAACTCCAAAACCTTGGAATCATCCTTGACTTCCCTCTTCTTTTCTTATCCCACATCCAGTTGGTTGGCAAAGAAACCCATAGCTTCTCACCACCCCTACTGCTACCACACGGGCCTAAGCGACCATTACCTGTGCCAGTATTATTTCAATAGCCTTATAGTAGGTCTCCTTCCTTCTAACCTTGCATTCCCACAGTCTGTGTTAGCACAGCATCTAGAGTGTCTATTAAAATATTGATCAGATCATGACACTTCTCCACTCAAAACTATTAGTGGCTTCTCCTACAAGACAAAAAAAAAAAAAAAAAAAAGATTCATTCAACAAACTAAGATGCTTCACACTGCTCCCCTCCCCACAGTGGTGTGCTGGAGCCAGTTCACACCAGTTCCAAAGAGCACATTGGTAAATTTTCTGAACTTTTGTAAGCCAATTATTAAACACAGCCATTATTAAAATTAAATTATATAAACTTATAATTAAGTTGTATTTAAAACAAAAAAGTAATAAATACTCATAACTCATCACTTTTTAATTATCTAATGCATTTTGCTATAATTTACGCTGTTGGGGTTATTTATGTCTATTGTGCCCACATGGGGGAAATGTGTGTGCTACTGTCCATCTCCTTCCAACTCCACACTCAATGGCATCAAGTTGGTAGTTTGAAATCAGCTAGGGGGGGATGCAAAATGGTATAGACATTCTAGAAATCAATTTGGCAGTTCTTGCAAAGTTAAACGCGTGCTTGCAATATGACCCAGAAATCCTACTTCTAGGCATTTACGCTAGATAAATTAAAACTTACTTCTACTCAAAAACCAGTAAACAAATATTTGTAGTAGCATTATTCATAATTGCCAAATACTAAAAATAAATCAAATGTCCTTCAATATGGTACATCCAGACAATAGAACACATTCAGCAATAAAAAGAAACAACATATTGATATACACAACATGCATTATATAGAGTGAAAGAAGTGAGTCTCCAAAAGTCAACCTATTGTAGGATTCCATTCATATGACATTCTGGAAACAGCAAAGCTACGGGGACAAAGAACAGATCAGTAGTAGCCAGGGATTAAGATAGGGAAAGGTTTGACTACAAAAGAGCAGCACAAGGGACTTTCGGATGGTAATGAAACTGTTTTGGTTTTTTTAATGGTGGTTACACAAATCTATGCATATGTTAATACTCAGAGTTATATTAATACAACAAAAAAGTTTTTTGCTCTATATAAATTTTAAAAATAAAATGATAATGATAACTAAGAAGACATCTGAAGCAAATGATTGCAGAATACTATCATCGTATACTTTATTCAGTAGATATGTCTGTTATATTATTTTCTATACTCTATTGCTGTGGCCCCCAACACCTGGGCTGTGGACTGGTACCAGCCAGTGGCCTGTTAGGCACCAGGCCACAGAGCTCCACTGCACCCCGCCCCTGGTCTGTGGAAAAATTGTCTTCCATGAATCTTAGGAACTGGGGTGCTTCACAGTGGGAGGTGAGCGGCAGATGAGCAAGCGAAGCTTCATCTGTCTTTACAGCTGCTCCCCATCACTCACGTCACCACCTGAGCTCCATCCTCCACATCCCCCTGCCCTCCCACCCCCCACGCCCAGTCTATGGAAATAGTTTTCCATGAAACCGGTCCCTAGTGCTAAAAGGTTGAGGACCACTGCTCTACTGTATTTGAAATATATCGAGTAAAAATTTAAAAATGTAAAATTAATATTAGCTTATTCTCAATCCCCTGAGAACTGTGTACTGTGCTATTAATTACCCATAGCTATATTGTACTTATAACCATATTGCTGCCAAGAGATCACCTGAGTTGTAGCATCTAGCCTTCAATGTACTGATAAGCATATCTGATTATTGTTAAACTGACATCCTAATGTCAAAATGACAATAATTACCCCACAGCCACTATTTTTACTAATGCTGAATTATTTTATTGATAAGAAGGTTAAAACTTGCAGTGAGCATCTGTAATTAAGACATTTTAACAGAATAAGACTCTTGTTTCTTAAATTATTTAGTAAATTGAGATTTGATCTGACACTATGTGCTACATTAATTACCAAAGATCAATGGGAAAAGGGGAGTGGACACGACTTGCAAATGATGCACCAAAACCAGCTGAAGAGCCAGTGGCTTCACAGTCCATCACACAAACTTTGCTGGAAGTTAAAATAGTGGAAAGTAGTGGAAAAACTGAGTCATCCCATAGCACATAGTAATGAAGTGCAGATGTGCCAAATTCAGTGAGTCTGAATTTAGTTTGACATTACATTTGATTGTATATGGCGTATAAAATTTATAAGCATAAAGAGTTTATTCCTAGTTTTATATTTGTACATACATATTTAAGTAACATTATGCTAAAAATAGTTTATATCAATACTAGGGATTCTGGAGAATTCTTTTTCTTTTAATATTTCAGAACCACTTCCCTAAAACAATTTATTCTACAAAGGAATCACTTTCATAAGAGTAAAAACTTCTTCATCCTTTGGGAATTCAAGTTGTCTTTTTTGTTCAAAATGCTATGAGGCCAAGCATATTTTCAGCCTGTGGCAGGCAGACCGGTCTGCTCTGGAACCCCCGCTGATGGACAGGCAATTCCCAGGGAGCCCGGTTCAGGCCCCAGAGCTCCATAGAGCAGCCAGCAGCCTGTCTGCAGCTGAACTGCCTCTGCCTCCTCATCCCCAGGTACCTGCAGGCCTTGCCAGTACAGCACACTGCTTTATTGTCTAAGCTCTATTTCCCCTGAAACTCTACCTAGATCCCAGGACGCTTACTCACTTCCTTACTGCCACCGTTAATCCCAACCTATGACCAAGAATCTGATTCTACATCATCTTTGTTAGCCTCTCCTGAAACAGGAATTAGGGAAGATGGCTGACTAGAGACATCAGGTGCAGGATCCTCCCGGAGGGAAGGAAGGGTTTCAGATAAAGGAGAGGGGGGAAGGGCCACAGCTCAGGTGTAGTTCAGAGGGAAAGGTGCCAGAGCCTGCCGGAGACTTCACGGAAAGAAACTCCAAAGCAGAACAGGAAGGAAAAAAAGAGATAATCGGCAAAGATCAACCCCAGCGAAGCTCCGAGCCCAGTGAAGGTGTAGGTGGGGGTTTCGCTTCTCCTTACCACATTCTCTGGTAATCGGTGGGCTGCCAAGGTGCTTGGAAGCTTTTCCATCCTCATGAGCCCAAGTGCTGCTGTAACCACTGAACAGGGACCTTCTTGAAAATAAAGCACAGGGCTTCCAGCCCCTTTGGAACCCCCATCCCCACACCCTTCGACCATGTCCCTCTCTTCCACTCAGAATCTTTACCTTCCCTGCTCCCGCGCCTCTCCTCCACCCACTGTAGCCAAGAGGGACAAATGAGCCGAGACTTTCAAGGGCAGCTACCTCCCCTCTGCTGGTGCACCTTCCAGAATGAGGTTTCCACAGAGAGTGGGGCCCACAGCTTTCCCCTTGAGGACCTGCAGTGGACCCAGGGGTGCTTGGTCTGGGAGTTCCCCAGCCACCAGCACTCTCCGGACATGCCTGCCAGTGGGACAGACATGCTGGCCGGGTCCTGTACCCTCAGGATTCAACTGGGTTGTTAGGGGGAACACACGGAAGATTTTGGAGCTAGACTCAGGAGGCAAGGGAGCCCACGTGGGCAGAACTGACCAGAGAGGGCAGACACTGACCAGGGAGCACAGTGCGGGTCTGAGCCACGGCAATCTGGTAGCGCACCCATGCCCCATAGGAAAGCCGTGCTTTCAGACTGGGGCAGGTCCTTGGGCGGGGACTTCTCAGCCCATGATGCCATTACTTGGCAAATTCTGGCACCTATTTGCAACCGGACACTGGAGGGAGATTCCTGGGGCAAGGGTAAAGTGAGAGGGGCAGAGCTCACTCCTGATAGCCAGTCTGTGAATTGCAGATGGCCCCTTCCGAATAAGCAACAGACTTTTTGGTTTAGTGAGGCCATTTTGGCCCCTTTCCCAGTGGCTTTGCCCAGCAGCCTGGGAGCCCACCTTTGATCCCTGCTGAGACAACTCTGGGACATACTTTTATAGATCCTGAAGGCAGGCTCCTCCAACCTAACCCCACCCAGCCTTGCTCTTCCTCCCACCTCTGCTGTGGTGGAGTTCAAGCAATCCCCTGGGAGCTACAGGGCATTCAAGTGCTTCTCCTGAGGGGCTAGAGCCTATTATAGGCACAAAAGAACATTACTGCAGTGGAGTCTCTCCTGCAAGCACCAACCACTGACAGGAAGAACAACTGTACAGCCCAGTACAGCATCTACTGACTCAGTCAAACAGGGAGTGGCCAATTCTTATTCACAAGCCCCACCCACAATCTCAGAGATTAAGCTGGGGGTCCCAATACAACTCACACTGCTGGGAAAAGGAGAAGACAGAAGAATAGAAGCAACCTGAGGGGGCACCACTTTTTAGGAGAGGAATAGAAGTTGCAGACAGCTTGAGCTGTGAGGGCTCTCCTTCCTCTACTGCAGAGCCCTGGGCTAATCAGAGAGCTGCTCAGAGTGTGCAGAGACGTTGCACCAGAGAGCAGGTGCAGTAGAGGTCTGGTGGCTGCCAATCCTGGGTTTCTGCAACTGATGCCATCCTCATTGCTCTGGTGCATGGCGCAAAGTTCTCTCAGGACTCAGTGTTCCAACAGTAGCCTTTGCATCACCCCCACCAGGCAGGGGACGGAGCAGACAGAATAGATGCTCTCCTCTGTTGTGCCCTGTGACTGGGGGCTGAGCATGCCTTCCCCCCTGCATGGGGTCTGAGCAGAGGAGGAGCCTCATATGCCACAGGCACCACCTGGGAACCTTTGGGCAACTGATTGGGTCCTAGGTGTCAGGGAAGAACCTTGGCCAACCAGCAGCTATAGCTCACTTACAGAGTCCCTTGGCCACTAAGACAAACTCCTGCCTGCATGACTGGGTATCAGCAATTTCTACACTGGTGGAATGGCCTATAATCCCCAGAGCCAGCTCTGAAGCTATCGCTGCACCTGAGTCTGAGGTTCTGCCCCATAACTCCGGGGCCCCTGCCAGGCCTGCAACACCACCCCTGAGATTCCAGAGTTGTGCCTGAGCCCCAAGACCCCACCACTGAGTCTCCCCCACTGCTTCTGGGCCAGCCAAACCTCCCCAAAGTCTAACACTTCACTGGGCATCCCTCCCTCGCCCCATCCCTGCATAGCCATTACTCCTAGACCTGATTTGTGCAACAGCTCACAGCCTGGTCATCCACGATGACCACTCCCTAAATAGATTCGCCTAGCTGCCACTGTCACCTCTACTGGGTGACTCCAGCCAGAGTAATACCCTACAGCAATATCTGTAATGGAGAGGGTTGCATCCAGCCCCCAAATCAAACTTCCAACAATGAGCTGGGGAACAACCCTCCACCCCACATGGAAATCATCCAGCACTGGCTCAAACTGTGGCAATCACAGGGGAACAGGTCAAAACAGAACAGCTATTCTAAAAGCTCTCAGTGCACCCACCTCTTCCCTGACAGGTCAAGATTTCAGAATAGGACACAAAAGCTCCATCTAGGGTCCTACCCTTCCTCTAACTAAACAAGAGAGTTTCCACCAAAGGAGAAAAAGGTGCTCTGCCATCCTATTAAGTCAGAGCCAAGAGAAGAGCCAGATGAGAAGAAACCAGCAAAAAAGAACCTTGGTAACATGAAAAAAAATAGTTTGGCACCCTGAAGGGATCACAATGAAGCTGGACTCAGTACAGTACTGAACACCTACAAGGAAAATGCCAAAATGACAGAATTGGAATTCAGAATATGGATGGCAAGTAAGATGAATGGAATTGAAGAGAAAGTTGAAAATCAGCAAAATGAAACCAAAAAATTATTCAGAAAAATCAATGAAAAAGTTGCTAAAGAGCTAGACAACCTAAGAAAGGATATAATACAACTTAAATGAAAGAATCATTAAGAGGATTTCAAAACACAGCAGAAAGGTTCAACAACAGATTAAACCAAGGAAAAGAAAGAATCTCAGACCTTGAAGACAAGGCTTTCAAGATAACTCAGTCATTCAAAGAGGCAGATAAGAGGAAAATTTTGAGCAATCACTGAGAGAGATATGGAACTATGTGAAGCGAACTAACATTTGAATTAGAGATATCCCTGAGAGAGAAGAAGACAGAGCTAAAAGCATGGAAAATCTATTTGAAGGAATTATTGAGGAAAACTTTTCTTGTATTTCCAGAGATTCAGACACACAGATTCAAGATGGTCATCAAACACCAGGAAGATTCATAGCAAATAGGATATCTCCAAGACACATAGTAATCAATCTGGCCAAAGTCAAAGTGAAGCAGAAAATTCTGCAAGCAGCAAGATGAAAGCAGCAAATAACCTACAAAGGAAAACCCATCAGGTTAACTGCAAACTTCTCAGTGGAAACCTTACAAGCCAGAAGGGATTGGGGCTCCATCCTCAAGTCTCTTAAACAGAACAACTGCCACCCTACAATTTTGTGTCCTGAAAACTAAACTTCAAAATTGATGGAGAAATTAAGTCTTTTCCAGACAAGCAAACCCTGAGGGAATTTTCCATGACTAGACCTGCCCTGCAGGAAATACTCAGAACTGCGTCATACACAAATCAGCACAACAGATACCCACCAGTGTAAAATCACCCAAAAAACCCTAAAACTCACAGCTTTTATAAAACAATAGCACAAGAGGGAAAACAAAGCTATTACCCAATAGTAAATAAGTTACTACCCAACATGATGGACAGCTCAACATCCCACATATCAATTCTATCACTCAATGTTAATGATCTGAATGTTCCTCTCAAAAGATATAGGCTGGCTGAATGGACGAAAAAACACAACCCAAATATCTGCTGTCTCCAGGAAACACATCTAAACCCAAGGACATACACAGACTCAATGTGAAAGGATGGGAAAAAATATTACACGCAAATGCAAATCAAAAGAAAGCAGGTGTAGCCATTCTCATATCAGATAAAATTGACTTTAAACCAACATAGATAAAGAAAGACAAAGAGGGTCATTATATAATGGTAAAAGGAGCAATTAAACAAAATGTAACAATCCTAAATATATATGTGCCTAACACAGGAGCTCCCAGTGCAAAAGTGATCCATGTAACCTAAAGCATTTGTACCCCCTTAATGTTTTGAAATTTAAAAAAAACAAAGTTCTATTGGGCTGTGAAAAAATAAATAAATAAAATTTAAAAGCCAACCTGCTTCCCCAAAAATCCATATGATGGGATCTTTAGATCCTTTGATGTTGCTTCTCCTCACTCTCACCTTTTAGTTTTACTCACTTTCATTCATTTAACAAATATTTACTGAGTACCTACTATGTTCTAGCTGCAGTGCTAATGGAATATCTGAAACATTCAGTTTCTCCTACATCCTCCCTTCCTCTGACAGTGGTTTACAAACTCTTCTTAGTCCCTGTTAATGATTTCTTGTTGCAGATCTCAGTTGTCCCATCTAGTGGCTTTCATGGCGGTTGCCATGATGTCTGGCCATGCCTTGTCTCCTGGACCCACTATCTAGATGAAGCAAGAATGACTCTCTAACAAGATTATACCTCTCAACTCCTACAAAGAAGGGTCTCATTCTCAGTTCTCTTAAATGACATGTGTGTCAACTGTTTTATTATGTTCTAAAGCATCTTCCCCTTTGCCCATTAAAAACAAAACAAAAAAAAAACTTATGATAATTTCATTGAGTACATAGTGAGGGACATTTTAAATGACATCAAATGATTGTGTAGCCAAGGGTCCTCATACCAGACCCATATATGAATAGTTGAACTGAATCCAAGCAGGGCCACTCTATCACCTCAAAGTAATGTAACTTAGTTACCTGCTCAATTTAATACTTGCCCAGAAGTTAAGAATGTTTCATTCAAAAATCTTTGTCCCAGGAGCAACCAGCACATCTGTTTAAGTCTGGTTATATCTTTACTAGAGTCTCTATAGGCAGTTGTCACTCAATACATTTTGCATCACTTAATCAACATTATACTAAGCATAAAGAGAAAATCTGAGCTATAACCAAGCTATTTAAATTTTATTTGCCCAACTTTCACATGCAATTATTCTCTAATTTCCCTAACTCCCTTCATCTTTCCCAACCTCAAAAATGCCTCACATTTAAACAAAGCTGAACCCTAATCAATCAATCAGTCAACCAAAGTGGCCACCTATAAAAAGCAAGCAGTAGGCAGTAGTGGGAAATATTTGCATAGCACCTTACCACTTCCCTTGGGGTTCAATGTGCTTTTTTTCTGATAGTCATTTCATAAAGGTTGGAAATCAATTTTTTTCAATCTTCTAAAAATGAATGATGGTGTTTCTAGTAATGTTTGCATTCTTAAACCAAAAAAGCAAAAAATAGGAAATATGTATCTTACAATAGACAATTTGAACATCCTATGGAATGCCACAAGATGCGTTTTACCTAAAATTTCTGAATAGTTTTCTAAGTCACCAAAAGCTGCTTCTTCAACTAGAGAAGAAAGTCAATTTCTCCATCAGTACCTTCTCATTTCATATTCCACCCTAAAGGGGGAAAAATAGCATGTGTGTAGAGGCTCAGGACAAGAAACCTATTACTTTAATAACTGGGTTCACAGGTCTCTCTAGCTGACTTTTCAAACCCTCTGTCGTCAGTTTGGCAGCAGTTCTAGTATATTTTGGCCTATTCCACTGGCTTCAGCTCAGCTCACGCTGACACATATGGAGGGGGCTGAATTCAATATCTGGGTAGACAATTTATGAGCACTTATACATGCACCACCCACGTACAATTAAACCTGAAAAGAAACTATGGATATCCTCTGCTGCAACGTGAAAATCCCCATCCTTCCGTACCTCACTTTTTCCAGATTACCTTTTCTAAGGCATGAGTGCTCATAGTCTGGAGCCAGGGAGCAGGAAGCCATTTCTCACAGGCTGAAACATTCCTTTGATTTCAGCTCTACTGTGAGCAAGATTGTTCCCCTACGGGTCTTTCCACCCCCTGTCATAGTGACTTTTCACACAAAACTACAGAGAGCTGAAAAACCCTGACCACACACCAGCCATCCAACAATGAAAAGGTAAAACTCTGAGTGTCAGCATGCACACTTTTTAATTTGACCTTGAGCTGGAAAAAAAAAATACAGTATGAAGAGGAAATGCCATAGCAGAGACCTACTGGGAAAGAGCCATATCTGGAATAAATGACTTTGCTTTCCATCATCTACTCTGTTGTTTTAGGTTTCTTCCAATTTCCATTTGACAAAATGAGTCTGTTGACACACCACCGATCTGTCTGTCAGCAGGACTGCCAGTGGCACCATGGGCCGGCCTTGATTGACAGATGTCAGGTCAATAATCCAGGAAGTAGAGGAAGAGAGCTGCAGTTCAAAAAGAAAAAGACATGGGCCAGAGGAAAAGATGAAGTGAGTCTAGAGGGAAGCTTAGGCAGGGAATCCTGTTGAACGGGTGCTGAAGTGAGCTGAGAAGTGATTGGGATATGGCAGGCCAGGGAGCCCAGACATCCCAACAAAACTTGCCCCAAGAGAAGCATACAGAGCAGTGGAGCAAGAGATGTGGGATTTCTCCAGAAGATGTCATGGGGACAATTCTGGAGCAGCAACAGTAAGACTGGTATCCTGATTGTTTCAGATATTTGACCTGGAACTGAGGTGAACCTGGCAAAACCTGACTGAATACTCACAGGTTCTTCAATGCTAGGTGGTTTGAGATGAGACAGACCAGCTTTATAAAGACCACACACACACACACACACACACACACACACACACGATTAAGTTGCACTGTGTAACTGTAATTGTTATAATTTTTCCAATCCTCATCTTTATTCATTTAATAATTATTCATTGAGCTTCTTCACAATACCATAGAGAAGAAAGTAGATGTGGCCACTGCTTACAAAAAGGTATGCAATGAGATTCAAGCTCTGCAACAGCAGAGTCTTTATCTTTTGCTCAATTCCATATTTTCAGAGCTTAGAACAGCGTCTGGCATATGGTTAGTATTCACTAAGTATTTGCCAAATGAATGAATAAAACAACCTTATAGCCTAGTGATGGACTATCGCCTTTACTACCATGGAAGACTATGGTAAATTGGCTTTGCTCACTATAATGCTAACAGAGTGAATAATGCACCCATTTCTAAGTTCAGAGGACTTAGCACATGGGCAAGGCAGTGACTGAAATTTCATAACCCAGAAGAAAAAGAAACCTGTAATGGTTGTTCTTCAAGTGCCCAGAGCCCAAGGAAAAGAAGCTGTCTTTGGATCTGTACTTCTCTCAAGATACGCACACAAACCATGGGTAAGCAGCTCTTGATATACAAGCACATGAGCTGGTGGAGACGTGTGAAGGGGGATTCTCTATTCTAAGTAGAACATGGTCTTAACTTTTTCATGAAACTCTCTTTGGTCACCCATTTGAAAGAGATTGGTCATTCAAATGGGTGACCAAAGAGAGTTTCGTGAAAGGGCTATTAGTAAATACGGAAAGAGTTAAGAGAAACCAACAAGGGACGGTGTTGGGAGCCTTTGATTTAAAGACTGAAGATACATGGTGAGAGTAGTCACTGATACCTGACAAGAGTCACAGCTGGAGGACAGGACCAAGCAACAGGAGCCAGGGCTCCAGAAGGAGGAAAACAGCCAGTGCCAAACTGTGGCGCAGGCAGGAGGGAGCCAGGAAAGGCACAGCTTGGTCTTTCTTCCCTCCAACACTCTGATCTGCCATTGCCATTGCCATTGCCATTGCCATGAAAAGCCACTGTGCATGGGAGCCTCGTTAAAGTAGTCCACAGAGGTCAACCCCTCTGAGTATGGAACTGGTACGAAAGGGTAGCAAACAGATCTAAAGTGTCAGAGAATATGCATCTAGCACAATCACTATTTTTGTCTCTTAGTATCTCCTTTTTCCTTTTGTCCAGTTAAAAATCACATGTCCCCAATCTAGAAAACATAATTCCAATCAGCTGACATGCCATCATGAAGTGTTTTCCATTCACTCACACACCCACATGAAACACATAAGACACAGGCCAACATCAGTGTTCTCCAACAAGAAAACACAGACCAAGAGCAGGGGAAAGAGTGCTCCTACCTTTGCCTGTTGATTCGGCAGCATGAGAAGCCAACCAGTCCCAATTTTCAATCTGATGGAATCATTACTGTCCTCTCTTAGAGGTATTCTTCCCTGGAGCACTAGAACCTCCAAAACCACCAATCCTGAGGTTGTGGAGTCAGGAATAAAAAATTCTTTAAGTGAGTTTTTAGGTATAATAGTGAGAAGGACCTCTTCCACCTCAACATTTTGATTCCCAGATCCGTGAATTCTATTAGAGAAATAGTACCATAGTTTGACCACAGACTGGAGGCATATACCCTAACTTCACAGTTCATTGTCTCCCCATAATCACAACTGAGCCTGCAGTAGTTCATTCCATGATTAGATGAATGATGGGGCAGTGATTTTAGTGGGCATGAACCCACTGCCACACTTTATTGGCTATTCAATGAGTTATATGGGATAAAATGGGGGAAATAGGCATCCTGTGATCTAAGAATAGTGGTACTGGCAGAAGACTTGAGGGCAAGGAAGAAAATACGCATTTAAACTATCTAGCTATTCCTTTGAGGAAAAATTACTGCTGCCTCCATGGTGGAAGAAGTCCAGTAATATGGTAGCAGGTTGATCTCCCTAGAGAATGATCCTATATCAAAGGCTCAGCATTGAGCCTCTGCTGTTGACAGGTTAGATACTGAGCAGTGGCAGTAGTCAGATCAATCCTGATGAGGGAGATCACATTGTCTGGCCTCAACCCCTGCTGCCATAGAAATTTTTTATAAGGGTTCTATGGCATAAGCACCATGCTGGCTGAAAAATATTTTGAATGACAGCCACAGAATGCTTTCATTTTGTCCACCTCATTATCAACAGCCTCTCTACAATGAAATGCTCTCTGATAGGTATTTATATGGTAAAAGAATCTTCTGTACCCATTACAGGACATCTATCCTCATCCATTTCTCTTTGTCACCAATCTTCACATCATGTTCTTTTAAAGTCCCTGAACAACTCATTAAGTTTTTAGCCACTGCCCATGTAGATATAGACACAAATCTGGAGTCTTTTTTGTGGCCTAAGTAAATGACCAAATAAATATATTACTTAAAATTCTTCTAATTGTAATAATTTCCCTTCACCATGATCTTGTGGGGCTGGGATTATAATGCAGTGGCTAGCCACTTCCACCTTGTGCCTGCATATCCTAATACCTATACAAAAGTCAGGCCCAGGTTTGTTTTTTTTTTCACAGTCACATGGTTATAAGAAACTTACATAAGGCCAGTGTAAATTCAGAGGAAGCCAGTGTATTAGGAGTAGGTATTGAAAGAGTAAGTCACCCACTAGTGTTAAACCAATTTGTCTATACCATTCACACCTGACAGATTGCTGCTGCACATTTCCAACTTTATGAATGGCGGGTCAGATAACACCCAGTTCATCATAGGCAGCTCAGGTCACATGAGCAGTTTTTCATAGTCCGTGTAATCAACTGAATGATGGCTCCCCCCCAAAATATGTCCCACGGAACCTGTGAATGTAATCTTATTTGGAAAAAGCACTTTTGCAGACGGAGTTAAGTATTTTGAGAAGGGATCATTCTGGATTAGTGGGTATGCCCTAAATCCCATGATAAGTGTCCTTTTAAGAGACAGAAGAGAAGAAGACACTGAAGAGACACAGGGAAGAAAGCCATGTGAAAACAGAAGGAGAGATTGGAGTTGTATCGTCCCAGCCAAAGAATTCCCAGAACAACAGAAGCTGGAAGAGGCGAGGAAGGATTGTCCTCCGGAGCCTTCAAAGAGAATGTGGCCCTGCTGACACCTTACAGATTTCCAGCCTCCACAATGGTGAGAGAACATATTTCTGCTGTTTTAAGCAGCCAGATTTGTGATAATTTGTTACAGCAACCACAAAAAAAAAAAAACAAACTAATATGGGCAGGCATTTAGTTTCTACTAGAGCCCAGTAGCAAAGCAGAAGCTGTTTAAAGAGAGGATAGTTATCTGCAGAAGGGGTCGTGTTTTACTGCCAAATAGGAGAGGCCTGCACTGTGGTTCTCCTAGCGGGGCTTGCAAAAGGTGTGCAGGAAAAGCCTGGTTGCCTCAGATGTGACTCAGGAGCAGGACTTCT
The DNA here is from genome assembly GCF_020740605.2 of Lemur catta. Taxonomy (NCBI): domain Eukaryota; kingdom Metazoa; phylum Chordata; class Mammalia; order Primates; family Lemuridae; genus Lemur; species Lemur catta. The sequence continues at coordinate 73,778,391 of NC_059128.1, read as the reverse complement.
TCCTTAGGCAATGAAGGATCTGGGGAATTTGGAGGTTCACAGTCCTCGATCTTCTTTGTGTCTGCCCAAATATCCCCATCTTATATCTCAGGGACCCACTCTTTTTCCACCTATGCCTTTATCTTATCATAAGAGACCAGTGTTGCACATTTGTTAATGCACCAACTTGTCTTTCAGAGTGACTAATTAACTTGCCCAATGCTATATAGGTGGCATGTGTCAGAGTTGAGAGTCAGTCCCAGGTATATTTGAATCCTTAGCACAAACACCTTCTATTTTACCAGGTTGTGAGCCCCTAGAAATCTTTGTTAACAGGTGAAAAGTGGAAGGATATAGTACATGTGTTTAGCTTCAGATGATCTTTAATCATGTTTGCCCTGCAGCTATAGTAGATAGATTCTTGAGAAGTTACCCTAGGCTAGATATATTTGCCCTGCAGGTCGGAAGGTAAAAACTTCTTTAAATACTTCTAAAGAGCTATTTGATTTTCTGCATGCCCTGAGTTGAGCATTCAAGGCTGATAATTTGTCCTTTTCTCTGTATATGCTCTCTAGGATTCATAAGTAGCCAGTTTAGGTAATCTAAATCACCTGACAAAACAACTGTGCTGCAGTCACACAATCTCCCAATCCCTTCCCTTCACCTGCACTCATTCCCTGCAACAGAAGTTGACAATTTGAGAATTGTTATTCCACCACATGCCACGTTATCTATTTCACCCTGGCAAGGAGATTATCTGTGCCCTGTGCCCTCAGCAAATATGTGAGAAACATAATTACAGGATCTGTTTTCTAGAACAAAACCTGGTTTTATTTTACCAAATCAGTAAGTTTCCTAGCAGCAAACAGATGCTACACTCAAAAGGGATAATTAAAAAGAGCTGAATGAGGGACATTTACAAGAGTGTCGGCAAGGTTGTGTTATACCAACAAGAAATGGTAAAGCTCCTGGGCTAGTAAGAGTAGAGTGCTGTTACCAGCCCCAGGCATGAAGGTACAAGGAGAAGAAGTATTTGCTGGGACTTACGGACAGCCAAGAATGTAGGGGAAAGCCATCCAGTGGGAGCTGTGGCTTTTGGTATAGGAATCCAGCCACACAAATATAATAACTCTGCCAGGACAGGTGCCAGGGGACTGAGTGCCCTGACATTCCTTCCCTCACACCTTCCAGTCTCCTACTGATGCTTCCCATTGGGCAAACCCAATCTGAAGCCAAAGGAAAGGGGACCCAGCCTATTGATGGAGCCCAGAGAGGGCAACCTCCCAAGGCACAGAGTAGGACAGGGAAGGCTATACAGTGGATCTGAGGGGGTGGGGGGAGAAAATGTCCAGCAAGGTATTTTACTGCCTGGCATTGGGAGCCCTGTATAGCAATAGTCAACATGTCCTGACATAGTCATTGATTGGGGTGTGAATGAGGCCTAGTGGGGCCAGATCTTTGGGCCCTTTAGCTTCCTGGTCCTTCCCTCCATGATTATCTGAACAGGAGGAGGCAAACCCCATGCAACCTCCTGGGTCTGAGTATGTGTCTCTGAACACACCCTTCCCCTATTAAACAGACTCCCAGGGCCTTGGAAGGTGTACGTGTTTAGGAATCAAACATACCTGGACCAGACTCTTAGCTCTGGCATTGACAACCTGTGTGATGCTTGGAAAGTTACATAGTCACTTTGAACATTAGCTGCTCAGTCTGTATAATTTGGAATAATAACACCATAACAAAAATGTTGGGAAGAATAAAGGAAACAATGAAAAGTTCTTAACAGCATTTTCACATGTAGCAAACACTCTATGTTCCTTTTCCATTATTGACCTTCTTCTTGTGATGCTGTAGCCACCCTTAATGCGTATTTGTAACTCACTTTACAAGAATACATATTCCAAGTTCCAAATAATCAGCTTATAAAACAAAAGTCTTTTGGATGCAACTTGTTTTTGAGAACAGTCTGTATTTAGGTGAAACTGTCAAGGGCTGGCTCCTAAATACTGGTTGATGATATTTTCAGAAATGATAGGATCATCCAAATTGAGATAAAGGAAATTCACTCTGTGAGAAATAAATACATAATTATATAATATATATATATATTATATATAATTATATAACAAAGAGAAGTAACCCCAAATCTATGCATATAGTCTAAAGAAAATGCTTTGGAAGAATATATACAAGACTATTAACTGTGGTTAATTCCAGAAACCAGAGTAGGATTAAAAGCTGTGAGCAGGGAAAGTAGACTCTCACTTATTTCTCTAGGTACTTAAATGTTGTTAAAATATTTTACCACGAGCACGCATTATGCTGTGTTTTGAATATGGTTTGTTCGGGTCCTCCAAGTCTCATGTTGAAATATGATCCTCAGTGTTACAGGTGGGGCCTGGTGGGAGCTTTTCAAATCGTAGGGGCAGGTCCCTCATGAGTGGCTTGGTGCCATCCTCACCAGAGTGAGGCCTCATCCTTAGTTCCCAAGAGAACAGTTCTTGAAATGAACCTGGCACCTCCTCCTCTCCCTCTCTCTTGCTTCCTCTCTTGCCACGTGATCTGCACAACTGCGTCCCTTCCCCTCTCGCCGTGAGTGGAAGCAGCCTGAGCCCTCACCAGAAGCAGATTCGAACACCACACTACTTGTATAGCCGGCAGAACTGTGAGCCAAATAAACCTCTTTTCTTTATGTATTAACCAGCTTCAGGTATTCCTTTCCAAAAACACAAACAGACTAAGACACATACTCGTTCTGCCTAACTTTTTAAAACATTTAGGTTTCTTGCATAGTTCAAGTACAAGGCAAGATGACAATATTATGGACTAAGCAGAATTACTGCTATAAAGAATAGTAATGAGCTATAGATAAAAATGATGATATGTAATAAATAAGATGGCATTAGGTTCATTTATTTATCAAAGATGCAAAGCATTTTAATGATTTAGCATACAGTATGTAAACTAATGCTGCTAGCCATTATATTATACCACGAGCTCCAGGGGCCTAGAGCCAACACAGGGCACTGTTCTTCCTGCTCACCTAGGGAAATGATGAAGGAGAATGTAGTGAGTGTAGTTATAAATAGATAAAACATGCAAGAAAAAGTCTTCTATGGAAGTGGGAAAAAAAGCTCAGTCAAGGTATTCAAAAGAAGAAACCCTAACTTCTCGCTATCAGCAGTCAGTGGTTCTCCATTGTGGCCACGTGTAAGAATCCCTTAGAGATCTTTTCAAAAATGCCCACGCTTGGGACTCATCCCAACAGATTTTGCTTCGAGAGTCCTGGAGTGGGGATCAGACATGAGCAATCTGTGACTGCCTCACAGGTGATTTCACTATGCAGTCAGGATTGAGAACTACTCCATGAACCAAGGGGATCCAAGGTAGATTCTTTTGACTCCAACATTGTCCAGCTTCTGAGTCTACGGGTAAAATGTCTAGCAGAGAGGTTTTCCAGACATTTGCTCACGGCTGACGCTTGCTCACAGCCTCGCCGTGAGCCTGGGGCCAAAGCCAACAATTATCAGCTTCCTTCTGGGCTTCTAGCTACCGAGGCTGCCTTGTTGGCTCCTGCCTCCCTCTTAGCGCTTATTGACAATCCAAAAAGACTAGGAAAGCTAAAATGAAATCTTTCTATTTGTTTCTGTGGCAACAAACTCAGAGTCTATGCCGAAAAAATGTCCTTGGCCTTTGACAAAGCCACTTTGGAGATGCCTCTGTCTTTTTCAAATAGGCCACAAAGGAGCCTGGAAACCAGTGCCTTCCCCCGAGAGCCAATCTGCTGAATAAGCCCATATTAGCAGAGAGAGACAGGGTGATTCAAATGCAAGGGTGTTTTTGACATTTTTTTTTTTTTGTATCATTTAGCTTCAGAGGAATGCAGAACTTTTAAGGCAGGAACTTGGATTTGACTATGGAGAATAGGTCAAATGGAGATTGATTTGTGTGATTGATATTTCCAATTTTCGGGAATTCTTGACATGCAATGATGAGGAAAAAGAATCAAGGGTTTATGACATTCACTTTTAAAGAAAAGTTCTCATTATGAGGAGGCTAATATATTACCCACCTTTAAAAGCCATGGAGGAGAGTTTAGGCTAGGGCTCAATTTTTGAGACCTCAGAAAGGTATCCAGAGGTCAACGACAAGGAAAGCCTGGTCTCCTTTTTACATGTAAGAAGAAGAGAAAAATAAAATAATCATTCTAAAAGTCACACAAATTTAGAAGTTAACATTTAGAAGCTTCCTTTACTCTGTGATGAAAAGAAGCCCCGAGGCTGATGTTGAGGAAATCAGACATTAATGAAGAGTGGTGCGTGTGGTGTGAGAGGAGACTGGGCGCTACCCTGAGAACAGACGGGAAGGCCAAAGTCATTTTTCACTGCGGGCTCTACCCATATGTGGAATGCTTGCTATTTTCAGGGAGTCGTGGAAAAACGCAAGTTCCCTGCCATCATGACATCTGCCATCCAGATGAAGAGACAAAAGGAAGGTGCAATGTTACATGGCAAAAGGATTTCTAGATCCCAATGCCAAACACAGAAATACAAATGACATCCCATGAGAAGGTGAAAGGTAGGCTCAGAGAATGACCATGAGAGGGCTCCAGACCCGGAAGAGGGTTCTTTTGACTAAAGTAACCAGGGAAGAATCCACAGAGGTGAGGGCCAAGCAGTCAGGTATGAAGGAAGGGCTGAGAGTCAGGAGGTTGGGAGAGCACCGGGAGGGGCACACCTTGCACCAGTGTGGAGTTTTTAGGAAACGTGAAGAACACTAGAAAGTTTCTGCTTTGGCGTTTTCCTGCTCTGAGGAGCATCAGTGATGTTCTGAATGCTACTTTTGAGCTTAACTGGGTAACACCTAAGCAGAACATTCAGCCTGCTTGAGTGAGCAAGCAGAGAGCAAGTTCTTCAGGGAAAGACTCACTGTGAAGCAAATTGGGGGAGAAAGGAGAAAGTGAGGGAAATTCACATGTGTTGAGCACCTCCACAAGCCCACCCTATGCTGGACACTTTAAATGTGTAGGCATTTGGTCCTCAAAATAAAAACACCAATATCAATAACCAGATATGGATGGTGTTATTGCTCTCAATTTATAGAAGAGGAAACAGAGACCTAGAGAAGTTAAGAAATTTGCCAAAGGTCACATAGCAAACAAATAGAAATGCTAGGGAGTGATGGAGGTGTTGAGTGTGGTCAGAGGCATTTCCTTAGAGGTTGGTATTATTCCATTGTCCTCCAGGTTTTCTCTGTGGGTGCCTTCCTTTCCCCACCCCACAACTGTAGTCACATCCTAGAATTTCAGAGATAAAAGTGTCCTTAGAAAAGTGTACAAACCCCTCCTTTGACTTGCAAGAACACAGGGGCTCAGAGAGGTGAGCCTGTGCATGCTGGGGTCCCGCAGCAAGAGAGGGGCAAGGCTCAGGATCCAGGCTTCTGTGTTCCTGCGGTAGGAGCCGGCCCTAGAGGGCAACTAGGTGAGCAGGAAGAGCAGTGCCCTGCATTGGCTGTAGGTCCCTCTAGGAATTTAGCTTCCTGTCAGTTGTCTGCACCACCCCTTGACAGAGACACAGGACTGTCTGCCAATCCCAAATCCTAACACATCCCTGCTATCTCTGGCTTTCCAGACAGCTTGGTTACAGAGCAGCAGAACATGCCATTCCCATGTGGCAACTCTTCTTTTCCTTGAGCTAGGTGGAGAGAGTATTCATTGAAAAATAGTGGGTCACGGGGTCTCACAGCTGGTCACCCTCATACCCACCTGAGACCACTGGGAGACGAGCCAGGGTAGATGCATCCCTGGCAGCCATGAGCATTTGCCTGAAGATTGCAAACAAAACATTGTCAAGAAACAAGACTTGTTATAGGCATAGCATCTGAGTTTACTCAGAGGCAACTTGACCGTGGATGAATGGTGGCTGTGGTCTTGAGTCTCCAACATCTAAACACAGACTCAAAGAAGTAGGCCAAAGGCCAGCCAGGGGTCAGAGCAGAGATCCTGTCTTTCTTCATACCAATGTCCTTGGTCCCTGAATAGGGAGTAAACAAGTCAGCCTTCACCATGGGAGAGAGGGGCCCCAGTTTCTGTTGCTTTTGGGAGAAAGTTACTGATGGTTCTTGAAGCCAAGTAGACTAGGAAATAGTGTATGGGCTAATTGTCTTCAGCCAAAGGCCAGTCACCACCAGAGCTTACTCCCAGGGACTTGGCCAGCAACACTGTCATAGTTGGCAGAAATTTCTCTAAATGGCCATCGGTTCTTTCCCAACACACATATAGGCAAACATACCCTCACACATACACACACATCATGAGGAAAGATTGTGCATTCTACATTAAAATAGTTAAAGCCTTTCTTGATCCTATCATCTCAAACTACTAAAAACCCTAGAATTCCTGTTAAATAAGAATGACCACATGGACAGTTTTATTTGAAACCAAATCTCAGACTTTAGAACTGACTCCAATATAGTTTTCTATTTTCCCTTGGGGGCTTATTCTGTAGACTTCTGGGCAGTTTTACAGGCTCCTACCAGCTAAATGAAGGTGGTTTAATCAACCTGCCAGCCACCTCTCCCAGCAGTTAAGTGCAGAAACAGAATACTAAATTAAAGCTGAGAGCTTCTCCTCTTCTTTTTTAAATTTAGAAATGAGATCAGATTAGCCAACAAATAAACATCAACCAGTCAGTTGTCCTAGTCCCAGCTCTCCCTCAACCCAGGGTGTACTTGTATCATATGGCAATTTTCCAGTAAGTTGAGCAATATAGAAAAAGTCTAGATCATGGCTCCCAACCGGCATACTAAGGTCAACTGATGGATGGAAAATTTTACCTAGTCACTAACTTCTGTGATACATTGTCCACAAAATCTACAGGTGTTTTCAGGTGGGAGGAATGTGTAGTTCAATGGCACTGACCCACTCCACCCCTGCCCTGCCCTGAATACCATCATTGGGGCCTGGGTAAGAGTGATCAAACAAAGCTAGCGAGAATAAAGAATATCACCTTCTTGTAAAGTGGGGAGGAGGAGCTCCCTGGCCTCTGTCGCTAAAAACTAGATCTTAACTTCCTCCAGAACTAAATTTCAAAAGATAATTTTTAAGTCTGTTCTAAAATTATCTGGATAATGGCCTCTGTCTTTCACTTCTTATTGTCTCAGCAGATAAATTCTTCCTAGCATGTCCTGCAAACCTCAGTCTCCTTGGATTTCAGTTTTAATATTATTCATCAGGGAAACTTTATACTCAACTACATCTTAGTATGAAGATAGAGACCATCTATAATAATTCAATATTGTGCTTTACTGGAGACTAGCTTCTCGTGGTGTGGTGCATGATGGTGTAATTGGTTGTACTCAAAATCACCAAATTAACAGTATCCAAGATCATGAATTTTGCTCAACTTTACTCAAACATTTGGAGGAAAATATATCTTTGTGTGAAAATAATTAAAAATATATAACCTGGTATAGAAGCAAAATGTCTATGACTATCAGGGTAAAAAATGAAGATTTCAAAAAAATGTACAATTGGCCAATTTGAAGCTGTGTGCCAGACCACCCTGAGTAGCTTGCCCACTCTTGTCTGTGGGAGGAGACCACCCAGGGAAGGGGGACACATCTCCTCTCTCCTGCCATGTGTAGTGCTTCAGTGGAGACATCTGAGAAATATAGACAACATGTACATGGTAAGGGTGCTTTGGAGTAAGGAAAATGCATGCTTCATAAAAGCCCTGGAGCTATGTTTCCTACAGAGTGGTCCACTTATCACTAGTTAGAGTGATTTTAGGCAATACATGGAATTAGCACTTCATATTTTAATGTATTTGAATGTTCTTCTCTATATGGCAAATTACACATATGTTCCTCATTTTCTTAAAAATTTTCTCTTAAACCAATTTAAGTGAGTTGAGCAAAAGAAAAAAGATTAACTAAATAATAGCACAGTGGTAATAGATACAACAAAATCATGAAGGTAGTAAGTGAATACCTGAACAATGTATGTCCATCTTTACCTTTATAATATTTCTCTATCTAATAACATTAAGAAATGTTGTACTGGATCAGTCCCATGGGCTATTAGATCTAAAAATGACCCCAAAGAATATTTCTTTCCTCATAAATTTACTGAGCACCTACTATGTACTATGAACAGCCTTATGTTAAAAAGCTACAAGTCTAGTGAGAAGACAGACTCATACCAAACCACTGCAATTCAAGGTCATCATTGTCCTGGTGGCCATACCCAAAATGTTCAAAGGAAGACCAGATACAGCAACAAATAAGTTTGCTAGATTTGGGGCCAGAGAAGGCTTTATAGAGTAGATGACTCTGGAGTTAAAGCTTAAAAAAGAATAGAAGTTTACAAGGAACAGTGCATTAGAAGACGTAGTTGCCTTCCATAAAAAAAAAAAAAATGACAAATGTAATGAATAAAACTTAGACCCATGAATAATTAACATATGTTAAATTATTTTAACAGTTTCTGCTTTTAGTTCCAGAATAGATTACCTTGTCTGTATTTATCCTTCCCAGTCCAAACCATGATCATATCTGTCATTCTCAAGGAGGAAGGTTTAGGAGCGTGGGCAGTCTCCTTTCTAGTGTAGATATTCCCTCTGTAACGTACTCAGGGTATGCCTGGTGTCTTCAGATTACCTTTTGCTGAAAGTGACTAAAGTTTATGAGAATAAGGAGCCATGCACAGGGCTGACCGCCACCACCAAGCCTCGAGTCACATCCCCAGTCCTCTCAGGGAATGCTCTCTCTTGGTTCTTCGCTTGTCCAAATGCCATTCACTTTTTAAGAGGATGGTTGAATCCTAATTTTAAAGTGTTTTCAACTTATCCAATCCTTTTTCATCACTCTCTTCCCTGAGCACCTGAAGTATCTTCTTGCCTAGTAAGTGGTTTCAAGGCAGTTAGACTCAAATTCTCTACTAGATTACAAACCAAAGGAGGTCAGGGATCAACATACAACTTTTAGTATCCCCAGCGGATTCTGATGCGGTGCTGAACTTCATTTATTTTGGAGTCTGAGACACTGTAACCAGAGCAAGGAAGCTGGTCAAAAAGAAAGATGTGACTAAGCAGCTGAAATAAGGACTTGAAATAAGGAGTTGAACTTTCATCCTACAGTCAAGCCACACACATCCCCCTATGTCTATTACCAAAATAAACAGGTGGGGCACATGCCATCTACCCCACGACCATTACCACCACCTTTTAATGTGTATATCCCTCTTAATGTCCTCCTTCTTGATGCTTTAAAGTTACCTTGATGTTTTCTCTCTCTCTCTCTCTCTGTTACACACACACACACACACACCATCAGCACTCGGTATGTCAAGACTACAGAAATATGTAAAGGTAAACCCTCATGAAGCTTATCACTGATTAACTGAGACAAGAATGTACATAACTCATGCTTGAAGGTGCTGACTCGGGGAGGTGGGGGGTGGGGAGGGGATGGAGGTATGACTACATGGTGAGTGCCAGGAGCACTGTCTGGTGAATGGACACGCTTGAGGCTCTGACTCAGGGGGATGGGCAGGACATGGACATTCTGTATAACCTGAACTTATGTACCCCCATGATGAGCTGAAATTAAAAAAAAAAAGAAGAATGTACATAACTATAATACAAAGAAGGAAAAAAGTCCTGTACAAGAAAGCAACAGATGTGTGGACAAAAGAAATCATTAGTTCTAAACAAACAGCCATCAAAATGTTGAGGAAGGTAAGAGAACTGTTGAAGCTAGAACATTCCTATAGACTGAATCTTCTAGAGATAACTATGGAGTCAGCAGGGCCCCAAACACAATCTTGAGCAGGGCAGGAAATGCCACTCCCAAAATATTAATTATCAATTGACATGATGTAATTTCCTATTGTGTGACAGTAACACATTCACCAAACACATCTGGTCAGCACTTTTGGTGTCTGGGGGACCCTCTCTATGGCACTACAAATGTGCACATCAGCAAGAAGCTGTAGCGGAGAGACCACCCACCTAGCCTGGGCAGGAAGGTTTTCCCTTAGACATTATCTGTGATAACTCTGCTACCCACACCAAAGAGCATCCAAAAGGTACATTCTTGGTTCTCACTAAGAATTTGGTGAGTATAAAAAAGGTTGAAAGATAAAACATTTCTTACTGACCTCCTCCTTAGAAACAACTAGGAATAGAATGGATTCTGTTTCCAAAGACCCTTGGAAAAATTTCCCTTGGATGAACTCCAAGAATTAGAGAGATCAAACTAATTTGAATATTGTCCTCACCACTTTTAGGGGCTGAAGACTGCCTCCTTCTTCTCCAAATCTCTTTTATTATTGAAGAATCAGACACTAGCATTTCATATATTCACATTCCTTTCTTTTTCGAGTAGCAGAAATGGCTAAAGATATGGTAATAATAGGACTTCTGATAACTTAAGCCCACTTGCATTATATTAATAATTCTCCCAGGATAGATCTCCTTTCCAGGAATGACCCTTAAGAAAATTTCAAATATATAGGTATATAAATTCAAGTTATTGACCTGGCAAGAAACTCCATCTGCCACCTACTCTAACTTGATGCCAAGTAGCTCACAAATTGAAAACTCATTAGGATGTCTCCAGACGTCTTTATTCTCCACATATAAAAGGTGACAAAGACTATTCTAAATTGGTAACCCTTTACCCATCACAACCCCAGCCACTGTAACTGCACCCAGTGAATATCTCTGTAAACCTGTGATCCACAGCCACCTGTGTCCACCTTACTGTCTTGCTTACTGGATTGCCAGCTCTTCTTCATCCTTAGCTTCCACACCCAGAAGCTAGCACAGTGCCTTACACAGAACAGGTGCTCAAGAAATGTAAATGACTGAGAAATGATTCCATGTTACTAATTCTTTTATCTGTTCTATTCCCCAAGCTCAATGCAGTTCAGCCCCAATACGTGAAAGTTACCCAAGTTCAGTTGGTCCAGATCAAATCAGAGGCGGGGCAAAGCTTAACATGGTGCCAAGTCATAATCAATAGCAAAATGACAGGCAAAAGCCAGTGAAAACATTAGAGCTTCTAGAGTTTGCTGTTGTAGCATTGTATGAACCCATCTGATATACTCCATAGCTCAATACCATCCGTGTATGTACAAATATTAGTTGACATTCATTATAAGAACTCTTACTGGGAAAACTTGATAGCCACATGTAGAAGACTGAAACAGGGTCTGCACCTCTCACATCTCACAAAAAGCAATGATGGATAACAGACTTAAACCTAAGGCATGAAACCATAAGAGTTCTAGAAGAAAATGTTGGAAAAACTCTTACAGACATTGGCCTAGGCAAAGAATTTATGAAGAAGACCCCAAAAGCAATCACAGCAACAACAAAAATAAATAAATAGGACCTGATCAAATTAAAAAGCTTCTGCACAGCCAAAGAAACTACCACTAGAGCGAATAGACAACTTACAGAATGGGAGAAAATATTTGCCTGCTATATATCCAATAAAGGGCAAATAACTAGAATCTACATAGAACTCAGGAAAATCAGCAAGAAGAAATTAAAAAAAAACATTAAAAAATGGGCAAGGGACAGGAACAGAAACTTTTCAAAAGAAGATACACTAATGGTCAAAAAACATATGAAAAAATGCTCAACATCTCTAATCATCAGGGAAATGCAAATCAAAACTGCAATGAGATGTCACTTAACTCCAGCTAGAACAGCTTTTATCAAAAAGTCCCAAAACAACAAGTGTTGTCATGGATTCAGAGAGATAGAAACCCTCATACACTGCTGGTGGGACTGCAACCCAGTACAACCTCTATGGAAAGCAGTATGGAGATACCTCAAAGAACTAAAATTAGAACTACCATTTGATCTAGCAATCCCACTACTGGGTATCTATCCAAAGGAAAAAAAGACATTCTATAATAAAGACATCTGCACTCAAATGTTTACAGCAGCACAATTCACAATTGCAAAGATGTGGAAACAACCCAAGTGCCCCTCAATACAAGAGTGGATTAATAAAATGTGGTATATGTATACCATGGAGTACTACTCAGTCATAAAAAATGATGAACTACCTGTTGTGTTATTCTGGATAGAGCTGGAGCCCATTCTTCTAAGTGAAGTATCACAAGAATGGAAAAACAAACACCACATGTACTCACCATTAAATTGGTACTAATTGATTAACACTAATGTGTACATATGGGAAGTAACATTCATAGGGTGTCAGGCAGGTGGGAGGGGGAGAAGGGGATGGGTAAATCCACACCTAAGGGATGCAGGGTGTGCTGTCTAGGGGATGGGCATTCTTACCAGGTGGTGCAAAGGCAATTTATGTAACCAAAGCATTGCACCCCCATAATATCCTGAAATAAAAATAGTTTATTAATTAATTTTTTAAAAATTCTTATTTTAGGTTCTCAAAGGAAACTACAATAGCTTGTCATTAGAACTAACTTGATTTCTCTAACTTAATATGGCCCTTGCTAATTTTCCTATGTTTGCATTTCAAGGACTGTGTACTATTAATACATCTGGGAATTGTATGTCCAACTAGGTCTAGCAGATATGAGGTATGGGAGAGTAAAAGAATAGAAGGTAACTTTGGTATGCCAATAAAGTTGGCATAATTTGTGCTTTATCTTCAAATGTAAATAGAATTTCTTTAAGTGTGGTGTTTTTAGTCCAACCTCTTTCTATAGCAGTCTAACATATTTTTTCCTCCCTGAAATTTAGTGAGTAAATGTACTTAAAAAAAAAAAAAGCAATACCAATGCTTACCAGATAACTATTTTATTCCTGACACTGGCCTACATGGTTAACATACACACATAGCCTATCAACAGCCTTTGAGATAGTACAGATAGGTAATATTGTTCCCATTTTACATACTAAGAAACTGAGGCTCAGAGATTAAGAAACTTGCCAAACATCACAGAATTCATTAACAGGTGAGGGATTCAAACAAAACAATTCTATTTGATTTCCATCCATGCTCTTTCCTCTACATCACAATACTTTTTAACTGGCTTTCAAAGAAAATGAAAGTGGTACCATTTGCAGCTGCAATGAACAGGTAGAAAAACTTTCAAAGGTAAAAATTAAAAATGTAAACTCTTCTACACAATGGAACAGCATGGTTAATAGTAGCACAATGGAAAGGGCTGAAAGTGATAGGTGTATTTTCAAGATCAGAGAAGAAAGGCCAAAAATGAGCTGTATTCTGAAGGTATGTATTGTAATGAGGAAGAAAGCAAACTTATTTCGGGTATTGCTTATTCCATCCTGTCTACACTTTTATAATGCTTCTGAACATAGAGATGTTTGCCCCAGACCTTTCCCCTATGGGTATAACAAGAAATCAGTTTATTGCCAACACACATAATTAGTGGTAGTCACCCCTACCAAAAAGATACACAAAAGGCACATTCCTGAAGTCTCTGAAATTGTCCACCTTGCTATATTTCAAGATTAACTATAGGTTTTTGTCACCTCTCCCAGAGACATTACAGCTTGTTTCTGGGCCTGGTCTGGCTAACCCTTCTAAGCTAGTTGTTTTCAACCCCAGATACACATGAGAATGATCTGAAGAATTTGTTTTAAATACCAATTCCTGGGCTTCATTCCCAGGTTCTGATTCAGTTGGTTTGGGGTTGGTCCTGGGCACTGGCACTATTTAATTCTCCCCAGGTTATTTCCATGTGCAGCCAGGGCTGAGAATCACTGGCTTGTGCCCCCTGCCCCACCCCTGCCTCAAACATACATACTCCCACCATCTGATATCCCAAACTGCTGGAAAATGCTAGAAATAAATGAGGCGTGTATTACCCCTCTCCTAGAACATCCCCTGTCTCCTTTTACTTCTCACACCTCTCTGTTTTACTAAAATGCTTCACTCAAAAACTATACTCAAAAATTCTTACAGGCAAATAGTTCAGAGAGGCAAGAAACACCTTACTTACCTGCCCCTGCGTATGATCCCACTCTTGCCTATTTTTCTAATACTTTTGGATAGCTAACAGGAAGATTAAACTCGCAAGAATATTTGTGGAAAATACTCAAATGGTTTGGAAACTTATTTGGTTGTTCCATGGACTTAATTTCCTGTCGTGGTAATATTGTAGTTATGAACTTCCATTTGGGGAGGAATGTGGTAAACAAGGCTAGATTGCCCTAACTTCTCAGGATGGACATGATGCCAGGCTACTCGGAGCATCCAAAAGGAGAGAAAGGGACATCGTAAGCATCAAGGTCAAGTCATCCTCACTGTACGTGTGTCCTGCGTGACAGCCACAGTGCCACATGATAGGATCTGCTGGGTCTGCATGAGATTGAGTCACCACACACAGAAAATTCAGGATCTAGGTGGAAATTCATTGTATAAACATGAAAAATCTGTGAAAGCATTTGATAAAACCCTACATAATGGAGGAGAGAAAGGAAGGGATTACCTATACACATATTTTGATCCCAATATTTCAGGCTCTCTTTTTCATTGACTCACTACAATTGCACAACTATTTCCATTTTAAAGATGAAAGAACTAAGGCTCAGAAAAGTTAACCTGGAGTCAATACAGCACATGAGGAAGGAATCCACATTCCAATCTTGACAATATCCCCACCTCTGAGCCAGGTGATCTTGGGTAAGTTCTTTTCTCTGAGCTTCTGTTTCCCCATCCATAAAATATACAGGTAATATGAGCTCCTATATACAATTGTGGTTAAAATTAAGTAAAAATATACATGTAATGTAGCAGTTGCCAATCATTTAGTAATCCCTGTCTAAAAGGTTACAGTAGCTGAAATTCGCTCAAGATAACATAAGAGTCACAGCCAAGAAATGGACTCCGGTCTGTGAAACCCCATTTCCTTTCTGCAACACAAGAAATAGAGACCGAAAGAGCTCAAAGGAAAGAATGATGAGATGGATTGAGAAATTCAGGGAAGACTCCAAAACCGAAGAGGTAAGAAGTTAGCTGAGTATCAAAAAAAGAATTTAGATAAGAAGATGTTTGTGTTCTTCCCTTACTTCTTGACACCTGGCATCAGAAATTATATTTAATTGTTCTTTGGTACACAGCTACAAACTTTAGCATGACATCAAGCAACTATGAGAAAAAGCAGAGAACAAAAATTAGGATGGCAAATTGACGAATCCCAAGTCCAAATCCCTCTGCTAGATCTATTAACACACCAGCCATTTGTTCTCCAAGTTCTGGTCTCTCTGAGACGGGCCTTGCAAAAGGTGAGGTGTGGCCACACTTCTCTCTGAGGGCAGACACAGAGACCAGAGCCTCTGGAAACTTGACATCTGTGAAGTCTTTGAATGAAAGGGCACGTCTTGGAGTGTGCCGGCTCTTGCAACCACCTTCCAAGGTGCCTGAACCACTCCTCTTACTTAATGGACTCCACATGCTGCTGCAGCTATTTATAGCATCATCCCAGTGTGTGTTTTGTTAAAGCCTCTGGATCATATTTCTTCGCTTCGTAAGTCTACTTCCTACAATTGGTCCATTAAATTATGCCTCCCTTTCCTCCTCCTCCACATTCTTGGAAATCCAGCCGGCTATACAAACAAATGTACAGGATTATCAAAATATATTTAAGCCATTATTTGCCCTCTGTTTTTCTTATGTTTTCATAAGTGTGAATTTCTATAGCATCGTCTTCCTGGAAACTTAGCTCTGACAGGGCAATCCAACAGAAGGCTAATTCAGCTAAAGGGTCAGAAGAGGAAGATTCCAAGGAGATCGGCAAGGTGGTCAGCTAAGTCTGCTCCCACATACATGCACACGGAGCCAGGAAAGGGCAGCAGGAGAGCAAAAAAAAAAAAATCTTGAGACAAAATAGAAGTGCAAACAAAAGGGGAGCAGAGACAAAAGAGGCTGCAGTGACTAAATCAAGAAACTAAAAAAGATTTAGCTGCAGAAAATGGAGAAATTAGAAATGAAGTGAGTCCAGTCTCTGATGAAGCAGGAGGGAAAGAAGCCAAGTCTGCATGATGTCACCTACCGTGTCTTACAGTGATCTTTGTCTCCCCTCTGGTACCATCCAGAGGAGTACTTTATCAACTATTTGTAAATGCAAGTATTTTCGCAGCTCTGGAAACACGTTTTCCAGAGGGAATCATACTTCATCCCATTTTTAAAACATGTTTAGATAAGAGCAAATGCTTCTTTTTTTAAGATGTGAAATCTTGTGCTGGTTGTTTATCTTTCTGGACAATCAGAAAATAGTGGGATATTGAATTATGAGAAACTTCAATTGCCTTTGGTATCCACTTAATATTCTATAGGTTGGGGTGGGGGCAGTTTATATATTCTGTAATGCAAAGCATACCAAATGGCAATTTAGAGTCACAGTCATGCATTTAATTTGTCTTAAGCATTTTAAATTACTTCTATTCTCATGTTAGTTTTTAGAATTATTTTCTGAAAAAAAAAAAAATTGTTTCCTGCTCTAGGCCCTGACGTGTTCTCTGTGCCATCTTTGGCCATGGGCATCCATTTTCCCTACTAACTTTGCTAACATCCTAGGAAAAATTAGAAATTCGATTATGTAGGGTATGTAGATTATGTAGGTATATGACATTAATTATGAATTAGTGGAACTGACATTGTGTTCAAATGGCTCCTAATATCCGTGTACTAATCCACAAATAAAAACTAATATAATCTCAATTTTTAAAAGATCTAGGTACATATTAGGATTACTTTCCTCAATTTCTTTGTGTTAATAGGATATAAAGAATAGGATTTCCCAGAAAAAGAGAAATTCTTAGCCCAGTAATCTATAAATTTTTGTTTTGTTTTGTTTTTGGTTTGTGCCAAGATTAACAACATTTACTATGTTCTAGGCACTGGTGCTTTTTGTCCTTTAACTTATATCACAACCGTGATTTAAATGTTATCTCATTTTACAGACAATAAAATGGGGCTTAGGGAGGGAGAGTAACTTATCCAGAGTCACACAGCTAGTGGGCGGCTGAGCAGGAGCCACACCCAGGGGAGCCTGACTCCAGGGCCTCAGCGTCTAACCCCCTCACGTGTGCCCATACCTGGGGCACAAGGCTTGCATTTCTGGCTGCTTTAAGGATGTGTCTGTGGTTGCCTGGGCAGCTCTTAATCCTTAGGGCATAAAACTAAGCTAATCCTCTTCCCTAAAGCCCCTGATCACAGTGCTGCCTTCAGAGACCCCTCCCCTGTGTCAGTGATCCCCTAAGATCTGGTGTCGCCCACCACCCCCTGCTCTCTGTGCGTGCACAAGTGCCACATCTCATCGCGTGCACCTCCATCAAGGCTCCTCCTTCCAGCCCCACCTTCTGTCTTCTCTCCCTGCCCTGACACAGGCTCTCCTAAGTCCTCTCCAAAACCATTGCAATAGCCCCTGTATTGCAAAAAAGTCTCTGGATCCAAGGGACACAAACTCACCTCCAAAGCAGCAAAGGTCAAAAAAAAAAAAGCAGCGTAGGTCAAACAGAGCATGGCTGGAAGGACACTGGGAGGAAGCGCTGCAGAACAGAAGGCTGATGCGACCCCTGGGCCTTGGGACACCAGGAAATGAGGCTCCTCTGCCTCCCCACCTCTTGCCTCTGCTTCTCTGCCTGTCACCTCCATTCTCTCCGTGCACGTGGTGTTCCCCATGTCAGGACACACCTCCACCTAGGGCTCCCAGGGGTGCCAGCCCACTGCTTCTGCAACTGAAAGAGAAACCCTCATTCTCAGAAGCTGTTTGGAAAAAGGAATGCCAGAGAAACAGACTTCTAGATCAATGAGACCGAGCAGCAGAGTCAGGTGAAGATGTGGAAACAAGTGCTTAAAACTAGAGGCGGGACAGATCCCAGAAGAGCCTGCTTCTCCAGCCACTGTGGATTCGCCCTTGCTGCTTCCTCCCGCACACGCTCAGCGCGATCTTGCCTCACAACCTCCCACAAGGCCATCTCGAATTCCCGACCCCACCATAGCGGTCGTTTCCTCCCTTCCACTATTCCTTACTGACCTTTCATAAAGAATAATGTTTGCAAGTTTTCTGGCAGAAATAAGTTCCTTGAGAGGAGATCTTAATTACATGTTTATTCCCAAAAAATACGAAGCAAAATTCTTGCCTGTGACAGATACTCAATAGTTGTTTTCTGAATGGTTGAGTGCATAAATCTAAATGGCTGAGAAAAGTTTCAGTAACCACCCTGGGTGTTAGATTCCTCTTGAACAGTGCAGACTCTCCGCAGTGTTGCTGGAATAATGACCTTTGTTGGAGAGAGGATGCACCATGACTTTTGTCTTTGTGGGGTTTAGTGATATCCAAGTATTACTTTACCAATCTAGACCCAGTGAGAGCGTGGTTCGACAACCCAGCTGACACAGCTGTGGATACCAGAGAGACCCTATTGGATTCACTTCCATTATACCTGAACTCAAATGTCACCTCTGCTTTCACAGCCTTAACGGAGCTACTTAAAGTGGCAGTTTCCTGTTCTACTGACTAGGAGTTAAGAGTAGCTCCCTTACCGTATTGTCCTTAGGCCTGGAGAGATAATCCCCTGGGCTAGCTTTGAGGCAAGCGACCCATGCATTCTCACAGAACTGCTGCTCAGAAGGCGATTCTCACACAGGAGGTTTAATGCTCCACAGTCATAGTTCTGAAATTCTTAATAATTATATCCTTGAATTTGTGTTTTGTAAGAGAAGTCCAATAGAGCGATGGAGCATGCCACAGAGGCTTGCAGCCTGTTTCAGCCATGGTTCTGCCTCCCACCACCTCCCAGGAACAGTTTCTTGGCCACCCACTTACTCACCATCTGGTGCCTGGGCTCCACCTGGTGACTGCCCTCTCCCCACACTGATGGGGTCCCACTGGCCAGCACATGGAGGATTAGGGTAAGGCCTGTGCATGCCAAGGCAGGGCGTGGCAGCACCTTCCTGGGGCTAGCAGAGCCAGGATGTGTTTGTTGGACGACTCAGCAGGAGCAAGCTTCTCACCCACCCCATCCAGTTACTTAATGGGTTCCCGCATGGGGGTCACCAGTCGACCACGTGTTGGAGAAGGGGAGGTGCCTGGTTCAACTTCCTTGCACAGGCGGGACGTGGCACAGCAGTCAGTGGAACACACACACACACACACACACACACACACACACAGGAACTTATGAGGGTCTATACTCTACAACTATCCCCATCCCCAGGGGAGTACAACATTAAACAACAAATAAAAGCCACATTAACAGGCAGAGAGAAACCAAGGAGGAAAAGAAAAAGCTTTCTATTTTAGTTATCTTTAACTGCACTTTTTTCCTCCTTTTTGAACAAAGCGCTTCACACTTTTATTTTGCACTGAGCCCTGCAAATTACGTAGTCAAGCCTTTAAGTCACCTGACACTGTGCCAAGTACCTAAAAAGTGCTCAGCATTTGATAGATATTTTGATATTATTAATAAATGTTCACACAAAGGCTGAGAGTTTCACATGATAAGGAGTTTCCAAAATTATTTGACATCTATAATCTCATTCGAGCTTCTGAAGTAGGTAAGGTATGGATGTTATGTCCATTTATGTACATGAGAAAACCGAAATTCAAAGTCAGAAGGCCTAAACTCATGGCACCAATCAGTGGCAATGCAGGACCTGGAACCAGGGTGTTCTGATGTGCAGCCTGTGTTTTCACCGGGTACCTGCCTGTCAGTGACCCGTAGGGCAGCTGGGCGGCCCTGTCCTCACTGCTCTGGAGGAAGGAGTAACCAGCAACATTGAGCCATCCTGGAAACTTTGCCAGGTGCCATGGCGCTATGAGCATTTCCCCCAGCCACTGCAAGAAGGAGTCCCACCCTTGCCCTGCATTTATTTTCTTTCCCAAACCTCACAAAACCATAAAAATCAAAGATGACTCCTAAGCAGCCAGCCATCCAACTCTCTGCACACCCAGCCCCAGGCTGCGGACAGCAGCACCACAAGACTTGTTTCTTTGCTCCTGTTGACTCAGGTCTGTTTACCTGGCTCTGTAGTTCCAATTTCCTTGCCTAGGAACTTGTGCAGCCCTTAGATTTATGCTCTAGGCTGACTGGGGATTTATGGTGTATTCATCACCCATCCCACCCCAGGACACGGCACCTCTCCCTGCAGCTGTCAAAACCACCCACTCGTACCCAGCAGGGTGTTGAGCAGTTCACTGAGGGAAACTCCTCAGAAATAGTGCTCAGGTCTAGCCAAAAGGTTTTGCCCAATTGCTCAAGCCCTGGTGATAAAAATGCCAAATATAATGTGGAGTGAAAAACAGAGGTCAGACTAGCCCAGAGGGCAGGGTGGAGCAGGAATCATAGGCTGGGATTAGGGGACAGGGGAGGTTTGGCAGGGTCTATGATCCTGAATTTGCCCTGATGTGCCCTGGCCTCAGAGATTCTTAGAGTAAATGAAGTTATACTCCTTGGGGACCATCTTTAAATCAGAGGTGCTCTTGCGATTGGACTAAATCCAGAAACTGGCTTTTCTGAGTCTCGGAAGAATGCTTTTTTAAATGACTTCAACTTTCATTTTGGGAATATTACATGAGAGACAAGTGTGGAGTCAATGCCTAGAATGTGACTGGGGCAGTCATCTATATTGGTCATTGAGCCAGAAAACATACAGGTTAATAATAGCTATATATTTTGGATGTGAGCCATTTGCCTTCCATTGGGCCTCACATTCATTATTTCTAATCCTCACAACATGTCTGGATCACATGTATTCTTGAGCCCATTTTAAAGATGAGGAAATTGAGATTTAGCATAACTTGCCCAAGTTCATACAATAAGCTGCACTGCCAATTGTTGAATCCAAGTACAATATTTCTCTACCAAGCAAGTTCAACACACGTTCTGTTCACTGAGCTTCTCATTGCTATATCCCATGGGAAAGAATAATGATGGCCGCCACTCCTGACATCAAAGGGTTTACCCAGCCTGCTTTGCAGGACGATGGCCAGTCTCTTAGATGGCTGGGGGCTCTGGGTCCCACAGATGCCTCTCCATGGGTGAAGGAAGAATAGGGTGAGCCTCTCTACTACTGGAGTAGAATGGATGCAGATGTTGCAAGTTTTCCATTCACCAATTTATTCTGTCACTTATTTTTTCTTCTCTTCACTTCTAACCATTTTTCTACTTACATTAGCATCTCTTCCAGCAACATACAAGTTAAGGCTATAAAGAAAAACTGAAATGCTATACTTCTACAACAATGCCTAGTAGCACTTGGCCAATAAGAAATGAAAATAAAGATTACTATCACTAGGAAGGAACTTGTATTTATTGAAAAAATTCTGTTTTAAAGTTATCTGGAATTTTATAATCCTGGTTCTTGCTTTTCCTATCAGCTCAGGTGATTGAAAGGCTTTTGATAAGTACATAGACAATCATTAGGTAGATCTCTATAGAAAGGGCTTTATTAAAAAAAAATTTAAAGCCTCATATTTTGCATGGAAAATAAATTATTTTGGCTCTCATTTATTCTCTAGTATTCAGTTTCTTCATCTATAAAATAGAAATTTAATTCAGTAAGTATTTATTAAGAGATGGCTACATAAAAGATCCTGGGAAGACATGCTATAAATATTTATTATTTACACAAGAAATAAGATATTCCAGAGTATCAAAGGCCAATAGCTAAAGCTGATGTCCACATAAATAATAGTAACACTGGCCTGACTATGGTCTGGCAGTAGTAGAAACCTACACAACAAGGTCTTAGGCATCTAGGAATGATAGTACTTGCCTTCATCACCCTATCACCGGAGTCATTAAGACATAATTGTGATATATGTGAAAGTGCTCTGTAAAGAATTATGGAACAAAGGGCTTTTTAAAAAATCATTGTTCTTATTACTAAGCATAGTAGCTAACAGTATGGCCTCTGTAATCAACCTGCCTGAGTTGGTCCTCCAGCTCTGCCACTTACTCACTATATAACCTTAGGTTTGCTGAAACTCTTTAAGTTCAGTCAGAATTGTTTAAACTGAAGCAGTTGAGATGCCTATAGTGTTTGCTATGTTTCTGCTGTAACCATTGGTCCTCTCCAATTAGGGCACAAACAAGATGAATTTTTTCCTAGCAAATTGATGAGGATGGTCTGCTGCTATGGGCTTCATCTTCAACATTGTCTTGTCTCTTCTTAAAATGAGTTATCCATCTGGAAACTGCTGATTTCTTTGGGGCATTCTCCCCATAAACTTTTCTTAAAGCATTAATGATCTCACCATTCCTCCACTCAAGAGTCACCATAAGTTTGATGTTTGTTCTTGCTTCACTTTTAGCAGAATTCATGTTACTCTGACATGGGCTCTTTTCAAACTGATGCCTTATCCTTTTTAGTGCCTCAAACTAGATCCTGTTCAGACATGTTATGACAAGTTAGTACTAGTTTATTTTGGTGCAAAAAAAGTTTGAAATCCACACATGGTTTTTTCATAATATGCATTTTCCATGAACACTGTGAAGTCCTCTATTAAAAGACTTGCACATTGCTCAGCCCAATACAAGACCATGAAAATGTTACTAGTATTAATATTAGTAATTCATGTTCACCAGCTTCACCAGCCAAGAGTCTATGCAAAGCCCTTTATAAGAATTTATCCAAAAGATTTAAAGCCACTCTATCCAAGTGAATAATTTCTCAGTAGACATTCTTTGAGCAGCCATCCTATTTATAGGATATTCACATATTCATGGTGGGATTTGCACCAGGCGAGTTGTACCTACTCAATTGGAACATACAGCCTGAAATATACATATATTATAGTCCTTTCAGAATAGAGTGGAAAAAACGCTTTGGAGAACAAAGTGAATTAGAGTTGCATAATTCTTATAATTCAGTCAATATGGAAAATTAACAATTCAGGAACAAAATGAATTATTTGTATAAATCATCAGCTTGTCTCTACATTGCCAGTATCTTTGAAGTGGCTTTGAATAGCCAATGTTTGCCATGTTTGTCTTTGGTCTTCGATTTCACTGGGTGAATTTCACCATTGTTCAACTCTCCTGTCAGTTAAGTAGACTCCGTTCAAGGGCTCCCTACTCTGTCCCTCCATGGGAAAGTTTAACCTCTGCTCTGTGTCACAGCATGATGCCTAGCTCTGCCCACAAAACAGGCCCACACCTGTTCAACTGGCATGGAACAGTGAGCAGCAGGCCAGATTTGATCTTCAGAATGAAGCTCTTGGTGGTATGGAGAACACAATTGCCATTTTAGAAAGATACTCTAGAGTGTGGGGAAAAGATTTAAGGGGAGAAGCCTAGATAAGGAAATATCAGTGAGAAAAGATCTGCATGAGATGTGACAAGGATCCGCTAAGGATATTGGTAGGAGACAAATTTGAAAGATCCATAACTGATAGGTGTTGATGAACCATGGATGTGGGTGACAGGGTGAGAAGGGCTCACACTTTTGGAAAAATCCATAGGTAATGTGGTCATCAGAAAGAACTGGAAATGCAAGAGGAAAAGCAGGCCAAAGAAGCACAATCACAGAATCTTTTTCTGGATATATTGAGTTTGAGGTGTCTGTATAACATTTGCATGAAAATGTCTAGCAAATACTTTAATATCTGGATCAGAAGATTATGGGAGAAAGTCAGGCTGGAAATATAGATTATAGAGTCAGTAGTGGTTACCTGGTTCCATCACATGTGGTACTCAGAGTGGATACTGACTAAAAAGGTCAGAGCCTAGGCCCAGAGAGGCCACAACACATAAAGAGGTGATGACGAAAGAAGAGTGAAAAGGAAACCTAAGAAGCAGCCTAAGATTTAGGAGGAAAAACAGAAGACAGAACAGTTACTGAAGCCAAGGGAGAACCTGTGCTTAACAAGGTTCTTGCAAGACATAATTCCTCTGCTTAAAGTTTTTCTGCAGAAAGAGTTCCTGTTAAGTATCCATCTGCAATCTGGGGAGGATGACACACTGACCCCTGTTCACATGTAAGCATGGGTGGGTTCATCAGAGTAACTAGAAGCTACTGAATTAAGCACAGAGTGGAATACCAGGTAAGTGTTCATACGAGAAGAACCATTGAGAAAAGGACCAAGCATGGAATGTAAACTGAAAAAAAGAGGCCCCAGTCTGTAGAAAGCAAATCTGAACTGTCAAAATAGCATCAGGTAAATTTCCTATGCAAAAGAATTCCAAATAATCTATGTTGATACTTAGCCCTCATGAAAGCATAACTTCCCACTCCTTAAGTCTAGGCTGTGCTTGGTGACTTCCTTCCACAGAATACAGTATGAAAAGGGGGAAAAACACTAACTTTGCAGTGAAGAAACCTGACAAACACTACCTCAGTCAGGTGACCAAGGTTAACAGACTTATCAATAAAGGTAAGTATGTACCCTTGATATGATGAAAATGGCAGTTCACCACTGCGGTTTTTCTCCCAAAAACCCATAACCCCCATCTAATCATGAAAAAACCATCAGACAAATCCAATAAAGGAGCACTACACAATATACCCGACCAGTATTCCCCAAAACTGTCAAAGTCGACAAAAACAAGGAAAGTCTGAGAAACTATCAGAGCCAAGTAGAGCCTAAGAAGATATAACAACTAAATGCAGTGTGATATCCTGGATAGGACCCTGAAACAGGTGAGAGATTGAGTATATCGTAATGGAGTATGGGCTTTAGTTAATAATGTATCAATATTTATTTATTAAAATTATGACAAATATACCATACTAATGAAGGATCTTAACAGTAGGGGAGGCTGGATCTGAGGTATACAGAAGCTATCTGTACTATCTTTACAATTTTTCTATAATAGAAATCTAAAAAAATATCCTAAAACAAGTAGTTTTTTTTTTAAATGGCATCATGGAGACATAATCATGTCATGAGAGCTGAGGAACCACAAGGTAAAGTCAGTCAAGTTAACCTTTGCCCACATCACAATTTTTCAAGAAACCAACATTGGCTAGAATAATTTTCATTAGGGAAAAAAGACAAAATTGGTTGGCCAGTGTTCACCTCTGCTCTGGAGGAAAAAAAAAAAAAGCCATTGAATAATTTGATCTATAGCCAAGGTCAAGTCTATTATTTTAATGTATTACTAGTAAGTATATGATGACCAATAACACTGAGAATGACAAAATAAGTACTTTAACATACGAGTAAACCTTCTATCTAAAAGGTTAGGCTCTCAAAGCAACCAAAAGTATGCCTCCAAATGAAGACAGCTATTGAATACATCTTTCAGTTTGTTTTTTAGGAGATAAACAGAATGAGACCATTCTGTCACAAGGATCAAAACCAGCCCAAACACTTACCTCCCATCCTTCCTTGTTTTGCCCTTAGACCAGGGCTGTCAAAACAGGACGGTTTTAATCGCATTGTTAAAATCTGCATCATCTCTTTTCCCGTAATTGCCTCCAGCTGGCGCCTTGACTGGCTCCCTGGGGAAGACAACTGGGCACCTCATGGAAAAGTCAAAGAAACATCCTCAGAAACAATCCTGCTTGAAGATGCTAAACTGGGCTTGATCCTTTTTCTTTGCCGTTGTCCAATAAGAGATTCATAGAAAGGTTTATATATTTCCAGATAGGACTGTAAATATTCAAAGTTCATAGAATGTTAGATCTGGGGGGAATCTTATAGATTCTCAATCTAATTCAACTTCACACCCTACAGAAAGGAAATAGAAATCCAGGAAGTCACACAGCTAGATGTAATCAAGATGGAAACTAGAACCCTGTTCCCTGGCTTCCAGAGGAGAAAGAGGTTAACCCTGATAGATTTGTTCCCCTGAGCCCTTAAGCTAATTACCAGGGACGCTAATTAGCTATGTAAAGGTCAGTGCAAAGAGTTTTGTGATGACCGTCTACTGCAGATGCGGTCCTGCAGCAAGACTGTGACAAGACAGAGGCAGTACAGGAAGGAGATGTGTTACAAGGTGTGACTAGGCAATCTACTTGTGAAACCACATTCTAGTCCTTGACTTCTGAAGTGTCCCAGTAGCTCTAACTGAATGACATTCTAGCCACACAGTCATCTCCCCCTGGCTCCTCAGTTCAGCACAGCAATTTTTACCATGAATTCTTCCAACACTATGGAAAATTAAGGCTGGGAAAGGGGAGGCAGCACAGAGAAAAGGGTGAATCATTTGGCCAAGTTAAAAGCCCTAATAAGATCTCAAATCTCAGCACTAACCATATGCCAGTGTTGCAGGTGGCATGTGACATAAATTAGTCTCCAGTTTCCCTAGGTCCAGTCACACCTCCTGCCCAGTCACACCGGACTCCTGTTGACTCATCAGTTGTGATCTCAGGGAGTCCAGGTAAGCAGGCATTCCCAAGATATTTTTTAACTGTATTAATACCAAGAAGTCTTCCAATATTAAAATCACAGGCAACAAGCATTCCATTCTAGCTCCCCTTTGAAATAATTTCTAAATGCATTAATAATCGGACCAACTTTGTTTTTCTGTCATACTTTCTGTTTCTGTAAATATATAAACATGTGTCCTAATTAAGTTCTTATGTGGATTGTGTTAAGTCTGTGGGTTTTGGTGACTGCTAAAGTGCCCTGTGGTTTTGTTCTTTTATGTCAGGAAATACTTTTCCAAGTTATCCTCTCATGGTAATGTTCTTGTGTTCGGGAAGCTCACGATGTTGCCAGGAGTTGTTGCTCATTTTCCTCTTGACCAGAGGAAGACGGGTTGAGTACCCAGTTGTGAGATATGAAAGGAGACATCTCTCCATAAAAACAACTATAAAAGAACAAACACCAGAAACATGGTATCAATTATCAAATTCCTAGTGGATTGTCTGTTGCTACCAATAGTTGGGGGCTATCAACTATTTTATTTGGAAACACATAAATATCACAGCTTTCAATTATAGGATATGCAATCCCAAAAGATTAGCCAAGGCTTTGAGGCAGTTTTTATTTAAAAGCTTTTAGATTTCAATCTCTTTTACTTAATGCTTAAATTTATGAGTTCACATATACAGATTATCAATTTGGAGTTGCTAGACTCTATTACAGCAGGGACAAAGTTATGTTCACTATTCTATTCTGGTAGCTCACCAGTCCTCTGTAAAGTAGACATGCAAAAAAATGGAGTGGGTGGCTTTGATGAAAGAATGGATTATTGAATATTTACCACTAAGCAAACTCAAGCTCTTCCAAACTTATTCCTTCATTTCTGCTTCCCCTTGACCCTGGCACCTCTTAAGGCTTTTCAAAAAGCTTGTCAATTACTAAGGGTTAGGGGAAATACATTTTTATCAAGTCTAAGCTCTTAAGTCTCTACTTATTCATGTCTTTGATCAAGAATTGATGGAAGCTGTAGCTTTCACCAATTTTGGTTGCATTTCTAGGGCTGATGCCAGCCTTGCTTTTTTTACATCTTTATGTTTAGTGGGCAAGAGTATATGGAACACTGAATGAACTCATAAATGTGCTGAGCTCTCAGGCCACTAAAATGATGGTGCAAACAATAGTTTAGTGAGAGGGTAAGCTATTAGAAGGCAGAACAAATGATTACTATGGGAATAATAGAAATAAAGCATGTTTAGTTCTATCCAGGGTGCCTAAATCCCCAGGGAATGATGAGGGTCTTTCATGAAGGACCCTAACCATATCTCTACATTCGTAGCCACTAAGTTACTGGTAAATGAACTGGGCAGGGAAATTTCTATCCAAATTGGAGCTTGAGAGATGGATACTGTCATTTGCTTCCCCAGGGAAGATTTTTCAATAGATAGTGCAACCTAATGTAATAAAGAAAATTTGAGCTTACCTTGTAGCCCAAGTAAACACTTCGTATTTGGTAACGCTTATAATGACAATGGTGGTGATGGTTGCCACCTCCCTAACATTAGCTACAGCCAACATCTATACACTGCATAAACCTTAGATCAACTAGGACTATAAGCTGTGCCAAAACCACCATCATCCACCCCTGAGAACCACAGGAAAGGAATTCCCACTTTAGACTCCAGGCCTCCCTGTCAAGCCGCAGATGAGCTCTGTGATGGCTGTGTGCCTGTGATCTGCCATGGAGCTGTGGGACTCCAGCCGTCCTGCCACATGTCCTCTTGGGATGGCTTGTTTCCACCAGAGCCCATATCCTATCCTAGTGTTTAATACAGTTTCCCAGGGCAGGGCCAGATTTATTTCTATTCTCTGTGTCTTCCCAAGCACAATGCCTCAGGAAGAGTACACCCATAACAGGTGCTTAATAAATATGCATTGTGTGAATGAATATATGAACAAACCAAAGTATGTAAGATTGGTCAAACGAGCTTTCCCAAAGGTCTTTTAGTAAGAGATGTATGAGGACTGATTCAGGAAACAACCCCAGCCAGCAGAGACTTAGGTAGGCTCTGTTTGTCACAGAATGTGTGGCCTGGCAGATGTAGTTGATCAGGAAAGAAAATGCCCAGATATGTGCTAGTGAGAAGTAGACATGAGCTTTTTTTTTTTTTTTTTTTAAATAAAATCAGCCTAGCCAAGGAACCAGGGGAGCTCCTAGCTTGTGTGATGAAGCCACAAGATAACTGCAAGAACAGCAGATGGGGTGGGTCTGTCCCACGAAAGCCCCAGTCCAACCCGCCACCCTCACCACAGCACACAGCACACGCCGTACCCAGCGCTGTTCGCTGTTTGTTGCCTTAGGCATTTAGGGACATGAAAAACAAAGCAGTATTTTTGCCAAAACTCTTGGATTTTCAGCCCGTGTGGTTTCCACTCAGACCATTTGTAAAGGATTGCAGGCTTCCATTTGCCTGGTTGTTTCAATCTTCAGTGAGTCCAACAAAAAGAGAAACGTCAAACCCTCGCCAGCTGAAACTGAGGAAGGAATTCCTGTGCTGGGCCTGTGGGCGGGTGGGGGTGGGGGCACAGGGGCCTCTGCTGTAGACCCTGCGCTTCCATTGCAGGCTGGGTGGCCTCGCCAGGGCCTTTGCGGCTCCTTCTGCTGCTTGTTAGCCCAGAAAAAGGGAAGTGAGGTTCACCGTGGAGGCCTCCTCCAGGGGAAGTGGTGTGATTTAATGAACCTTTGGAAAAGTATTCGCTTCTCACACCTGCGAGTGGTCTTTTGGTATTTGTGCCTCAGGACTCCCCACATTTCTTCTAATAGCAAATGTAATAACCTCCGTCCGAGCCTCCCTGTGGTGAATCGGGGGCCAAGGGCCTGTTCCATCAGAAGAGGAATTTCTTGTCAGCCTTTCTGCTACAACTAAGGGTGGGACCTCTCTGCTGGATCGTGACTCTCTGCAGTATATGGAAAATAGAAGTTTGCTTCAAAAGTTAGACTCAATTTGTGTCAATCACGAATAACTTTTGCCAGCCCCGTCATAGAAGGTAGGAAAGAGAAAGCATTTTAATCTGTGTTCCCGGTCATACTTTCTGGCTAGTGCCTTGGTTCACATCAGTGTGTTCTTGAGGTCCCAGATTTCCTTCTTTCCCTTTGCCCACGTTAGACACGTGGGGATCAAATCACCAACGTCTCTAATTTCACAAATGCACTCTGAGAGTCTGATTCAACAGATTGTGTGACTGTTATTTTAACCAAATCTAAGTCCAGTGAAGACTGAATAAGTAAATGATGAGGAATCTTCTGTTTTTTAAGAGATTTTAATGACATAGTTAAATATTTATGCATTAAGTAAAAAGAAATCAGGATAAAAAGTGTATATGTGATGTGACTTCAGCCATATTCATGAATGAAGGGAGAGTATCAATACATTATGATGAGATTATAACTGATTTTCATTCCTTTCTCTGTACTTTTTGCATTTTTAAATTTTCCATTATGAGTATGTATGATTTTCATTATTAAAAAACATTTTAATATAGAAAAAATGTAACCATTAGTTTTTATGATTTTCTAATGCAACATAACAATGAGTCTGAAAGATAATAGAATTTTTATTCATATACCTTGAAGAAGGATTTTAGTATTCTTAAAAAATAATACAATAATATGTGAATAGATACATAATAAATTCAGAAATGTATTTTTTAAAAAACACATTATTTCAGCAACTAAAAACCTTTTCTCAACAGTACCACTATTAACAGGTCAGGTTGTAACCTTTTCCACAAATTTACTTATGGACATATTTTATATTTGTACATATATGGGTTTGGGTTTTTTAAAACTTAAATGGGATCATATCATATGCATTTTTCCATAACTTTCTTTTTCTCACTTAACATCGCTTAACTATAAATCTTAGAAATTTGTCTCCCTGTATAGAAAGATGTACTTGATTTATTTTTAACTACCATATTATTACATGGCACAGATGTGTCATTATGTATTTATCCATTTCCTTACTGATGCAAGCTACTACTAGTTCCGAGTTACTACTGCTACTGTGTTCTTGAGCATACAATGATATGTTCAAGGATGGTCACAACAATATTACAACGAATATCCTTTACAATGAACCTCCTTTTGTGCATAGCTTTGGGCACACATGAAATATCTATGAAGATTAAATTTCTAAAAATAAAAATTGGTTAAATATTGTATACTTTTTAATTTTTGATTGGCACTGCTGAATTGTCCTGCCAAAAAGACAGTATTAACTAACTCTCCAATCAATGGCTTAAGCATGTTATCTTATGAAAAGTTTTCTTCCCAGATTTAGAATGAGGGCTTTCTCCTGGTATGCTTCTGATTAGTCTGATTTGGAGATCATCAAGACAATAATCAAGACAAAAGCAAACACAGACACCATCATCAAATACATCATCCTATGTTATTACGTGGTCATTACCATTGCTGTCAAGTCCCTTGAAACAAAATTCAAGTATGGAGAAAACAGTATGTTCTGGGAATGACTAGACCATTAAGGAATTGTTAACTTTTCAAGAATTAGAATACAATAATAAACACTTCAGCTGTACCAATTGTTATTTAATAATTCTTAAGTGATTCAGAACATATTTTTTTATTTTATAATCCCTCAAGGGAAAATCTAGCCACTTGCGTTTCCTTATTGTCTGTGTTTGGGATGAATGGACAGAATCTATCACCCTACTGATTAAAATCAGTGGATAGATGTTGCAGACAGGTCATCTCTGCACCTAGACCAAAGCAGTCACTAGATTCCTGAAAAATCCCTGCTAGCTGAGGAACTTATATATTGGGTTTATCTTCCAGTGTCCCCCCATTAAGAAAGTGCAGCATTTCTCTACTCTTATTCAAACTGGTCAAACATGGTCAAACTTCAAAGTGCTGGCAGTGAACTCTGTGTATATTTCCTCACTTCCTGTTTGTTTTTTCAAGTTTTAAAAAGATATTCAATTGTACAATAAATTAAACCTAAGAAGCTAATAAAACAGATATCCAGCTACCTACCATCCAGATTGAGCAAATTTAACCATTTTGTATCATTTGCTTCAGATATTTTTTAAAGAAATAAGACACTACTATTGAATTCTTGAATTCCCCATCTATTCTCCCTCCCTTCCCAGAGGTAACTTCCATTCTGCAGCTGGTATGGTACTTTCCCATCCATGTTTTGTACTTTCACAGCACATGTATATATCCACTTGCAATAAGTAGCATTATTTTGTGCATTTTTCAATTTACATATATAGTATCATACTACAGATATTCTGCAACCTGATATTTTTCACTCAAATTTTTTCCAGATAATTGCTTTTCTCATATTATAGAAATAGAGTAAATCCTTTCATATTAAATGTTGCATTGCATTCAAGTGCATGATTACACACATATTTAATTATCAATCTATTGATTGACACTTAATTGGCTTCCTAAAGTTCTCTATTATAAACTTTGTAGGTTTAATTGCTATTTTGAATAGGATCATTTTTAATATGTGTATTATTACATTTTTTAATTGGCATCCATTAACATATAAGAATGGCAGTAACTTCTCAGTGCTTATAGTTTATAGGTTCCTTTGGATTTTGTATGTAAACTGTTATAATGTCCTCAAATAATGAAATTGGTTCTTCCATACCAATCTTAATAACTCTCAGGGTTTTTTCCCATGTCACTGTACTGTCTTGAACCTTCAGTAAAGTTTGAGTACATGCACTGATAACAAGCAATTTTGTCATGTTCCTGACATTCATTCATTAAATATGACGTTTGCTGGATGTTTTTGGTACTGATTCAATTTCTTTAAGGGCTATAGGTTAAAATGTATAGGTTTCTTTAGATTGTCTATACCTTGAGTCAAGATTAATAAATTATATTTTACTATAATATTGTACATAGTGCCTACATTTTCAAATTATTGACATTAAGGATAGTCTCATGATATAAGATCATATCATCAGCAAAGAGAGATAGCTTGACCTCTTCTGCCCCTATTTGGATGCCCTTGATTTCCTTCTCTTGTCAGATTGCTGTGGCTAGGACTTCCCGCACTATGTTTAATAGAAGTGGTGATAGAGGGCAACCTTGTCTGGTTCCAGTTCTAAGCAGGAATGCTTTCAATTTTTCCCCATCAGTATGATGTTGTCTGTGAGTTTGTCATATATGGCTTTTATCATATTGAGGAAAATCCTGTCTATGCCTGTTTTGTTAAGTGTTTTTATTATAACAGGACGCTGAATTTTGTCGAATGCTTTTTCTGCATCTGTTGAGAGGATCATATGGTCTTTGTCTTTACTTCTGTTTATTTGGTGAATTACATTTATAGATTTGTATATGTTGAACCATTTCTGCATCTCTGGGATGAAGCTCACTTGGTCGTGATGGATTATTTTTTTGATAAGCTCCTGAATTCAATTTGCTAGGATTTTACTGAGAATTTTTGCATCTATATTCGTAAGGGATATTGGTCTGCTGTTTTCTTCTTTTGTTGAGTCCTTTCCTGGCTTTGGTACCAGGGTGATGTTGGCTTCGTAAAAGATGTTGGGGAGGGTCCCTTCCTTCTCAATGTTGTGGAATAATTTCTGCACGATAGGCACCAGTTCTTCTTTGTAAATGTGGTAGCATTCAGGTGTGAAACCATCCGGTCCAGGGCTTTTTTTTTTTTTTTTAAGGAAGGTTTTTTGATTACTGCTAAAGCATTTGTACCCTCATAATACTCTGAAATAAAAAATTAAAAGATTTTGAAAAAGGATAGTGTCATGATTGTTTTTAATATAGCTACCTAGTATGTTCACTTTTTCATTTTATATTGTTTTTATTGATAAATTTTTCCAGAAGTTTGTCTATTTTATCATTCTTTAGAAAATTGCTTTTGTCCTTGTTAATCTACTTTGTTGTTTCTTGGATTTACATTTCATCAATTTTCTTCCTATCGCTAATATTTACTTCTATCTAGTTTGGGGGGGTTACTTTTTGTTGTTTTCCTCTAACTTTCTTGAATGAGATAGTGAACTCATTATTTTTCAATCCTTTTTCTTTTCTAATATATGCATTTAAACTATAAATATCCGTCCATGTACCACTTTAGCTGAATGCCACAAATATTGCTATGAATTGTTTTATTTTGTATCATTAAATTTAGTTCTAAATATTTTGACTTCCATTATGGCTTCTTCTATGCCACATGAATCATGTGCATACTATTGATTTTTCAAGTTGGAAAATCAGAAGAATATTGATCAGAAGGGTATTGATTCTACAATATTTGTTTTCTCTTTTTCATGGTATGTGGTCAGTTTTGAAAAAAAAAATTCCAGCATGTATACTATGGATGCAGGATTCTCTTTGTTTCCATTAGATCGAGTTTTGTGACAGACAGTCATTCTTAAAAATGCAGCATCTCCCCCTCCCCTTCTCTCTACGTCCTCTGCTGTCAGTCAGGGCCATATGACTAATTCTAGTCATTATAACAGTAACATGAGTGGAAGGGCCATTTCCCTCCCTGGCTGAGGCAATGAAAAGCCATGCATAATTCTTTGGTCTCCTTTCCCCTTCTGCAGTGAATGAAGAAGACCACTTGTCCCAGGTGGTGGAGCTTAAAGATAGTAAGGCTCCATTAATCTCCACAGACTCTTTTGGACAAAGTATGAGTGAAAAATAAATCATGACTATCAAGTCATTGAAACTTTGGGGTTAAATGTTCCTGCATCACCTCTCCTAACCTCATAAATATAGCTTATTAACTGTGGTGTTCAAATTTTCTTGTTCTTACCAACTTATCATTTACTTGATATATTAGCTTCTGAGAAAAGTGTGTTAAAACTATTATGAGTATCCAGTCATGTATTGCATAATGACAGGGATACATTCTGAGAAATGTGGTGTTAGGCCATTTCATCACTGTGCAAACGTCATAGAATGTACATACACAAACCTGAATGATGTAGCTTACTGCATGCCTAGGCTATATGGTGTAGCCTATTGCTCCTAGGCTACAAACCTGCACAGCACTGTTACTGTTCTGAAAACTATAGGCAATTGTAACATAATGATAAGTATTTGTGTCTCTAAGCATACCTAAACATAGAAAATGAACAGTAAAAATACATTATAAAAGGTCAAAAAATACTATACCTGTATAGGCCACTTACTATGAATGGACCTTGCAAGACTGGAAGTTGCACTGGGTGAGTCAGTGAATAAAAGCCTAGGACGTTACTATACACTGTGTAAACTTTACAAACACTACACACTTAGGCTACACTAAATTTATTTTTTTAAAAAAAGATTTTTCTTTCTTCAATAATAAATTACTTTGGCTTACTGTAACTTTTTTACTTCATAAACTTTTTTTAACTTTCTGACTCTTGTAATAACATTTAGCTTACAACAGACACACGTACCACTGTACAAAAGTATTTTCTTTCTTTATATCCTTATTCTATAAGCTTTTTTCTATTTTTTAAATTTTTTTTTATTTTTTACTTTATTAAAAACTAAGACTCAAACACATACATTAGCCTAGGCCTACACTGGGTCAGGATCATCAATATCACTGTCTTCCACCTCCCCATCTTGTCCCACTGGAAGGTCTTCAGGGTCAGTAACATGCATGGAGCTGTCATCTCCTAGGATCACAACTCTTTCTTCTGGAATAACTCCTGAAGGATCTGCCTGAAGCTATTTCACAGTTAACTTTTTTAAAAATAAGTAGCAGTACATTCTAAAAATAACAATATATGGTATATTATAGAAAATACATAAACCAGTAACAGTCATTTATTATCATTTTCAAGTATTATGTGCTGTACACAATGGTATATGCTACACTTTCAGATAGGTGGCAGTTCAGTAGGTTTGTTTATACCAGCATCATCACACATACATAAATAACGTGTTGTACTATGATGTTATGACAGCTACGACATCACTAGGTGATAGGAATTTTTCAACTCCGTTATAATCGTACGGGACCACTGTGGTATATGCAGTCAGGCATTGAACAAAAACTTCATTATGCAGCACATGACTGTATATCTATCAATTTCTCTCTGTAATTTTGTCAATCTTAGCTATGTCTGATGTATACAGATGCAATATAAAACCTTCTCAATAAATTGTTGTTTGTAGCATTAGATAATGAAACTGTATCACTAATAATGGTTTTAATCTTAAATTTATTCCATGATGTTAATATTACACTGATGACATCAATATAGTTAACCCAATTTTATTTTGATTAACATTTTTCTACTATATCCTTTTCCACTATACATATGTATACACATATGTGCATGCTAATATATTCACATATATTAATATCATTGGAACATATTTTCACCCACTCTGAAACTCTGACTTTAATGAATGTCTGCAAGCTGTTCATATTAGTAAGAACTGATATATTTTGCTTGCTTCTATCATTGTATTTTGTGGTTTTATTACATTTTTTCTTTGCTTCTTTATACTCTTTTCCTGACTTACATTGGATTAATCAAGTTTTCTCCTGTCTTTTTGCCTTGGTTAGTTTTAATAACTACACACACACACACACACACACACACACACACATGCACACATATTCTCTCTCTCTCCTTTTCCCCCCACCCCCAAGATTCAATATGATTCTACTATCTGAATATTAAGCCTTTCATAAATTCAGGAAAATTCTTAGATATCTCTAATAGCCTCAGCAACTACTGAGTTAAGAAAGTGAGTCCTCAAGTGTCTATACAGAAATCTGGGAATGAAACATAATTTCCTTGAACTCAGCTCCCCAAATCTGAACAGTCACCCAATGCTTTCAGTTTTGCCCTCAGAAATGTCTCTCCCTTGCAGTCCATCCTCTCAATCACTGTCTTTGTGTAGACCCTCAGCCTCTCCCACCTGGAGTACAGTAGTCTCCCAACAGGTCTCCCTGTCTCAAGGCGTCCCAGTCCACACATGGGACCATAAGAGAGAATGATAAATTTCTTTATTACGCCAGTGAGTTTTAGGGAAGTGCAATGGTCTGAATGTTTGTGTCTCCCAAAATTTTTATGTTAAAACCTAATCTCCAAAGTAATGGTATTAAGAGGTGGGACTTCCGAGAGGTGATTAGGTTATGAGGCAGAACCCTCATGAATAAGATTAGTGCCCTTATAAAAGAGGCCTGTGGGAGCATGTTCGCCCTTTCCACCACGTGAGGATGCAGCTAGAAGATGCTGTCTATGCAGAATGGGCTCTCACCAGACACCCAATCTGCTGGCGCCTTGATCCTGGACTTTCCAGCTTCCAGAACTATGAACAATAAATTTCTATTGTTTATAAATTACCCAGTCTAAGATATTTTGTTATAGCAGCCAAATGGACCAAGACAAGTAGTTTCTTATGCAGGATAACCGGAATACTGTCACGTAATAGACAATAATTAGTTGTTCAGCTGAAAAGAGAACTGATACTTTATAAGCTTCCATTGGGGTAGCTTACATCTGAGTTTTCCTATAATTTAGAAATACAGTTTACCTCTAGGAAAAGCAATCCATTCACAAAGTCCAAATGCTATAGATTAAATGTTTGTGTCCCTTCAAAATTCCTATGTTGAAACCTAACCACCAACATGATAATATATGGAAGTGGGGCACTTAAAACATGATCAGGTCATGCAAATGGAACCCTCATGAATGTGCTTAGTTCCCGTATAAACGAGAACCCCAGAGAACTCCCCCAGCCCTTCTGGCACATGAGGAAACAGTGAGAAGACAGCCATCTATGAGCCAGGAGGTGGGCCCTCACCAGACACCAAATCTACCAGTGCCTTCTCCTTGATCTTGGACTTCACAGTCTCCTGAATTTTGAGAAACAAATTTATATTGTTTATAAACCACCCAGCCTATGGCACTTTTGCTATAACACCCTGAACGGACTAAGACACCATCTGAACCAAACAATCAACTGAGCATATTTGCTGGATAAATGGATAATTTATTTTTCAACTACTTCTTGCCTACATCACACTCCTTCAGGATGCTAAGCTAGAAACCATATAAAAATCATGTATTTACAGGATGAGGTTATAAAGTCAGGGCCAGGTGTTATTACCCATCCCTCTTTGGAGCCAATTCTAAAGCAGAAAAGGTGCTCCACAGCGTTGAGTCCTGCTCGGCCTCATAGCTCAGACCCTCAGGTCTGCTTGGAAGACCAAAGGAGGCAAATGTCACATTGGAGGTAGAATCAAATAACCTCAAATGGCTCTTTTGGCTTCTTCATTTTCCTGAGAAATAATGGTAACATGCTCAGTATTAACTTCCATAACAGTGAGTTTGCCCACCAACACAGGCAAATGGTTTCTAGAGAGGAGTCTTTTGTCCGCTGACATTGCATTAGCAAAGCACATGATTCCAAGTGAGCTTGGAATAAAAGCCAGGTGGTGTGAATGCGAGGTTTTCCACAAAACTGAAGCACAAAGTTTGGCCTGGATGTTAAGGTTTGGTGTGGTAAATTTATTTTATTTGCCCATTCAGATCCACTTTTCACCCTGCTCCAAACCCAGGAAGTTGATATGTATGAACACACCCAAGGGGTTCCATTGGTGTCTGACTTCCCACTGGGTTCACACAGTGGAAGGTTCTAGCATGAGAGCAGAAGACAGGAGGAAAGTGGAAGGGAGGCATTGCTCCTCTAGCTCCCCTCCTGAGGCTTGCTGCCACCTGGCTGCCTCTCTCAAAACTGAAGAGCATGCCTCCTGCTGGACAGCTTTATCCATACCGTTTTTTCTGTTTGGGTTGCAGAAAACAGTCCTTCCCTTGTCCCTTCAGACTAAGGGGAAAACTACCTCCAGTCCTTGTTACTTTCCCTAAATCCCACCTACACATTTATTAAACTCTTCAACTAACCCTACTGAGGGTGTGGACTCTGGTTGCTACTGATGGTTTATGCCTCCATGCCATCCGGGCCCCACCCCACCTCCCCGGGGCTGCAGGTATACTCTAAGGGTGTGGTGAGGGGAACAGGAAGGAGAGACACAGCAGTGTCCCAACACAGCTTCCGGCACGATTCTTTGGGCACGCCCTACTTGGGGATTACACAGGTAGTTTACCATGGGGCGGCCAGACCTGCCATTTCAGGTAACAGACCTAAGAATTTAGGTCTTCTTGCCTATGTGGACTCTACAGATGGCGACAATTTCTCTCCGTTGACACTCAGGGACTGATGCAGAGTGAGCGCGGCTAAACTAGGCAAGCCAATCAAAATCGAGTTCACCACATCTGAACAAGCTGGGTGAAAAGTGGGATCTAAGATGAAGACCTAAAACAGAGAAACAAGGAAATTCAGTAAATGAGGCACTTCAGAATAGGTAGAAGGGAATCTAGCAGGATACATTCCTCAGCGTTTTTAGTTTTGGGGGTTGTGGGGGTTTTTTTTGTTTTTTGTTTTTTTCCTTTTTTACTGTTTCTGGGTTTACTTACGTGGACATAGTGCATTTAATGGGACTGAAGAAACTGGACAATGTTTTCCAAAAACTTTCCCATTTCTTCCTTCGTACAAATCCAAGAGACTTCTCCGAAGCCTTCCCTTAGCAGCGGTTTGCAGGCTGAACTCCGGGGAGCCCTGGGTTCCTTAGCCAGGCCACGGGGGCCTCTGTGAGCGCAGGACAGGCTGCGCCCGCGGGGCTCCCAGTCAGCAGCTGCCCTCTGCCTTGTCCACTCACATTAGCTCTTTATTTATTTTCCAAGTTGGGTTCTACGTTGCATTTCATTTTTCAAAGGCAGGAAGGGAGGAGTCTGTTACTTTAAAAAGAAAGAAAAGAAGACATGAGGACCACTACTCCTCTCTCTTTCCTTTGATTCACTTAGTCTCCTCAGGAATTGCAAGTTCCTAAGGGCTAAGGATAATCTTACGATTCTTTTTGTTCCGATTTCTTTTTTTTTTTTTAATCTGCAGATCTTATTCAAATTTTTTTTCTTTTTATTTCAGTACCTCTCACAGTGTTGAGGCAGAGCTGCAAAATTATTCTGAAGCTGAGCTTCTTAAAGTTGAAGCAATCCTAGTTACCTCTCTTGTAACTTTCCATTTTGTTACAAAATTCCTGAGGTGGAGACAACTGTCCCCTCTCTGAACACCTTCAAGGACAGGGAGCTCTCTATCTCAAGAGAGCAGCCCGCTTTATGGCTCAACAGCTCTAATGGCTAAAATGCCTGCAGTTATATCATCCCAAATTATACCTCTGTGTGACTTTGTCATTTTGTCTTCCGGATATGCACAAAGTCTACATAGCCATGCTGCTAGTATTTAAATTCAGTTATTAAACAATAAATCTTTTCTCCCATCTAAAATTTCCAACCAAGTTCTTCACGATACTTACATGAGTTCTTATTTATCTATGTCCCTTTTAAGAAGTAAGGCCCAAACTGGAATAATCTTGATGTGGTATGACCATGAAAAGTAGAATTAACCTGGATACCACACCAGTATTAGAAGAGCCTAAAATGTCATTACATTATTTTTAGCAGCTCCATCACACTGAGAGTTCATTTATGGTTTGCATTAAATAAACACCAGAGTCTGCATTCCTCTATCTTGTTCTCAGCCAAGTTTTTTTTCTAAATGTAGGCTTTAATATCTATTCCTCTTCTATTTCATTCTATAGTTTTAGTCTGTTATCATAGCTTGTTGGAATTTTTTCTAATTTTTGGCTCCATTATCCAAATATTCAATGTAGTTTTGTAGTATACCGATAGTTAATGAGTAAGAAAGTTAATTTACGGTGCTTTACATCAACTAGAATCCAAATCATGAAGTTACCAATCACTTCCATGTCATGATATATTGATATATTATGAACATGATCAGCAATAACTTCCATTTATTATTGAAGAGGAATGAATAAACAAACCTTCAATTTACACAAGACTGAATCACATCATAACATCCAAACCAGGTCTCCCTTAATAGAGATAAAACATTAGAAACCTCCAGTCAATGAGCTGAACTGGCCGTGGGGAATGGACAAAGGCATGAACAGAAATGTGTTAGTCCCAGGCCGTTGGAGCATGGCAGCAGCAGGTCAAACAGCAGAGAATGGTGCCTTGATCCTTTGTGATCCACTGAGACTGGAGAAAACAGGAAGACTGGATCTAACCAATCCAACTGGCATTGGTAGGGGGAGGAGGAAGTAGACAGATTTTTGCATTTAGGTAGAATAAAATGGTTTGCATCAGGCAAAATATCCATTGATAATAGCCAGGAAAATTTTATTAAGCACAAAAAAGTCATATATTACAAGACATCTGCGATGGTTAATTTTATGTGTCAACTTGACTGGGCTAAAGGATGCCCAGATAGCTGGCAAAACATTATTTCTGGGTGTGTCTATGAGGGTGTTTCTGGAAGAGATTAACATTTGAACCAGCTGACTGAGTTGCCCTCACCAACATAGGCAGGGATCACCCCATCTGTTGAGTGCCTAGATAGAACAAAAAGGCAGAGGAGGGGTGAAGTCACTCTCTCTTCTTGAGCTGTGACATCTATTTTCTCCTGCCCTCAGATATTGGAGCTCCTGGTTCTCAGGTCATCAGACTCACCCTAAGACCTGCAGTAGCAGCCACCACCAGCCTCTGTCCTCCCCTCCATTCTCAGGCTTTTGGACTCAGACTGGGAGTTATGCAGTCATCTCCCCTGGTTCCTCAGCTTGCAGGTGGTGCATCACAGGATTTCTTGGCTTCTATGATTGGGTGAGCCAATTCCCATAATAAATATCATTTGAGATACGTGTGTGTGTGTGTGTGTGTGTGTGTGTGTGTGTGTATACTGTTTGTTCTATTTCTCTGGAGAACTCTGACTAACACAGCGCCAGAGGGTTGTGAAGCAGTGACTACAGGGAATAAAAAAAAAAAGAAAGAGGAACTCTAGGTTTTGGTACTTGATTTTTGAGATGCCAGTTAGATGCAGAGTCACGTTTTGTTTCTGACACTATTGTAGACACTGAAGATATATCAGCAAACAGAACAAAGGCCCATCTTTATGGTGCTTACATTTTAGAACAGGACAGACAATAAATAAATAAATACATGATGTGGCAGGCAGCATAAGATTTATGTTGAAAGTTAAAGCAGGTTAAGTGGGGGGATGACCAAGGTGTGGGGTGGGAAGGGACTAGTGCAATTTTATGTGAGATGGTGGGGAAAGACTCCTTTATATTTAATAAAGTGATTTTTGAGTCACTGAAGGAAATGCCACTGTAGCCCTGGATTTTAGGCTTAGGCAAAGGAAAAACTAGACAAGTTAGACTCTGCATGTAAAAGGTAAAATAGGAAGAGAGGGCTATGGTCAACTTGATTATATGTGCATTTCCAGGTGTTGTCCCTCTTCAAGTGGGTTTCCCTTTACATACATGACCCAAGGGACCTTCTAGGGATGGTGGGAAGGAGAGGTAGAGAGACACACGATACCTGTTCCTCTGCATCTTACATTAGTTCATCAATGAGTCGACTCTAACCTAAGGTTCTTTATCCTAAGATGATTCACCTTATTTTGATATTAATCCAGTTAAAGGAAAAAGACTTCTCAAAACTGGCTATGAAAATTCACAGAATTCCAGACTTATAGGCAAAAAAAAAATTACATGAAAGCAAACTCCTCCACTCCAGTGCTGGCTCTGGGGCAGTCTCAAGGCCCCCCATGCATAAGCCTCATTCTATCCCCCACCACTCAACCCCTCAGAAACAGCCTCAGCCCAACTGGGGCTCCAGCAACTCATTTTTGGGTTTTCCAAGGGAGATATCTGGGAGGGGCAAATTTCCTGCTTTCAAAGCTAGAATGCAGTGCTGTAGAAGGCCACCCTCTTCTGATAGCCATTTGATGATGTTCTCCTAATGGTAACAGTTTTTGCAAAGCCTTTTTGATTTGCATATCTTCCTAGAAGCAAAATAAATGTGTAAATGCTGTCACAGTGCTCTTACAAAGCCACAGCTTTCAGTTTCCTTCCCAGTGGGTGTCAGTTCACTCTGTCAAAGATCCTGTCCCTGTCTGGTCAAGGAGGTAACACAACTGACATGAGGGCATTTGGGGAGAGGGCTTGTGAGGCAGGAGGAGCCGGGGGAGGGTCGTCC
Organism: Lemur catta; assembly: GCF_020740605.2. NCBI lineage: Eukaryota > Metazoa > Chordata > Mammalia > Primates > Lemuridae > Lemur > Lemur catta. The sequence goes on along the minus strand of NC_059128.1, from coordinate 73,735,991 downwards.
CTATGGGCTGAAATAACCAGTGGCTGCTTCAAAAAGGGGATAACATGGGAATTGGAGCATGAAAGAAAGACGAAATGTGGGTGAGGGAGGGTATTTTCATTAGAGGAAAATTGCGTGTACAGGTGAGGAGAAGGAAATATTTGTAGCATGAAAGGAGGCAAGGAGGAGACTGACATTCCTCCCGCCAGACCCCCTGAGTACTGCTCTGATGGAAACCCAGATACTCTGTCTGAACACCCCACCCAAGGCTCTCCAAGCCTCACAGAGAACTTCCCTGGTGGAGAAAATAACTCATGTGGCCCTCTGCCCTTCACTGCCACCACCGTACAGCAATCAAAGACAGAAACTAGGAGAAAACAGCTCATTTCCTTCTCCTTTGCATAAAGCACCAGTTTTCCAAGGGCAATTTTGTAAATTAAGAATTTTCCTGTGTTAAGGGATAGGCAAGTTTCTTTAATAAACAATAGGCATCTAACTTGAAGGAAATATTCCCCTCGTCACACACTTACAGAGGTCACACTCAATTCCCCAGTGTTGCGTGGCACCCTTCACGGATCAGGATGGAAAAGCAGAGTTCTCCTAACAGCCCCAGCCACATGTTACCTGTCTCCAATGAAAAAGACCCTAAACGGCCAAGAACGTAAGCCAAGAAAGACCATAAAATGTACATTTCTCTTTCAGGGTGATGCAGTAGATACAAAGCTTTTCTGTGTGAGATTTGTGAAGCTGCTTGTGCACGAGTTGGATTGTGAACTTGACTGGCAGCCAATTGTAAGCCAGCAGTGCTGAAAACCTGTTCTATATGTCCACGCCAGCGTGGATGCATGGCATCATTGTGGACAAAGCTGGTAATCAAGGGCATCCTGTGTGAGGACAATTGCATCATAGAATAAATACTGGGCTCAAAGTCGGCCACACTCCAACTTTTCCAAAGAAACTCTCAACATATATCATCATGAACATTAGACAGTGCTGTATTTGTGCTGCCTGAGATTTCTCTTCCCCCTAAATGCAGAGAAGTCTTGCCTGGTGAAATGTAGTCAATGCCAATGTTCTAGAAGCCTTAGATTCATTTTCCCTCCATGCAGTAAGTGAGAAGCGCAAACTAAAGGGATGACTTTCTGAGGGCTCTTCCAATCTAGCCCCAGCCTACAAAAGAAGTGACAATAGATGCTTCTCACTGTTCTTCTCTCTCAAAAATAAAGGTTCTCTTCCCCCTTCATCTCTTTGCAAACCTCTATCTCACTACTTCCTAAAGCAAATCCTCCTTAGCAAGCTGGTCAAATCACATTCCCAGGACATGCTAGTACATGTTGGCCTCTATATCTTTCTACCCAATGTTCCCTCTGCCCTTTTCTTTTCTTTCTGGTTATCTAAATCAAACACATCTCAAATAACTCTTTCTCAAAGGAACTTTCCTGATCACTATGGTCTAATTGAAAGTTTCCTGCCCCTTAGCTGCCTTAGCCTGCTTAAGGCAGCTAAATAATAACTAAATAATAGCTTTTGGTACTGTGTGTGACATGCTGCCTTGTGTAGATTATCTGAGTCAACTCCGTAACTAACCCCAAACTTATAGAACACATGGACCATTTCTGATTCATCTTTTTAAACCCTAAAATCCAAATGTCTTTGTGCTTAATCTTTAGATACATACCTATTGGTTCTCCCAATCAATGCAGATACAATTTAAGAGGCAAGTTATTTGGTGTTTGTGGTATTCATTGATGAAATCAGGTATAATGATAATAAGACCACCCCAGACAGCAAGGAAACATGACTAACCTTTATGCATGCAATCTTTGTTTTTATTTCTTACTGGACCCAAGACATATTTAATTTGGGGTTCAGAGCTAGTGTGCTGGACACTTGGAGCCCAAGAGATCCTGCCCTTGACTGGTATGGATGGACACACACCAGGAAAGAGCAGAAGAAAGCATATTTGCAGATGGGAGAGGGGTGGAGGACATCACAGGCCACTATGGGAACAGCCAGGCAGGACGTTGACTGTCTACTTCCAGCCTTGCCCCACTGAGGTTTGGGGAGAAGTCTTCAGTCAGGATAATGAAGAGAGAAACCACCATCTGCTTTGATCTAAACTTCTTTTCTTGCAGCCTCTGCTAATCCTCCTTCGGTGACTCTTGCTGTTGTTCTCTCACGCCATCCACACCAGACCTGATCCCTTCCTTGTTTGGAGGTCCTCAAATGGTAGCAACTCAAAATTCACATTTTGTACTGAGATATAATTCACATGGCATGAAATTTATCCTTTTCAAATGTACCAGTCAGTAGTTGTAGGTATATTCCCAAAGTTGTGTGACCATTACCACCACTGGCAGAATATTTTCAGCACCTCAAACACGAATTCAATATCTATTAGTACTCAGGCCCCGTTCTGCCCTTCCGCCAGCTCCTAAAAACCACTAATCCACTTTCTGTCACTATGGAGTTGCCTGTCCAGGATATTTTATTTAAATGGAATCATACAATAATATGTGGCCTTCTGTGTCTACTTCTTTCACCTAGCACCATTTTAAAGTATGTCTACCTGTACCATTCCTTTTTATGGATGAATAATATCCCATTGTTTGGATATACCACATTTTGTTTATCCATTCATCAGTTGATAGACATTTGGGTTGTGTCACTTTTTGGCTATTATAAATAATTGTGCTATGAACATTCATGTACAAGTTTGGGGGGCACACATTTTAAATTCCCTTGGGTCTACACCTAGAAGTAGAATTTCTGGGTCATATATTAGCTCTAACTTTTTGAAGGTGTGAGTCATCGGGAGCTACCTTAAGGCGCATCTGCTAGAGGATGTTAACCGAAGAAGTTTTCTCCTACTAAGCAAAAACAACCACCATGAGGCTTATTTTTGTTTTAGGTAACATCATCAAATAATTTCCCTGGCTATAGCAGTTCCAAAGTCATTCCTATTTAACCATTTTTTGCCCAGTGACATAAAGGCTGCCAAAAGATACCCATAAATAGCAGTGTAGGGCACCATGAAAATTTTTCAATGAATAACAGTCATAAATACCACAATGCCTGACTTTCATTAGACAGCCATATTTTCTGTAATGTTCGCCTTAATGACTATGAGAGCTGACACATACATAAGCACTTTCTATGGTCCAGTACTTTACACATGTTAACTCATTTCATTTCCACAACCAATCCCACGAGTCAGTATTGCTCTTACTGTCCTTATGTTCTGGATGAGGGAGCTGGGCACAGAAGTCTGCAGCCATACTGCATGCAGCAGAGCCGGGACTGGTCCCAGGAAACCTGCACTCCATCAGGCAGGCCATACTCAGTGGGGCCTACAGAAGCAGAACTGGGTTTTCTGCAGTCGGTGGGGGGGAGGGAGGGTGAGGAGGGGGTTGCCTCACAACCCTGAACTTCTAAAGCAGACACGTTCACAAGCAGCCCAGAGCCAAGAGCTGGTTCCGTACATGCTCACTAGCAAATACAAAACCGAACTGCAGGCTTTCTTGCACTATTCAGGACAATTCGCTTAACTCTTACTTCATTCTCACACTTAACTACAGTGTCTCCCCTTATTCAGGCCTTGCTTCTTATTTCTGGGCCCTTGAAATTACCAGCAGATTTGGGCATCCTAAAGATTGACTCTCACTCTCCTTCTCTTTCTCCTCCAGACTCAACACAACCCAGCTCCGGCCCTTGGGAGCCCAGCCTAGGTAGGGCCAGCCCAGCCTCTGTCCAGGAATGGGCTTTCCAGGGTTATTACAAGAGGGGAAGGGAGGCAGGACGCTGAGAGATGTGCCTTCAGTTCTCTTCTGACACCAGAGTCAAGAGCCAGGTCTATCTAGGCCCTGATTTAGAAGTCTGAATCTTACAGCCAGGTTCCCAGAAGCAGGGTCTCCAGCCACATCCTCAAGCTCCTTGTCAGTAGGTAACTAGATCTAGGAGCCCTTTTCAGCATTAGTCCAGGACAGGTCAGCAACGGGGAGGTAAGTTGCAGATGCCACACAGCAGCTCTGCCTTCTTCTTGGGGTTCCAGCATATCCCAGACCACCCAGGCCCCACCCACACCCCACAGACCACCTGGGTGGGGCCGAGTCTGAGTAGGTAACATGCTCCTCAGTGTGTTCTGCTGCCCTGCAGAGAATTACTGTGATTAAAGAAAAGAGATCTGAAAACAAAAACAAACAAACAAAAATCATATTAAATGGTTTCCTGTTGCAAGGAGGAGCTGTTCATCAGTTTTGCAGGCTTAAATATCACATTTTAGCTTATATTTTTAGAATAATTCCTCTGGATAATCTACTTAGCAGATAAAAGAAGTCCCAGGGAACCTGCACTGCTATTGTCATGGTCTCTGACGTGATCTCAGTCTGCAATTATAAGATCTTGACTTCTGGCCTGGCTTTTCAAACTGAAGAGCTGCTCTAAACAAGATGATGAACTTTCCAGGAAAATAGGCCTGTGACAGGGGCCTCTGACACCACTATAATAGGACAGGAGTGGAGGGCTCTGTTTTTCTTTAGAATTTCTGAAGCTAAAGGCCTCATCCACACGGAGCTCTTCCAGGGGTCTCAGGCAGGACTTTCCAAAACAGAGCAATTTCCAAAGTTATAAACATGTTGGCTGTTTTGGAAAATGTGAGAATCTCTGGTCATCATCAGTCTGTAATTGTTAAGGTTTTACAAGTGAGGTTAAAAGGAAGGATTTTGGCAACAAAGTTCTCAAACCAAAATAACAAAGACAAAATTATCCCAAATTTGTTACACTGCATGACATAAATAGGACACGTTTGTTCTCTAATACAAATTCTTTTTCATGCTCTCCTTTTCTTCCAAAGAAGAGTCTGGATGTTCTTTGATAAATCAAATTTATTTTGTTAAAAAAAAGAGTCTAGAAGGCTCACTCCAAAGCAGATGTCTGGTGGTTGGAATGTTACCTGTTTACCCCAGACAGGCATCGCACGGCACCAGCAAGATGTTCACCTCACCCCAGCCAACGCCAAGGGACCTCAGAACAGGCCATGCAAAGGCTAGGTGGGGAGGAAGGTGGAGCAGGCCCCATGATGAGGTCACTTCACACCTATGAGTACGCCTCCTGCAAGACCACCGATCTTCCATGCCCACCCACCTAGATCTCTGCAACTGTCAGAATGCAGCAGCCATTTGACAGCCGACTTTTCTATTCTTAAAGCACTTCAAAATTTTCCTGCCCAGCGAATATCTGGTTTGTGGATTATTTTGCCCCAGGCATATCCATTTGCATTTTTCCATGATGATTCGCATTTTGTCCCTGTCTTTCCCATTTTCCTAATTCCTTTACGTTATTCCTTTGCTTCTGCTGCTGTTTGTCACAATTCTCCATTCAGAATCATCTGTGAATTTCATTTTCAAGCCCTTTCTCACTCTCCAAGGTCATTAATAAAGACGCGTCTGAGTGAGAAGGGAGGAAAGGCCAGCTTCCCAACCCACCCTGGAGACCACCCTCCCCAGCCAGCCCAGTGTCCTGAGGGCTGTTTACCTCCACCCAGCACATTTTTCCATCCACATGCCAGGATGGGCAGCCAAGATGATCTGCTTCATTTATGCCACGTCTCAAGACCCTTTATTAACTGCCAACCTTCAGAATTCACGGATGGAACATTTGTTCCTGTCAGTTTTTATGCTGGAGTTACAAACAAAAGAAAAGGGTTTGCCCAATTTGGTCTGTGCAACATGGATACACAATCCTCCCTCCCGCTATCCTGTGGGCAATTGCATTCCCTTCTGCACACCCCCAGTTGCTCCCTTCACACCTCTTTTCATTGCGGTGCAGGACAAGCAATAATTGTCCCTTCAAGAGAGTCAGCAGGGAACCAAAGTCATTCAGTCCTTTCAAAATTATTTGGAAATTGTTCTGCAATGTTGTCCTCTGCCACTGAGACCCTGAATTCTTACTTTGTACAAACTGAGTTCTGCCGATCAAGGTATGGCTTTGCCAAATGGCAAAGCTTAATTCCATGTAGCTCTGGGGAAGCAGGGAAGGGGTTGAAATCAGGTTGCTCAAGAAAGAGATGCAAATTAGATTTTTAAATGATATTTGAAGATAAGAGGAACCCTAGAGGGGGTTATGCTTTACCCAGACTGGCTTCTGACACTCTCTCTGTAGGTTTGGCTGATTGCTCAACCTGCCTGAGTTAATTTTCTCATTCTTAGGAGGAGAGATTTGAACCAGACAGTATCTAAGTCCACTTCCAGCTACAGATGTATGATCCTATCTGAAGAATGGCACAGAGTAGAGAAGAGAGTGTTTCCTTCCTAACAGATGTCCTCGCTGCAAAGGAAATGACTGCAGGGCTGAGAGCTGGGGCCCCTCAGGAATTGTAGAGCTCTCTTTTAAGATCTGAAAGGGCTGATTGATTCATTTTTTTACTGTGACATTTTTTTCACAGCATTGTGAAGATAGGCTCAAAGTCAGCCCTGGCCAAAAACTGTGAAGTATACAGAGTCTGCCTCTGTTGTTTGCACGTTGGATTTTTAAAGTGCTTGCTCACCTAGCTTCAAAGCTCCTCCCCCTTGGAGGTTTTTTTATGACCTAGTCCTAAGTACCTCATCAGGTGCTCAAGTGATACACAAATGTCACCTCCCAAAGGTACTTTCATTAAGAATTAAGTGATGCCTGGCTCAAAATTAGCACCAGTTTGCATTCCTTTGTCAGATGACTGGTGATGACTTTTTTGTAAACCATGCTCTTCATCTCTCTCTTTCTTTCTCTCCCTCTCTCTCTCTCTTCTTACAGGTAGCTCCCCAGTAGAAGTGATTACTGGTAGAACTTCACTAGCATTCTAGTTGTCCATTCTATGAAGGAATAATTTGCTCCATCCTTTGTCCCTTGTGAGACTTCTCTCTGCTCCTGAGAATCTGCTGGTATCTCTTCTGGTATCTTCAGTACACTTTACTATCAAGTCCTTAAAACACTGCCCATGGAGTTAACCCCAGAAGACTGGATTACAGGTGTGATTGTTTTATAATAAATGTGTTCCTTTTTCTAGGTTTTCCACAGTGGCTCCATATCATACTGCATTTAATACTATTCCCTCTCATGATTTTATAAAGTTTTTAGGGCAGAAAATTACTATTCTGTACCATTAGCCCCAGTCCATGGTTTTTCTGCCAGGAGTCAAATTCAGAAATAAAAAAATTTAAAAATAAAAAAATAAAACTCTGTTGGCATATGTTTATTCGTAATCAAGATGCTCTCTTTCCTACACCCTATTGCTAAAGATGATGGATCTCTCATAAGAGTTTACTCCTTAGCCCTATCACTCAGCATTATATTATAAAAATTATCGTACTCTAGCACTCCCTGAAATTTTCTCCCCAAAATAACTGAAGCCTGGAGGCCCAGGTGGGCCCTACGAGGCCAAGTCATCTACCAGGCTAAGCTGTCCACACAAGAATCACCTTCATCTTTCATCTAGAGGAACAGTCAGATCTTTGGAACAAAACAGCACTGTGGCCCATGACCTACATTCCTCCACGGTTACATCATCCGGGAAAGTGTCCTCTCCATGGTAAGGGAATTCACAGTGTGGGTCTCATCCTGGCTTTCTAGTTAGTATTAGTATCACAAATCAAAAATAAAACAGAAAATCAACATATTGCTCAGCTGGTAAGTAACCCACAACTTAAGGAGTCAAATATGTGCCTCATGAGAACTCATCCTCTACCATGAATAACTTGTAAGAAAGAAGATTAGAAATTATAAAGTGTAATTTGTGCTTTTAAAAAATGGGCAAAGAATATGAACAGGAAATTTACGCAGAAAGCTAATAGCCAATAAATATATGAAAACATCAAGAAAATATTATTTCATACACATCAAATAGGAAAAAATTTAAAACTCTTACAACACACATGCTGGCAAGGACATGGGAAAACAAGATGTCATATAGTAGTGATGAGAGTATAAATACCCACAAGTGGTTTGGAAAGCAATTTCACATTATCTGGAAAAGCTGAAAATAAACATAACCTTCCACCAAGTAATTTGGCTTCCAGGTAATTGCCTTAGAGAAACTCTCACACATGTGCACAAGCTGACTTCTATGCAGTTGGTTTTTGCAATGTAATTCATAATAGCAAAACATTGGAAATGATTTACATGCCATCAATAGAGAATGGCATTTAGGGAGAATTCTGGGAATGACCCAAAAATTTCTCTCAATGGAAAAAGTAACACTTATAAACCCTCTGAGAAAACTATATAGCAGTTAATTTATGCCATGGCTTCATACCAAATCCAGAATAATCTCTGCCAATTGTCAATTATGGGCAAATACCATGAAAGAAAAATAAATATCTCAAGAACAGTTGAATGGGGCTACAAGAACCTTGCTTATTACCTGGTTGGTCAACCTCCCATTCATCCTTCTGAAGTCGAGGTCTCCTCAGGACCCTAGTAGGTCAATGAACCCAACGCCTCTTCTCAATCATCACACATTCAGATCTCTTGAGCGACATCCAGGTGCCCTCATGCAGACAGTTCACTGGCAAAGTCTGAAAAAAGTGAGCTTCCCCACCTATGTCTGTCATCCTCTTCCCGCCCACCTTACCCATGGCTTCATTCATAAAGTACATGTCCGAATTGCACACTGGCTTTTCAAAGTCCTTTCCAGCCCCGGGGACTCTGTTGTAATTAACAATAGCTAATTTCATTGAATATTCACTAAGGGCTAGACATTGTTCTATGTACTCTTTGATTATTAATGCATTGAATCCCCACAAAATCCCTGTGAGGTAGATAATATAACCATCATCATTTCAAAGACAAGGAATCACAAGCACAGAGAGACTTAAGAACATTTCCCAGGGTCACACATCTAACTAGGTGATGGAAGAGGATTCAAACCTAGGCAATTTGGTTCCCAAGCCTGAACCATCACATACTTTATTCTTTGAGTGCTTCCTCATCTTTGGAAAAGAATTAAAGAGCAATGGAGACAATATGTCCTTCGTCCATGACCTTTGATTCAGCTACTGCCAAAGTCCTGATGGCCAGCAGGACGCCAGGCAAGAGCAGCAGCACGTGCAGGTGCCAGACCTGTGCCCACAGCACAGCATCAGAGAGACTCCCTGTCCCTGCTTTATGGTGATTTTACACTTGCGAAGGGCAGGAAACTGGGACTATCTTGCTCACTATATTTCCCCACTACATAATAAAGGATCAGGCACATATTTGGCAAACAATTGTTAAATGAATTTTTAAAAAGTGACAGAATGATGTGCTACACGAGAAAGGAACCTGCTGAAAGTTAAGGAACGGCCGTAGCCCCCAACAGTGTTTCTGTGTACTCAAGGGTGTGTTTGAATTGTGGCTGAAAAGGGAGTGACCCTTCTGATCCATTCCAAAAAGAGCACAAGTATCCATGCCTGAGATTTCCCTTGATGACATCTAAGTCTAGCATCTGCTAAGAAATGTCAAGTAAGTCCATTCAGAACATCAACTGTTCAACCATTGTTTTGTGCCTTGAGAATCCCAATGAACTCAAATGGCCTGTGCTTTTCAACCTCAAAGAGAGCTAAGAAAATGGTGGTTGATCTTGTCAGTCCTGTGGTCTGTAGCAACACACAGTAAAAAGTTGGTTTTTAGAGCAAGCCAGAGACAAGGGATAGCCGCATACATATCTCTGGCTTGATTGAGATTTAAGCCTTCTCTGCCATACCCTAGAGCTTTTATGGTTGGTATATTTGCACCATATAAGGAATTTATGGCTGAAGAATTTCCAAGGATTTCCCACGACCCACTTTTACACAAATGTCTTTGTTGCTCACAGAGGGCACAGGTCCGTGATGCTGGTTGGTGACCTCAGCAGCCAGGTCTCTAAGGAAATTCCAGGTTACCCACAAGCATTTCAAGAGTCCTGGAAATTCTCTAAAGGACTAACCCAAACACAGTGGCGCACAGTTTTAACAGGGCCAGATTGGCCCCAAGGGTACGGAGGTATTTATTCCACTGGGCCCCTGTGCTTACTGCGGGTCCTGCAGAGGTAACCTCACGATGTTTGGAGGCCCTTCTCTGGTGTCTGGCAGCTCTGAGGAAGAGCTGTCTTTGCTTGGTGCCCTCCCACCCTTCCAGAGCCTCAAAAAGCCATCTGCTTGCTGTTTCAGAGCACACATTAGGCAGCAAAAGCCAACAAGCATCTCTTGCATCTTCTGGCCACAACTCCTGTACTCCCGATGCCAGGCCTGAATGCATAGCTGGGGACGAATGTGTCTGCAGGGGAGGTGAACGAGGGACAAGCTTTCTTTGCTGTCGGCTTCACATCTAACCACAGGAAAATTTTCCGCCATTTCCATTATTTCTGGCATGGAGCCATACCGTAGGAAGACAGACTTTCTGCTGAGAGAAGAGAGGTGGAGTCTGGTGAGGGAGTAAGTGAAGTGGGAGGGAGGGAGGGAAGGAGAGGGAGCAGGAACACAAGAAGAGACAGGGCAGGCAGAGAACGGAGCAGGGCATGCTGCCCGCTAGCAGGCAGGGCCGCCATGGCTGCGCACGTCTCTGCATAGCTACATGTGGATAGTGAAGTTAGATCTGCATATTCAATCATGAATCATGTTCAGTCAATACAAGCTGACTTAACTACACTATGATAGAAGTGTCCTTTCAATTTTATGTCATTCAAAGTAACTTCAATATTCATGAGACAGAAGGGCTAAGGACCCCACAGTTGCTTGATTTATTATCAAATAAAATCTGAAGATTTTTTTCCAAATAGCTCCATGATGCAGTTCCCACTTCCCACCCAGAAAAAATAATAAATAAACACACATGTAAGTACACCACCTTGTAGGCGCCCAGATCAACTGTGGGTTACATCCATTTTTTGTTCAATGATGCAATTGCTCAGCTTTCTCTCCTACTCCAGAAAACACTGGGGTGCCAAGGAGAGAGGATTACTGACTGTAGGGATAACTTGAAATCCTGTCAGATTTTATTTTTCGAGAATTGTTGCTCACACTCTTTGTTATTAAGACTGTTATTGGTTGGAAATTACTTGCAGTGCACCTCAGAAAAAAAAAAAAATCAAGACAAGCTGCTCTGACTTAAAATCTACAGCCTCCAGACCTGACCCCACCACATGTTCCCAGTAAAAATATTATTGTTGTCTAGACATGGGGGACTTAGTGAGACACTTGCCCCCATCCCAACATGGACTACAATGCACAGAAAGTAATGCCACCATGAGAGTTAAGCTTTGCAATAGAATCATAATGGATTATTACAGATATAAGCAAGATTCTGAGGCTCTTTGTGTCCTGGGAGAGAAAAATGAGAGGAAGGATAGAGAGATACACAGGTGAAGAGGTGGATTAAAACAACAAAAGGCGCTGGTGCTGGCTCAGTGGGCCAAGCATTTCCATGGACAAAAAGGGAAAGATAGTACGCACATACAATTACACAGAAAAGAGAAGAATGGAAAGTTGGCAGAACAAATGAGGGTATGATGAATAGCTCTTTCCTGCCCTTAAGGAATTTAAAATTTCTTCACATCATGAGTCATCACAGATTTTCAAAGAATGAACATCTATGGGTCTTCTCAATACACATCCCACCCTAGAAGACATTTCTAAAAGAAACTTAAGAACTTCAGTCATTAAGACAATTTCGTCTTCTTCTTCTTTTATTTTTGGTGAAGATTTGCTTTTAATAATTTATCTTTTACCTACCTGTAAGATTTACATTAGAATTGCTTCTATGAATTTTCTAGAAATTTTAGATATAGGAAAATTAATCATTATAATATGATGAAGTAGTAAATAAGGCTTTGAAAATGTAAATCAATGCTAACTTTGGTATTTATTACCATTCAATAAGATTTTCTCTTAACATGGACAACTACTTTTGCTATTTTATCAGGAGATTATGTCTCATGTCCTTTAGGGATCCCATTCATCAGAATTTCCTAATCTACCCAAAGGCCAGTCTAAGTTTGAGTTAAAATGAGGGTGGAAAAAGAGAGAGAGAGAGAGGGTTTAGCACGTAATACCACCTGCAGGAGTTAGGGACAAGCTTAAAGCATCCTGGTAGATTAAAACAACAAAAGGTGCTGGTGCTGGCTCAGTGGACCAGGGGAATTTTTAAAATATACTTAGAGTCCGTCACCTTTTATCTTGGGTCAGTGGATATATTTGCACCATTGATGGGCTGTTTAATCATCTACTCTATTTACTTGAACATCAGAGAATTCTCTGGTGGGGATGAGCTCAAAGAATTGATTTAAATACAAAGAAATGAGGGAGAGAAATGGCTTAAATATCCTTAGGACAATTTATTTAAAGCTCATAACCTGTTAATAAGTGATGGCATCTTCCTGCAACAATTGGGAGTCTGCGGGCTCTGTCATCAGCCCTCTGCAGGGCACCCTCTACTCACTGTGTGCAAGAGGTCACCTGCCAGTTGCTGCAGAGCCATGGCTCCAAGGTGTGCTTCTAGTGTCAGGTCATGTTTGCCCACCAGGAAATACCAGAATAAAAGCTCCAGGAAGTCTCAGTCCAAGCACACGTGGCTTGTTTACAAATGTATCCCCAGAACCTAGCATGGTAGCTCATAGTTTGTATTCAAAAAATATTCACCGAATGAATGAGTGAATGAATGAATGGCTATTTCCAATTGTCTATCACCACCTCTGTTCACCAAACATTTCTAGACTCAGACTCAGAATCTGACCCGCTTGCTCCCCTGATACCACTCTATAAGAACCCAAAATTTGAAACTTGCAATCAGTTTACAGTCCTCTTCTCTGAGCTCTATTGAGTCCTACCAACTTCTTCTTCAATGTATCTTATTTCCTTTGTCCCCCTGCCAATGATCAAGGCCACATATGCACCTCAAGCTTTCCATATAATAATAGTTTCTCCTTCTGACTTTCTATTTTCTTCCTAGTCAATACATCCAGCAAATTGGTACTACATCTCTAGTACTGAGTTCGTGGTAGAAAAGCTGTCTTACTTCCTAGACTACAGTGGTTTCATGCTTGTGCTCAGACCAAGCACAGAGACAGGGTTATACAAAGGAGCAAGCAATGAAGGACTCGATGCCCTGTGAGACCCTGGGAAAGTCGCCTAACTACACTGAATCTCTGTCGTCTCATCTGTAGAATATGAGGCTTGGAATAGATGGTGTCCAAAGATATGTCCACACTAAAATACTGCTATTGGTATCCTGCCAGCTCCATAGTATTAATTTCACCTCTCTCATCCGTTCAAACTATGTACGCACTCCCACCCCATGCAGGCATGTTTCCTTCTTCTCCAATCAGGCCCCTTATTCTGTACCCAGCAGGCTCAGTTCTGACACGAATCTAAGCTCACCCTGCTCTTGTCTCCACATGCTACACCTGCCCTGCCTCCTTATCAGTCCAAATTCTGCACTTCCTTCAAGGTCTAACTCAAGTTCAGCTTCCACGAAACCGTCCCTAACTCACCTGTCTACAAGCGCACCCCCTTTACCAAGTCCCTAGCAAAGTGCCACACGGCCTGCCCCCAACAGACACTTTTAGAAGGGAAAAAACAATCAACATCCAAGGGAAGAAAGTGGTACTAGGTTCTCAACCTTTAAAATCATGTGCCCAAGTTAAACACTTAAAATTAAGTCTTATTTATCTATGTTTTATTTTAAGTTTACACATATAAATGATATGGAGAAAAATTTACCATCTTGGTAATTACTATGGAAGAATTTTCCTTTATAAGAATAGTGCATGTGTTGCAAGAAATAAGGAAGATACTTTGAGCGGATGAAATCCCAAAGCATATGCTCAAGTAACAATAGATGGATCCTTAAATGCCCTCTAAGAAGGGTATTTCCTATTAACTGTGGGACTTTTCATTTCACTGAGCACCGACATGAGTGGTGTATTCTACTGAAACAGGCTATTGAATGGGGCTTTTCTTGTCCTCTAGAATTTTTGACATAGTTCCAAGCTGAGAACAATGGAGGAGAGGTAGCTTCATATTCCACAGAGAGACGTTAGACGCACACACAGGACTTACTAAACAGCAACACTGACCCTGTGATTCCTAGCCCGCATGCGTCTGCAGCCTGTTGAAGAGAAGCTTAGGGGTATATTTGGACACAGAGATTGGGGCCAGCTTCTCGCTTACAGATTTACAAGTACATGATCCTGTTTGAAAAAAATAGCATAAAATTGAAATTAGGTTGTCTAATTGCAAGAGCATAGCATTTACAAACATGTTGTTGGAACTAGTGTTGAATTTTGCCTCTGTCGTTTACTAGCCAGGGGACCTCAAGAAAGTTACTTCATCTTTGGGAGCCTGTTCCTCATTTTTAAAAATGCAGATAATAACAGTACCTATTCACAAGGTCTTGTGAGAATTAAAAGAAGTGATGCTTATTCCGTGCTGAGCACAGAGCCTGTCCCTTAGTCAATGAATGTGAGCTATTATTATGTACCAGACACTCAGCCAGCCAGCAGCAGAAACTGGGCTCAGGAAGGCATTTGCTCCTCCCTCTAGAACACAAATATTTATTCTTTATATGAAAAATCCTTTTCCTGTTTCATGTGAGAATTTGCTTCCCAAGTAAACAACTATAAATCTCTAGTACACATCTGGATCGCAGTGGCTACCAGGGAGACCCAATAGAAAGCATGCAAGGATGATAAAAAACCTGTTTTCCACAGTCCTCCTAAAATTTTGCAGCTGGTGGGGGCCCCTCCATGGGAGAATCACCCACTGAGTTTTATACCTTTTCCTGACTGCATCGATAAGCAAAGTCATCTTTTCGTTTCTTCGTAATTGTTGTCTGTGATGGGGAGGGGACCCTTAGGAGACACAGGTAGCAGTGTAAACAGTCACATAGATAAAACTCTGAGTCAGAAACCATCAGTTCATATCAGACTGAGATGGGGGGTGGGGGGAGGGGATGGGTGTATGCCTACATGATGAGTGCGTTGTGCACCGTCTGGGGAATGGTCATGCTTGAAGGTGCTGACTCGGGGAGGTGGGGGGCGGGGGGTGGGGGGAGGGGATGGAGGTATGACTACATGGTGAGTGCCAGGCAAACTGTCTGGTGAATGGACACGCTTGAGGCTCTGACTCGGGGAGATGGGCAGGACATGGACATTGTATATAACCTGAACATATGTACCCCCATGATGAGCTGAAATAAAAAAAAATAAAAAATAAAAATATAAAAAAAAAAAAGAAACCATCAGTTCATATCGTTCTTAGAAAGGTGGTTACTCTCTATAGACACGAATGGCCCTGCTGTTGAGGATGACGTCATTGAGTGCTGAGGGCCACCGAGCCACACAAATTATATTTTTCCATGTCACCAATACCACACGTTGCCTGTGTGAGAGCACATTCCTCCTGGTGTCTGGAATACACAGGCTCTCTCTTTTCTAACCTGACTGATCTTTGCCATAGTTGGTTACTGTGACCTTGGATGTCCTAGAGCCACACTCAAACCAACGGAGTTAATTGGCTCAGACACTCTTAGGAATGATGCCGGGGCCCTGTCCTCTGGGATAACAACACCCTATTTCTAAAACGGCTTGTGGGAATTTTACAGGGTCATGGTCATGCTATTTACATACAAATAGGAAAAGAAAATCCATTCCAGCAGGCCACATTCTAACTACAAACATCAGAAGAGGTTATAAATACACAAAAGGAAAACCAAACAGTCTGTTAGCATTATCTCAGAATGCCTAGGAAAGTGAGCCAATCGCATTAGCAGATACAAAGGGCTCGGGCAAAATCCTATGACTGTCAGATGTTCTCCATATGCTAATTTTGTACATGGTAACTTTTGCCTAACATTTTCATGATTAAACCAAGGACAGCATAAAATACATGTGTTTTTTAGAACTTCATTTATAAGGTAATCATTTCTGTGTGCTCCCCACTGTTCTTAGGGCAGCAAGAAGCACCAGATTGGTCTCCAGGCTTCCTCAAAAGCTTTCTCTGATCCCTTTTTTAACAGCAGAAAGTTGTCAGTAAACATTACCTACTACCTCCTCCAACTTCAAGTTCAATATGAAGTTCAGATCTGGCGGCTTTAAAGCAGCGTTCAAAGTCAATCCATTATCATCTTTCATCTCTAGTTTAAGTAAAATTTTTTTAAAGATTTTATTTAGCTTGCAGATTTGAACAGTTTATTAGCCCTAGTAGGGAAAGAATGAAAGTTTTACTTCATGTTAATTTCTCCTGCAGTGCCGACTGTGCGCGAAAAGCTGAGCCACAGCACCATCTCCTGGTCTGTCTGGTGTGTTGCACCAAGAGTTAGACGCATCAAGGAACAGCTGAGCACTTGCAAAGAGCTAATTTCAGGCCATTAAAGTATAACAAGCCATCAAGAGTGTCAATAAACTATACCTAAAATATGGAAGTGTGAGTGTAGCCTTCCCAAAAACTCTAGTACGTTGATTTGTGCCAAGTATTAAAATCCACCAGTGTGGTGTAAACCCAAGTACCCTAAAAGCTAACAACAACATGCAGGTGTCAAAAGGGAAAATGAAAAAAAACCTTTGTAACAATGTAAGAAAATTTCCAGCAGAATACTATCAAGAGAATAAAAGTAGAATATAAACTATGATTATAAAAATATGAAAAGAAAGGAATGTGGAAAAGTGGCAAGAGGAATGTGTAAGGATGGCAACCAATATGGTTGATTTCTTTTTCTAAATCACTTAATATTAGGTATTGTGGATACAATAAATGGGGACAGACAGGCAATCAGTAAGTTGTTGTGGCTTGCAGGAAGTTGTACTAGATATGTAAAAAGGATTTATCCAAATCCCCCGAATCTCACTTTATGATGATGTACCATACAGAAAATATTCTCCCAAATGGAAACAAACCAAGTGTGTCCAATTGGCTTTGTGACCACTAACAACCCTGCCCGACAAGCTACCCTTATTCTCCTCTGCTTGAGCAGTAAGTCATTAGAGTGAGGGGCCCCCTGAAACTGAAGTCATGTAAGGGCTTTAATCCAGTAGCACTAATGTCCAGGGTTTTAACCTGCCAATCATGTCGTCCCTGCAACAGTCATTTCCCAACCTGGCTTATACAGAATCCCATGGAGAGCTTTTTAAAAACAGATTTCCAGGCCCTACTCCTGGTTCTACTACAACAGAATCTCTAGGGCTGGAAACCAAGAAATTGCAGGTTCAGAATTCTCCCCCAGGTGACTCTAATTGCAACCTATCTGTGCACAATTGGTAGCCACGGGAGGATCACAGCTGTATCTTATTGAAACAGGAACAGAGACTCAGTCAAATCCTTGCGATGCCAGACCTGCACTGCTTGCAAGAAATGTGGCTTCAGCTCCAGATCATCAAAGGTAAGCATTCTTTACTACAAAAGTTTCCTTGTAGTTAAAAATGTATTCTTTCAGGTACATTTCCAAATGGAGAAATAACTCAATTTGTATACAGTTGGCCCTCCATATCCATGTATTCTGCATCTGCAGAGGAAAAATATTCAGGGAAGAAAAATGATAATAATACAAATAAAAAACAATACAGTATCACAACTATTTACAAAGCATTTACATTGTTTGAGGTATTACAAGTAATCTAGAGGTGATTTAAAGTATATGGAAGGATGTGCAAAGGTCATATGCAAATACTACGGCCATTTTATATAAGGAACTTGGCACCCTCTGATTTTGGTGTGCTTGGGTGGGGGGGCGTAGATCTGGAATGAACTCCCTGAGGATACTGGGGACGACTGCTTTCTTCCCAAAACCTTTCCATTTGAACTGTGAAAGTCAGGATCATTCCATTGCTGACCAAAGTCTGAATCCAGGAAGAAAAATGTCTTGTACAATGGGGAGTGGGCAGCACACAGTTACACAAAGGAGGGACCCCTCGCAGGTCCAAGAACTCTCCCTGTGACTTGGGAACACTAACTGTGGGAGCGGCTGCACGATTTCTAGAGGAGCCAGGTTGGAGGCTAGAAGCTTAATTGAATGCATTTACAGCAAATTTGGATGTGAATTACTAATGCCAGAACTAAGATGGGAATGGAAAGGAGGCATGTTCTCTTCAGGGTGATCCATGAATCCCACTTCCAAGGAAGGGTGCCCCTACATTCCCTCAGTCCAAATTAGTCCACCCTCACCCTGGTCACATCCCTCACTGGAGTCCCCCTGTCACCGTGTTCGAGCTGACTGTGCAATGTGTACCCTGACTTCTTGTGCCCCTGATGCCCTGGGGGACACATCTGCACCCTCAACTTCCCATGCCCCAGTGCATCTAGAGTAGGACTTTTGCCCAAAATGGAAGCTCATAAGTGTTAGCTGAACTCTTGAAAGAAGTTAGTGACTGGTTTGGTTAAGGAGCAGAATGTGTGGCCACTGAAGGTGATTAAAACCAGCACGTTGTTTTAAACAACAGAAACTGCGATTCCTAAGGGTAGAGATTGCAGGGAGGTAGCAGGCAGCCGCTGTTGTCGCTAGTGCGTGCAAGAATCCTGGCTGTGGCTCCTCAGCCACCACTGAAGGGGGACTGTGAGCCCAGGTCAGTGCCCCCAGAAACACCTTCTCATCTGGGCACGAAGCCGAGCAGGAATTACAGGACGTGCGGAAACCTCTAAATTTCCCACCATCTGTCTGAAATCTTCACAGCCCAACCTTCTGGCAGCAGAAAAAGGAAGGGAGGTGTGTAGCTGGTACGGGTTCTGTGAGGTACGAGTTCTTCCCAGAAGGAAGGAAACAGACTCTAAGATAGAAAATGAAAGTCGTGGCCTCCTGCAAGCTGAAGTGTTCTCAGGCAGAAAAGCTTAGCTATTGTACAATCTGCTAAAACTCTACAATTCTTTTACTCATTCTGGTAGGGAAGGACAAAAGGAGAAGGAAGACAACCTACAACTAGGGGATACAGAAGAGGGGAAAGAGATAAAGAACTTTTATTACCAGAAATACTATTGTTTGTTTGCCTGTCAATGAAAATATTTCAATGACTTACATATGTACCACTAGTCAATTGCACAGAACACTATTTTCATTTATTCCTTTTCTCTCCATAATCTCTGCTAAGCTGTAAGATATTTACTTTGGTCCCATTAATTAATTAATAAGGACCTACTCTGAGCACCTAACGATTACCATCTGTGCTGGGTGTCACAGCTTTAAAAAAAAGAAAAGCTGATTCCTATTCTAAAGGGCCTTCATCTGTAACTAAAAGGCATGGGCTTATGAAACTATCAGCAGAAAACACCAAACAGATTACTGCAGTCAAAACAGGACAGTATAAAATGAAATCCATCTACAGTACTTTAAAAGATCATTATAAGTCATTAGTTTCAGAATGAGCTCATCTGTTACAAATCCATACTCTAGGAATGCCCCATCCTACAACAGGCAAAACGGATGTACATAAAAATTTAGATTTCTATCAGCTATAATATTTGGGAGAGGTAGCTCTGTTTATAACATACATATTCCCCTTAAAAGGAATTTCTCAGAGCTCCTTTGAAATTGTGAACTCAAGGTATAATTTGAAAGCTAGTGTTTGTGGCTGGGCGTGGTGGCTCACGCCTGTAATCCTAGCACTCTGGGAGGCCGAGGCAGGTGGATTGCTCGAAGTCAGGAGTTCGAGACCAGCCTAAGCAAGAGCGAGACCCCGTCTCTACTAAAAATAGAAAGAAATTAGCTGGACAACTAAAATATATATCTAGAAAAAATTAGCCAGGCATGGTGGCGCATGCCTGTAGTCCCAGCTACTCAGGAGGCTGAGGCAGTAGGATTGCTTAAGCCCAGGAGTTTGAGGTTGCTGTGAGCTAGGCTGATGCCACGGCACTCACTCTAGCCCAGGCAACAGAGCGAGACTCTGTCTCAGAAAGCTAGTGTTTGTCATTAAGAGCACACACTCCAAGCTGGGTAGGGCAGCTCATGCCTGTAAACCCAGCACTTTGGGAGGCTAAAGCAGGAAAATCACTTGAGCTCAGGAGTTTGATACCAGCCTGGGCAACATAGCAAGACTCCAACTCTACAAAAAATTTAAAAATTAGCCAGGTGTGGTGGCACATGCCTATAGTCTCAGTTACTGGGGAGGCTGTAGTAGGAGGATCTCTTGAGCCCAGGAGTTCAATGTTGCAGTGGATTATGATCATGATCACGTCACTGCTCTCCATCCCGAGTGACAGAGTGAGATTCTGCCTCTATTAAAAAAAAAGAAAAAAGAAAGCACTCATGAGCTCTGCTGGTTACTAGCTGTGTGACTTTTGGCAAGTGATCCAACATCTCTTGCTTCAGGGTTCTCATTTCCAAAAAGGAGGTAATGATAGTATCTCCCCATAGGGAGGTTACAAAGATTAAATGAGTTCCTGTCATTAAAGTCCTTGGCACCGTGCCTGGCCTTCATCTGCTGTGGAAAATGAGGTGCGACACTGTTGGGGCCAGGTGAGAGGGAGAAAATCTTGTACTAGATAGAAATTATTTTTTTCAAGGGAGATCATACATAAATTTTTGTCTGTCTTTTTGAAAAGGAACTAGAAGTTATTCCTTTAAGAGACAGAGGGAAAAAAATCGCAGATGCTGTTATTTAGGTACATATTTTTTCCCCTTTTAACTCAATCTCAAAATAGAGGTGTGTTCCCTTTGACATCCAATGGATGGCAGGATCTTCCCACTTACTTCAGAGTCAATTCTAAACAGCTAGAAAAAGAAAAAAAATTACAGGGAAATTACATTTCTAATTAGATACTGAGCTTCTTTCCATTAGGAATGAAGGTAGGTAGATGGATAGGTAGATTGGTAGAGGATACATTGCTCCTGGATCATGCTGAATGATAATTATTAATGTATCTAACCTCCATTCATAGAAAAGCCAAGCCTTCTGACGTCAACAGTAAACATATGGTTGAAAAATAATGACCATAATAATAATTCTTTTTATTGAAATGAGGGCAATGTAAAACCAAATGTAAAGATGAATTTGGTAAAAACCCAAGCTAAATAAAATACTGGTCCAGAGAATATTTTTACATTGTGATTTCGTCTAACCTAACAAAATTTGCAAATAATGGTCTGATAATTCTAAGTGTTTTCTCATACATAATTGTGGGTAGAGTCCAAAAGAAATCTTTTCACAGATTTTCTGAATATTGGTTCACATTCTATTTATTCTGGATTTTTATTTCAGTCCCTGGTGCTTATAACTTTTCCTTTGAGTGTCTTATCCCAGCTAAATTGACCTTGAAAAATTGGTAGGGGCCAAGTCTCATACCTTTGAAATTTTTTATTCAAATATAATAAAAATACAGAAAAGTGTTCAGATCATAAACATACAAGTCAGTGAATTTTCATGAACTGAACACAAGTGCGTAGTTAGCACCCAGGTCAAGAAACAACTTACCAGCACATCAAGTCATTCTTCATCTCTCAAGAGCAACCTTTCTCCTGACTTTTAACTACATAGTGTAGCATATCAGTTTGCTATTGCTGCATTACAAACGATCACAAAACTTCAGTGTTTTGTTCACTCACCTGGGGTGGTTGAACAGGCAACTCTGCTCCTCTTGGCTGGGCTCTCCCCTCCAGCTGGCCGGCCAGGGCATCGCCATGGTGACAGCAGAGGATAAGAGAACAAACAGAAATGTACAAGCCTCCTATTTATTCAAGACAAGATCTGACAGAGTTGGGATTAGAGTGAAGCTAGAAAAATGAGTCATGCAAGTCCAGAGTCAGCTCCTGTCTTCAGTAAAAATTTTAATATTTTGTTCACCATGAATTTTTTGCATTAATTTTTGATTTTTGAAAACAATTGCATTAGAATATTATTTTTCTTGATTCCTGAGGTTTTTAGTACCCCCTTAATTTTAAGGCTGGAGCAGCCACCTTCATTGTCTCACCGTAGTCCCATCCCTGCTGGGGAAATAAATACACCCCACATCTTTGGTGAGAGGAGCTGTGGTCACATGACAAAGGGCGTGGATGTCAGGAGAGATGGATGAGAGCTATTGATGCGATCCATCTTCCACAGTTAATTTTGGCCATTATTGTACTTTGGAATGGAATTGCACACTATGTATTCCTCTGAGTTGGTATCTTTTTCTTTCCATTTGCAAAATGCACGTACAGTGTCGTGTGTAGTTGTAAATCCTTCATTTGCATTGCTGTATAGAATCCCATTGTGCAAAGACACCACAATGTTGATGGGCATTTGAATAGTCCCCATTCAGTTATCATGAATAGTGTTGCTTTGAACAATCTAGTATGTGTTCCTGTTGAATGTATATGCATTTTTATTAGGCATAAAGTTTAGTGTGGAATTCCTGGGTCAGAGGATGTGTGTATATTCGGTTTTAGTATACACTGCCAGTTTCTCAACAATTGATTCCTTTAGCTTTATTAAAGATCTTGATTTCTGGTAGTATAAATCTTCCAATTTTGTTCTTTTTCAAGACAGTCTTGGCTACTTTTGGCTCTTTGCATTTCTAAATGAATTTTAGAAATAGCTTGTCAATTTCCACAAAAGAAAAAAATCTGCTGGAATGTTTACAGGGTTTGTTTTGAATCTGTAGGCTAATCTGGGGAGAACTGACATCTTTACAACATGACTCTACATTTTCTTGAATTTTTCTCCATGTCTCATACCTTTGCATATCTACTTTGAATAAAATAGATAGCCAATAAATATATAAAATAGGTGGTTAGTAAATGCAGTATTAGTAAAAGGCTTTCAACGGAATGATATTTTTCAGCCATACTACACATCTGCTATGATTTGAATGTCCCCACCAAAACTCATGTGGAAATTTCATTGCCATTGTTACAGTGTTGGGAGGTGGGGCCTTTAAGATTAGATACTGAGGGATCTGCCTTCATGGATTGATTAGTGCTGTTATCCCAAATCAGCTACCTTGGGAGCTTGGTGCTCTTTTCCTCTCTGGCTTGCGGGTGCTCTCTGGTCCTTCCGCTGACCCAAAAGACCCTTACCAGATGCCAGTGCCACACTCTTGGACTTCCTAGCCTCCAAAGCCATGAGCTAAATACATTCCTGTTATTGTAAATTACCCAGTCTGTGATATTCTGTTATAGCAGCAGGGAGCTGACTCAGCCTCTCCTAGATGCATGAACTCATTCTTCTCTTCCATCCCCCTGGGCCTCACACCTCTCTGCCTTCAGTCAGGTAGAATTCCCTTCCTGCTTTCTACCAATCCTGCCTGACAAAATCTAATCTTCCTTGACAACTTAATTCAAATTTCACTGCTTACAGAGCTAGCGAGTCCTCTTTGTGCCCTCCCACTGCATTCTTTGGACCTGCTTTGAAGTCACCACGTTGTATTGTAATAAGCTGCTTATGTACCCACTGACCACGTGGGTGCAGAGCAGAGCCAGCCGGGCACTAAGCAGATCTGTGCGGGCAAAATGAAAGTGACCATTCCATTTTTTGCTGGGCTGTTTAATTTAGGTGGTTTGTTAGTAGGTTTGTTCTATCTTTGTGGGACTTCATTTGAATGTAAGTTTAGTCCAAGAAAAACTGTGGTGTTCTAGTTTGGCAAACCTGTACATGTCAATGTGATTTTTGTTTCCCTATTCATTTTTATCGGAAAACATTCCTTTGCATTCAACCTCTTACAATAAGGATTTGAAGCAGATACATTGTTGGGTCTGATTCACATCACAGCTCCTAAGTTAGTTTAAAAGAAACCCATCAACTCTGAGCTTTTCCCCAGCTACCAGGAACAAGGGCGCTCGTGACCAGGCAGGCACACCTCCCGTGACCGCTAGGGGGCAGCTCCACTTTCCGTGCGATCAGCTTGCAACGGCAGGGGCTTTCCTGCAAGGCGTCAGGGGCGGGCACAGGCCGCGGGTGAAGCTCAGCTAAGACTGAGGGTGGAAAAACGAAGGCTAAAACTCAGCCCTGAAGAAAACGGACTTACGGGGAAAAACAGCACATGGAAAATACAGTGTGGATTGTGGCACCCCTCCCCTCCCACTGCCTTAAGCAGCTTGACTCCCCAGCCCTCGACCCTGACCTATGCAGGTTGCAGCCCTGGTCTGGAATTGCTGGAGGTCTCTGGAGAAGGTCACTCCAGTTCTTTGGGAAGCGGAAGCTAAGCTCACTAGGGGACTGAGACAGGGAACCTGCTAGCTCCAGGTTCAGCCATAGCAGAGAGACCAGAGCAAGGTAGGATTTACGGCATCCCAGAGAGGCCGCTGGAGACAGATGCTGCTCCTGCCCTTAGCCTTGTTTCATGGTCCCTCAGGGGCCTAGAGAGGGCCCCTGGTAACTCTATATCATAAAAGAAAAATGTTGGTTTCTCACTAACTGAAGCCCCTTCCGGCTGAGGCTCCTTGGCCTATATTTTGCAGCTCTGGGGCTCATAGGAGCGACCAGCTTGCTGCTGTTTTCTCAACCACAAGGATGGTGAGTCAGCACAGTGGTTAACGCTCAGCAGAACTCCACGTGGGCAGCCTCCTGACGGGCTCAACCTGCGGTCCCGCCTCCGCATTCCTTCCAGTCCTGGGCCTTCCTGGACTGACTGGCACCCTGGCCGCACACCTGAGCAGCAATTCACCTTGCCGAGTACAGCACTTGCCAAAGCCATGACATGAGAGGTGAGGGATGGCCCAGAAGGGGAGTCGTCAGACCAGTCGGACGAGTACAGACTGGCACTTGGCCCCCAGCAACTGGGGCTCTTTGCTCCAGGCCAAACATGAAAGGTGAGGGAGCCTTCCTCCCCTCTAGGATCTGTATCTAGAAGGCAGGCCCTGATAGCTGGGATCCAGACACCGTCCCTGTCACAGCATCACATTCTGGCCAACAAGACTTCCCGTGGCAGGAAGGGGTGCTCTATACCCCCTCAGTTAAAATGCCCTTTACTATTCACACCACAAAACCCCAAACTCTGGCTGTGGTTGTCACTCTGTTCCTTCTACCCCTTAAAATTCGCTGAGAAGGGAGACTTGTGGGGAGTGATTCTCCCACAAATATAGCATTCCTTTTTTTCAATCTTTCTTGCACCACTCTTCAGGGCTAAGTTACTGACAATAGCCCTTAGTGACATAAAACCAGTTGGCAGCAAGAGGGAAAGTTGTAGGCAATTACAAGCTCTGGGTGACAGCTATGTGTCTTGGGAGACAAGTCTGATTCTAGAGAGAGCCCACCCCACCCCAGCTCTGGATGACTCTGTCTGGTAGGTCCTACAGGACACACCTGTTTTCTGTTTGAGGACGTTGGCCTCCAGATATGGCTAGGAGGCAGTTTCCTCAAAGAGCACCAGGACAATGACCAGAATAGTAAATGTCTCTAATCACATGCAAACTTTAGCAATGGAGTATGATGGAGAACTCTGATGATGATGGTGGTGATAAAAAAGGCAAAGACTTTTTTCTTTTTTTTTTTTTTAACCCTCTTTAGCGTCAGCTTGCAGATTCCAGGTAGATGTGGTTTCTGGTAGCAAAGTTACATAATTTCCCTCTTGTTCCTGATCCACTTTTAGTAAAACTTCCCTAGAAAGACTTTGCACCTCCTTAAAATATGCAACACACAGTCATCTTTACATTTTCCTACAAAGTTCCTATGCTTCAGCCTCAGTGGGTTCTATAATCTGAACCCCAGAACAAATTAGTAGTTCAACCATCTGACAAGCCACTACATCAAAGGATTGCAGATCCCCAACCCAGAATGGGAGGAGCCTTGAAACCCACCCCACTTCTGCCCCACCTTAAAACTGCCTACCTCATCTCAACCCCCCAACTGTTGGGAAGAACAGGTGAATTCCCTCTTCTTTTTCACCAGGATTAGCCCAGGTCATAGACCCAGTGTCTACTGGGGACATAGACTAATCATTTTGAGCACAAAAAATCAACAGCAAAAATAAAGTCACACGTTGCAGAACATCTCCAACCCAGGAGAGAGCTCATGGGTTGCAAGTGTTTCTAATGTTGTGAACTCTCTGGGAGTGCACAGAACATGCAGCCCAGCTAGTTCTTATTGACTGAGAGAGTAAGACAGCTCTTGGAACATGGGGAAAAAAATTTTTTGGCTGTCATGGAGATATGGATTCATATATAAAGTATTTCACAAAGCAATGGAATTATAATGAACTGAAACCAGGGTAACATTAAAATGGATGTCCCTGTCCTTAGACTTGAAGGTGAGATCCTTTCAGGCAAGCAGACAACATTGTCACTGGGAAAATGTCCTGTGCTCTGGGCAGACAAGTCTCCCGTCATAGAACATCTGAGTAATTTCCCACCTGTTTATCCTTCCTTTTAGTAACGCTTAACATACGTGTCCAGCCATGTCCTGGGATTGGCCTAAGTTCCACAGGTGCCCTTGGAATGAGCTTGGACCCTACTCTACTCCAGCCCACTAGCCTTCTTGCTGTTCCTCCAACACCCAAGTTTGTTTCCACCTTGGAGGCCTTAGCCACTGTTCCCTCTGTCTGGAACGTTCCTCTCCCAGCCTCTTCATGGCCAGGCCCCTCTCATTGCTCCGGCCTTAGGTCAAACATCTCCCCTCAAAGAGGACTTCCTGAAGCCATCTCTGAAGCAGCCACCCACCACAAGGGGTTCACTGTCCTCACCCCCAGCCCCTCTTGTTTTCCTAACACTGTCTGACACATCTTAGGTCTGGTTTGCTTACTTTTACTGTTTCCCTGTCCCCCACATGAGTGTGAGCTCCATGGGTGCAGAGTCCTTGTCAGTCTTGTTCACTGCTGTGTTCCCAGGGCCCAGATGACACCTGACATAGTTGGCAGCCAATGGACATTTATTGAAGGAATGTAGAAAGACGCATTCAGATGTATGCGTTTGCTGGGCTGCAAATCCCCAGAAGAGGTCAGACTAGAGGGAGGGGGATCCCGAGGGCATGAGGTGGAGAGGGTAGGACAGTAGCCAGGTTCCGATGTCTGACATGTAAGCCTGTGTGTGTCATCCCCAGCCCCACCCAGAAAAGAAGAGCCCCACTGTGTAAAATACCTAGGGCCCTGCAAGCCTGTCACAGAAACCCTTTGGGAAGATCCTATTTCCAGAGAGCTTCCAGTAAGACCCCTGGGAACTAAGACACTGGGTGCTAGATCCTTCCTGGACCTTCAGAGAACCCTGTCCCAAGAGTGACTATCAGGGAGTGCAGTGTAAGAGAGCCAGAGAAGCTATTTGGTTTCCTCCTCCTGCTGGATAGTGAGATATAAAGCCAACCACAGACAAGGTGGGTAGACAGGGCTTTATTTACCTATAGATTTGGCTATGTCAAGTTTTTTTATCATATATGTTTAAGGCATACAACATGGTGTTTTGATATACATAGCAAAATATGAATACTATAATCAAGCCAATTAACATATCCATCATCTCACGTAGTTACCTCTGTGTGTGTGTGTGTGTGTGTGGTAAGAACACCTAACATCTACTCTGTTAGCAAATTTTTAATACAGATGGTCCCTAACTTAACAATGATTCAAGTCATGATTTTTCAACTTTACCATGGTATGAAAGTGATACACATTCAGTACACGCCTGCCTCAACTTATAGAGTCAGAGTAGCATCTGTATGTGACACAGTATTAACAATACAATGTTAACTACAGTGCTCATGCTTTATCTTAGATCTCTTATTCATCCTACATAACTACAGCTTTGTACTTTTGACCTACATCTCCGCATGGTTTCTTTGGTAACCACTGTCCTACTCTCTGTTTCTATCTTTTTTTTTTTTTTTCAGGTTCCATGTGTAAAAGAGATTATGCAGTATTTATCTTTCTGTGTCTAGTTTATTTCACTTAGTATTATGCCTTCCAGCTTCATCCATGTTGCCATAAATAGCAGGATTTTCTTTCTCTTTAAGGCTGAATAATATTCCTCTGTATGTGTGTGTGTGTGCACGTATGTGTATGCACAGATATATAACACATTTTCTTAACCCAGTCATCTGCCAATGGACATTTAGGCTGTTTCCACATCTCAGCTACTGTGAATAATGCTGCTTTAGAAGTGCAGTGAGAAGTAACTTGCAACCTTCCCCTACTACCACCCAGCCCTGAAGCTTTGCCTTGTCTGAAGTCAGGGAGAGGGAGCCTCAAAGGAAAAAAGGAGAGACCAAACAGTACCTCTGTGAGGTTTGGAGTTCTGAGGAGTAGGTAAGATTGGAATGCTCCCTGCCCCATCCCAGAGTTTTCTGAGCTGCAACCCCTGCAGACATGCCTTGTAAGGCACGTATTATAATTCTCATTTTCCAGAAAAATAATTGAATACTCAAAGTGTAGTTGTTTAGTGATGGGTAATGTGCTTCTCTGCCTCCCAGTATTAGAACCCTGGTTTTTAAAGGCATCAGGTGTGCAGTGCACAGGGGAAGCTGAGTCCCTCCTCTGGCCCAGGTAAGGGAATCTCAGTTAGACTAAGCCAGGGGTCTCAGTGCTAGCTGCCCATTAGAACCACCTGTGTCCAGTCCTCTCTGGAGGTAAGCCTGGGCCTCAGTAGTTTCACAAAGCTCCCCAGTGATTCTGATGTGCAGCGAGGGCTGGGAATGGCTGATCTAAACTACTCATGATAATTTCTATCCCCATTAGCATGCAGGCAAAGTGTCCTGAGGGCTTCTGGGAAACCAGAATTCCTTTCTTTGGCAACTAAATTGTGCTGATGAAACAGCCTGTGTTGTCCCTGGATGCCTGGCACTGTGGACACCATCCGGAGAACAAGAGCCAGTACGCTAAGGTTGGCAGAGAAAAAAAGAGGGGAAAAGCCTGGACACTTAAGATGTTACTAAGCAAATGAATCACCCAACCCTGGAACTGCCCTCGTCCTGTACTTTCTGTCAAGTGGGTTAGTAAAGGTTGATTTGGCCGGTTTCCATTGGGTTGCTCATTACCTCAGCGGAGAGCATCCTAAGCGATATGACCACTCAGAAAATGGCAGAGCAGAAGTCAAGCCAAGTCCAACTCCGAGTCGGCCAACGGAAGCCGAGAGTGAGGAGAGGCCGGCACACAAGCGGGAGGCGATTGGAATCAGACCATCAGAGTTCTACTATTAAAAGGTAGCTGGCTAAGGTTATGATATATTATCTTGATTTTTTTTCTTCCTTTTTCCTATTCATCAGAATCCCTACCTGAAAATGAAAAACATTATCTAGACACTTAATTGCCAGGTTTAAAAAAATTAAAATTGGAGAGGAAGGCTGGGTTCTAAGTAGAAGGTTATTGAAATTAATAGCTAAAATAAGGAATCTGGATTGTCTTAGCTTTCAGTAAAACATCTAGTAAATCTACTCATTTAGTCAACAACCTCAGTGACTCATGAGTCAAATCATTTTTCAACTGAATTGCGACTTCAGTAATTTTCCACTTAGGGGCTCCACATGAAATGTTAGAAAGGCCTCTTTATTATTTGGTCCTTGTAAACGTATAAAACAATCAAATATTATAAAATAATCAAATCCCCAGTGAAAATCAGTCACCGGAAATATTACCAGTGCTTCTTGGCAGGTTCTTGTGCCACGTGCGGAGACGCAGCTTAAGGAAGGGTGCGGCCTTGGGTCTCGGCTCGCTCGCTCACCGAGGCGACAGATTTCAGCAGCAGGACCAGGGAACTGCCTGAAGGGGGCGCTCGAGGGTGCTCTAACAAAGCTGACGCGGCAATTTCAGCGTCTGGAAAGGGAGAAGTCAAGCCAGTCTTTCTTTTCTTCCTGATAAAGTTAATTGCCTTACATTAATGCACAGCATAAGACTTCGCAGCACAGAAAGAATAACAAACTTATGAAAGGTATAATGTGGAGGCTTTGTCGAGACCGTGATGGTCACACGCTAACAGGCATCAGTGTCCCGCAGTGCTAATGCTCAGCGGGCAGGTTTCTGCAGGAGGAGCAATCCCTGCACTGGCGTCGGGGCTCCGGAGAAGAGAAAGCTTTTTGGTCTGCAATTACCCGTCTGCTACTCTTTACTTCGGAACACATCTACTTGATGCTTACTATTTTTTTTCAGGCACACCCTTCCCACTCCTGTTTCGTGTGTACATTCACATGAGTAAAATATGCTTTTTACACTTTGCTGGGTGTTGAAGTCACTGTCCGATGGAAAGGCTTTGGTCTGCACCTTGCAGCGGCTTCCCCTAACACTGGGTCTGGGAGGCGCCGAAGTACAAAACACGCTCATCTAGACGGTACCCCAAGGCCACCAAGCTTGGATTCTCTGCCCTACTTCCTGAGCCTGCGTCCTCCTGTGTGTCCTCCTCGTGTTCTTCCCTTTGAAGCTCTATAAAAGTACGCACTCCGGCGTTCCCGGAGAGTAAGGGGCTTTGAGAACAGGAGCTGCTGACCCACACAGACCTCCGACCCCCGGTCCCAAGCCACCACCACCCCAGCCCCATACCTTCCCTCCGTGGGTGAGAGCAGCATGGGATGGCTCTCCCCTGGCACACACCCTGCTTTCAGAAGGCCCCCGCCCCTGAGCTGAGGTTGCCCAGTTCTTGGCTTGCTCCCCTGAGAATCAGGTTAAATTCTACTGAGGAGATCTCCTTTGAGGAAGGAATTGAAGTTTGCCTCACCTACATAAAGGTCTAAGAAGACAATTTTCTCTGATCCCTCATGCCTTCAAAGACCCTCGACTAGGCTGGGTCATGAATGCAGAAAGGTGGCCGGGTTGGGGCTGATGGAAACGGGTTGCCAGGAAGCATGGGTTGGCCTCACGCCTTCCAGGGCTTCTCCAGCTGCAGCTCCTGTAAGAAGGAAGACTTTGCCGCCTCCCCAGCCTGACCGCCTGGCCTGACTTTCCACAACCTGCCCTCTTGGGGCTTCTTTCTCTTAGCATTGTCGGTCATCCTCCCAGGGTTGTCCCCAGAGGGAAGTAGTTCAAAAAGAGGGAACTCAAAAGGCAGCCTTGTGGAAAGGGGTGAGCCACCAAGAAAGCCCGAGAAACCAAAGTGGCTTTGGTGGAGGAGTACTTTTTCCCACCTCGGGCCACATTTTGTCCCTGACTCCACAAGCGTGTTTTGAGTTAGATAGATAAGAACACCATTCCCAAAGTCTCTTCACCAATACCTGTTACCCAGACTAAACACAGGTGGTTGAAAGGGTTCTATTGACTACAACGACCTGCACCTTTATTCTTGTCTGGCATGTTCTTTGAAAAAGGCATGGTCCACAGTGTCCCCTTCACAAGCAACGTCACAGCAAGAGA
Source organism: Lemur catta (assembly GCF_020740605.2). NCBI lineage: Eukaryota > Metazoa > Chordata > Mammalia > Primates > Lemuridae > Lemur > Lemur catta. The sequence goes on along the minus strand of NC_059128.1, from coordinate 73,704,870 downwards.
AGGAAGGTGAGCTCAACCCACACCTGCTGCTAGGACATAGGACGTGTGGTAGTTTTTGTTACCTTTAGGTTTGAAATCCTCCCGTTTCCCCCAGAAATCTGCCCTTCAAACCCAGGAGGTAAGCAAGGCACAGAAGAGCCACCACTCAAAGGACGCAGGCGGCTGTGCCCTAAATCACACAGTGGATGCCCAACAATCCACTGGCCGTCACTGGCTCTCCAGATGCTCCCAAGAGCAAGTCTTAACGTACTTGTTCTTGCCAAATGTATTCGGTTCACCTGATGTGTACTAGGTCCAGCCATTCATCTGGTGTTGCCTGGCTCCCTAGCAACGAGTGTACTGCTCAGACTGCTTCACGGATCACCCCACGCGGTCTTCACAGCACCACCAGACGCACCGTCGGCGTTCCCGCCTTACAGACGAGGACCCTGAGGTATAATACAAAGAGGGGAAACAACTTCCCAAGTAAATAAGGGACATAAGTTATGCATAAAGCATCATGGGAACACTGATGAAGAGCAATTTAATAAAAAACAAGAAAATAGTCATAACTAATGTCTTTTAGGCTCTATGTATCAAGCCCTGTGCCAAGTGCTGCATAAACTTTCTCTCCTTTGATCCTTGAATCGGCTGGTGTGAAAATTACATCAGAAGCACAGGCCAGTTCCACCACGGAGGAGAGTGAGCACATGAAAAAGGCACTGTCGTCTGACTGCCTGCTCTAATGTCTCTTGTTCTGGCCACTGATGTTTCCAAGGCGTATTGAACAGACCCGGCTTTCCCACTGCTTCCTGTGAGGTCCTCTCATCTGAGTCTTAATTAACCGAGTCCTAACAACCCATCGTGTCTGGGACAACTGTGCTCCCTCTCTCCTCCCCCCCCCCCAGAACCTCCAGCTACGACACCGGGCATTATTATTCTCGTTTAGAAATAAGGAAACCAAAGCTCAGACAAGCTACATATCTTCTGCAAGTTCGTTCAGTCGTGGTGAAGGGAGGGCGGTATAGACCCAATGTCTGGCTCTAGAGAAAACAAAGTAGGTGAGGGCATTGCAGGCAAGGGAAACAGCCTGGACTGGAGCATGAAGCAGTGTTCGATTAAGAACTCCAGACCAATGTGTATGGTGGGAGTACAGGGCACAGGGTGGGGAGCAATTGGGTAGTAAAGGAATTTGTGTGCTATAGGGCAAGAAAAATCTTTTCCTCTGCCCTCTCATGTTTGGTCTCTAGGGGCCTGTGAATTAAACTGGCAAAAGACCAATTAGCAAGAAAAAAAAAAAAAACAGATTATTTACACATGCAACCAAAGAATACTTGGTGATGAGTAACTCACTTAATAGAGGTAAAGAGTTTATATACCAAGCTTAACAAGGGCGTCGGTGTGTGTCAGAGCTTCAGTGGGAAGGTATAGAAGGTTCTATTGGGATTTTTGATGCTACTGGTATCAGTAGTTTATCTCCCTGGCAGCTGAATTCACAGAAAACTCGTCAGAGGGGGGTGAATGACAGCCATATTTTGGGGGAATCTGTGCTTTAATCAGATAAGAGAAGTTCAAATAATATTTCTTTGTGCATCTCTTTAGCTCAAATCTTTTCACTTTAAAATAATCCTTGGGCCGGGCACGGTGGCTCATGCCTGTAATCCTAGCACTCTGGGAGGCTCAGGCAGGTGGATCATTTGAGCTCAGGAGTTCCAGAACAGCCTGAGCAAGAGCGAGACCCCATCTCTACTAAAAATAGAAAGAAATTATATGGACAACTAAAAATATATAGAGAAAAAATTAGCCAGGCATGGTGATGCGTTCCTGCAGGCCCAGCTATTCAGGAGGCTGAGGCAGAAGGATTGCCTAAGCCCAGGAGTTTGAGGTTGCTGTGAGCTAGGCTAAGGCCACGGCACTCTAGCCTGGGCAACAGAGTGAGACTCTGTCTCAACAAATAAAAAAAATTAAAAAATAAAATAAAATAATCCCTATACTAACTCTGGAAGTCTGGGTGGGTCCCCACCATGCCATGCTACAACATGGCACTTTAGCCTGTGAGCCAAAGCTTTTTAAGCAGAGTTTTGATATGATTAGTTCTATTTATTACTAAGACCTTTCACCAGGATATTTCAAAATAATTTACTACTTTTGATTGATCAAGTTAATTAATAAAACCCATGAGAAAGGATAGTAGCACTTTTACTCCCATCATAGAGGTAAGGAAACTAAGGCAGAGAAGTTAAACGACGTGCTTAGGATCATGGGTTGTTAGTCACAAATCAAAGCCTCCTGTCCCAATCTTCCAACTCCTGGTCCTGAATTCTGTGCCTATAATAACAGTGACCTAATGTTTGACTCCAAGAAAACTGTCAGCCAGGGCACACTTAATCCTGTGCTAAAATATAGAAAGCTATTCACACCCACCCTGGCCATATCCCGGGGCTACTTCAGCTGCATTGCCTCTGAGCTGTCTCTACCACAGTTTAGCAGAGAAATTTCTGCCACCCTCAGTGTCTTCCATGTTTGTAGGTGCAAATATTCATTCACACAGCAAGAAAGACAATCTAGAGCCCCACTGACTTTGTCACTCCAGGGTCCTCTGAATCACCTACTGTATTTCCCCTCTCCAAGTCAGAGCAAACGATAATTAATCTTCAGCAAACTGAGTACCTGAGTTGCAATAAGTTTAAAGCAATTCATTGAAGAAGATACACTTCAGTTTGGTGTTTAAGCTCCTCAGCAATCCCCTGCAACTCTATAATGCTGGGTGTATCTTTTGAAGAATTCTAAGAACCTCCTCACAGGAAAGGGTGGCTCAGGGGCCTCTAGCTGCTCTCTCGGGGCCCCTTTGAGCTCAGAGTTTTGATGTTAGGTGGGGCCAAGAAAAGATGGTTGCAGAGAGGGGGAGGATGAGGAGGAGTGGCAACCAAGGGACAGAAGAACCAGGCATGCAAAGCCTTGATTAGCCAAGTGTGTCACCTCTAGGGACAGTGGGCCCCTCCCTCATACATGGCTATGTCCCAGTCCCACAGCACAGCACAATAAATGTACTTTAATTATAGTTCTAATAGATCAGACCCTCTCTGGAATGGGGGTCTTAAGACCTACAATCAGGCTGGGTGCAATGGCTCATACCTATAATCCTAGTATTCTGGGAGGCTGAGGTAGGAGGATCACTTGAGGCCAGGAGTTCAAGACGAGTCTGAGCAAGAGTGAGACCCCCATCACTACTAAAAGTAGAAAAAATTAGCCAGGCATATGTCATGTGCCTGTAGTTCCAGCTACTTGGGAGGCTGAGGCAGGAGGATCGCTTGAGCCCAGAAGTTGGAGGTGGCAGTGAGCTATGATGATGCCACTGCACTCTAGCTGAGGTGACAGAGCAAGATTCTGACTCAAAAAAAAAAAACAAACAAAAACCCTACAATCAAATAAATTGGGTCAGATAACTTCTTTTGGTCAGTTTTTACACAGAAAGGTGGGGGAGGGGTGGAGGTAGAGAAATATTTTTGGGTTTTATGGCTGGCTTTGAGCAAAGGGGGTCTGGTTTCTATGACTCACCTTGGGGAAGAGGGAGTCTAGTGTCAGTGGTTAGCCTCAGGGGGGAAGGAGAGGCCAGAGATAGGGCAGCACGTCAGAGAAAAACTTTTGCTTCTGAGGCCTTCATTTTTGGTTGTCATTTTCTTTCTTTTTATATTTTTTTATTTTTAATTATCAGGGGTATGTCATAGTTGTATATCTTTACAGGGTACAAGTGATGTTTTGATACAGGCATACAACGTGAATTAATCAAATCAAGGTAATTGGGGTATCCATCATCTCAGACATTTAACATTTCTTTATGTTAGGAACATTCCAATTCCACTCTTTTAGTTATTTTAAAGTATACCCTAACTTATTGTTGACTATAGTCACTTTGTTGTGTTATCAAATATTGTTCATTCTATCTAACTATCTAAACTCTATTTTTGCACCCATTATCAATCCCCACTTTATCCCCTTCTCAGTCTCTGGTAACCGGCATTCTACTCCCTGTCTCCATGAGATCAATTATTTTAACATTTAGCCCCTATATACAGTGAGAACCTGTGAGATTTGTCTTTCTGTGCTTGGCTTATTTTACCTAACATAATGTTCTCCAGTTCCATCCATGTTGTTGCAAATGGCAGGGTTTCATTATTTTTGTGTCTATATGATATTCCATTGTGTGTATGCACCACAGTTTCTTCATCCATTCATCCATTGATAGACGCTTAGGTTGATTCCTTAATCTTGGCTACTGTGAATACTGCTGCAATAAACATGGGAGTACAGATATCTTTTTGATATACCGAATTTTGGATGTTATTTTCTGAGATCCTATGCAGAGTACCCGTGAGCATTGAAGAATGAACCCAATAGAAACACTTACCCTGGTATCTGGCACCTAACAAGTGCCCGATAAATGTTAGTTATTATTAATTAAAAGTTCAAGTTTGTCCTCCCTGATTCCAAAATGTCTGTCACCTCAGTGAACCTTCTCTCATAGTTTTTCCTTTATTATTCCTAGAAATGGTATTTGCAAGGTATAGATTGGTAAATCTTTGCTCACCACCAAAAAAACCAAAACCATTTCCACATCCAGTTCATCATAAACAAAGCACACTTCTCAGCCAAAAGCCTGTACATCAAAAGCTTGCTTTTGTCATTATTTAACTAAGTTTTATTTTGTTTCCTATTTTCTGGGAAGCCTTGTTTTCCTTAGGTTCCTCCTCCCCAGAGCCAGCATTGGAGCACCAGGGTTTCCATCTCACTAAGCACATAATGGGGCGTCCTGGGGAGATAATGGATTCTGGAGAGCAAGGGGCCACTTACGCCACAGAGCCCGGAGCCTTCAGTAAAGGGTGACAGTGCAGAAACCTCACTAATGCACTCCTTCCATTACTGCCCTCCGCTTTTTCCTGTCTCCCACGATTACCGTTGATTAAGCTTTGTTCTTTCAAACCCTCTGTCTGTCCCCAGGGTCGTTAGCTTTCATCTGGCACAGCAGTCAGCAGCCACAGTCGGCCCTGGCATTTCTCAGAAATCTCAAGGTTTGGGGCCAGATAATTTTTTTTTAGAAACCTCCTTAACATGGTTCTTTACCTTAAATTTTTTTCAGCTTTGACCATAGTCACTTGAACATGGGTCTCTAAAAAGTAATGTATTCAAAGGAAAAAAGAGAAACAGAAATCTCTAGCATTGTCTGTCTTCTGTTCCCTGGTATGAGGGGGTAGGCAGGCCGGCCGGCTGGCAGGCAGGGGTTGAGATAGACCAGTAAACTGATTTGGTTTTGCAACTGATTTAGCAGCTATGGGTAGATTTTTAAAATTTTATTTGGTATGTCATTTCAACCCATTTTGTGGCCTAACTCTGAAAACCCAGGCTGCTTCAGCAGCTCTTCCCCAGCTAAATCCAGGAAGCCGCCCTGAGGGTGGCCAGAACTATATAAAGGACAACCACCCTATGACATCCAAAGAGTCACACTCCAGGGCACATGTATACCAAAACTTTGGGGAATCTTTTATTTTCCAGCACTCTGTGTCACTTTCCCACATTCCCACTTGCCCACTACCCCCAAAAGAACTAGAGTCTTAGTCTTACATATTAAATAATTTTAAAGTAACCGCTTCTGTAATACATAAGTCCTGCCACCAGATGGCACCAAAAGTCACAGTTTTGTTGGTATACTACATGCTGGACTGGGCATTAAGAATCCAGTGGTGAACAAAAAAGACAGTGTCTCAACCCCTCAAAAGCTCTGAGGCTAGCAGGAAGGCACATCAAACAAAATGTCATAAATAGTTAAATTACAATACTGGGAGGAAGTGTCCAGAGACTAATTCTGGGAGTGGGCAGAGACATCAAAGCTCACTACCTGTTCCATGGCCTTCCCCACGTTCTCCAGCCACCTTGCAGTTAGGCAGGGCCTTGTGACTAGTTCAGGCCAAAGAGATGTGAGTGGACATCACATGTGATCTCTTAGAGCCACAATAGAGAAAAGTGAGTATAATTTCTCTACGCTTCTCTCTTCCTTTGCTGTGGTAGCTGGTACCATGACAGGTGGCAGAGCCTCTGCTAGCCTGAATCCCTGAGTGACTACATGGAGAAGAGCTGTCACTAACCCCCATGATGCTCGACCCCAAATCTCCACGGCTCGTGTTGGAAAGGTAGCACAAATCTTTATTGAATTAAGTCATAGAGGTTTGAGGGTTAATTTGTTTCTGTAACATACCTAGTAAAGTATGTCAGTCTAAGGACTAACTTTCTAGTTGCAGAGATAGAACTAAGAATGAGGTCTTTTTCCTCTAAGTTAGTGGTCCTCTGCACAAGAAGCACAGACTTATGAGGGCTAGAGGAAACAAAAGCAAGCTGCACTGCCATCTCCTATCCTCCTGAGACCAGCGGGAAGAAAGGGGAGGCGTCTTAACCAAAGAGGCTAAGTAAGGTCATTTTTCCTACCAATGCAAGCAGGATACTGTGCACATGATAACAGACCAAAATGGTATGATTGTTTCAGCAGACCCAGACTCTAGCCAGGGAAGAGCAGAACTCGAGGTAGCTGGTCTCATAGATTGTCCCAGGCTGCCCACAGACATGGCCATGGGGCCACTATATTTATAGCAGCCACAAACATAACGAAAAAAAGTAGTCAGGTAGTTAATGGTTGGGTTAGCCAGACACCAGCAACCCCACAAATTAGCTTTTTTTAAAAATCCTTCTTATGATATAATTTCAAACTTAGAGGAAAAAAAGTGAAAGAATAATAGAAGGAAAGAACCCCCATATACCCTTCACCCAGAGTCATTAATCCACTCAGAAAGGATTACTAAAAACCAATTGAGCTCTTTCATGTCCAAGATAACTTTAATGCCTAACTCAAAATTCAGTGTTAAAGTTTCATAAGCCAGCTTTATACTTAAGACTTGTAAACTATGATAGGGTACCCTTAATATATAAAGAGTTATTCCAAATCCATAAATAAAAAGTAACACTCTTTAGAAAAATAGGCAAAGGCCATAAGTAACCAGTTGATTTAAAAAAAAGAAAAAAAGTAGCATTGAGAAAACTAAGAAAAATTCAACCTCTCTGATAATTAAATAAACATAAACTAAAACCTCATTTTCCACCTAGCAGACTGACAAGACTTATCTGAATAATAATACCTGTATTGGAGACAGTATGAGGAGATGGGCACTCTCATACATTAGTGCTGATTCTGGAAATTGGTGCAATTATCTGATTGGCTTATCTGGCAATAAATATCAATTTTTTAAAGAATGCACTTGCCTTTTAGCACAGCAATTTTAATTCTAGAAATTTATCTCAGTGATATAGGCAAATAAGTGCCCCTGACCCTGCCCCCAAAAGAAAGGTATTCACCAAAACATTATCAGAGACAATATCAAAAAGGAGGGACTTTTGTTAATTAAATAATGGTGTTTTGTACTAAGTGCTAAAACCACCTACGTAGCTCTTACTAAATGCCAGGCTCTCTTCTTAATACTTTGCATATATTAACTCATCTAATCTAACAGATAAGTACTACAATTACTGTCAGCATTTTACAGATGATGAAACTGAAGTACAGAGAGGTTTGCTAACTTGTCCCAAGTCATGAAGTCAGTGAATGCAGACCTGACACCTGCACCCTGCACCCAGGTCTGCTCTCTCAGACGTACATTATACAGCCGTTCACACAATGTGTACGCCTCTGTCTGCAGCCACTAAAATGACAAAATAGAGTTATATTCACTGTCATGAAAAATATTCATAATATGTGACTCAGAAAAGTAGATTATGAAACATTAAGTACAGTATGAAACCATTGTTTAAAAAGGAATTATATAATATATACATACATATAAGAATTTATTTAAAAATATTCTTCAAAAGATTAGCAGTGTTGGGATTGTGGGATATTTCTGCTTCTTTTACTTCTCTTTATTTTCTAACTTTTCTGCAATGATCACGTAACTCTTGTAATATAAAATTTCAGATGAATTCTACCACTACCTAATCCTGCTTTCTTCTTTGCCCTTCCTTGGGTGGTCCCAGGGACACTCCCTAATAACCATCCTGCCGGCTAAACTACATTGCAGAGTCTGCTTCCCAGAGAATCCGACCTCTGAAAGTTGGTGCCAGGAGTGGCCCAAGAAAGCAGGCAATAAAAGGATGTTTAGGAGCTGGCTCACTCACCACCTGGCTGGCAATGAGGACCCCATCCCTGGAGGTGGAGGAGCTCAGACAGTCCCAGGTCAAATTATTAAAACTTCCCCCATGGTGAATTAGGATAGTCATTGTGGGAAGGGAATACAATAGCTGGTGCTGTGGGTACTTGGTGTTAGAGAAACAGCAGAGAAAGAGTGGCCTTAAGGACAGTGAGGCAGGATGCCTGTTGCTATACTCTGCTGAAGCTCTACAAGAAGAATATAGCCCAACAAAAGGCTGAGCACACACAACAGGCCATTGAAAGCCAGTGTTAAAGCCAGAAGGTCTCCAGGGGGGCAGAGAGGCTTCCTCACCTGATGAGGGAAGGCAGGGAAAGTGCGGACCTGGGTCTTAATGTGACTATAGCCCAAACCCCAGTGAAGCTTAAAACTCCCAATCAAAGTCAGGAATTTGGTTGGGGGAAATGAATCCTGACCCATACGACGGGATGTCTGGGTTAATTCCCCCAATCTCCTGAATTCCCAGATTCCTCCAAATCCTCTGTGTCTGAAGACATAAGCAACCCCCCTCTCTGTTGAGAGCTGGGACCACTCCCTTACTTGAGGACAATGCAGAGGCTCCTACCTCCCCTCCTGGCGACTTGGCCTGTAACTACATTTTCTAACTAGGATTAAATTGCAGCTTAACCCAGCTGCAGGCACGTTGGGCCTGATATGGGAGAAGAGGAACTGTGCCCCCGAAGGAGCTACAAGACCTATCTAGCGTGTACATGCACGGGACTGGACCCTGAGGGTCCTTGATCACAGAGGCTGGAACATAATACTAAATAAGGGAAGCACACTGATTTGGGAGTGTGCTTCTGCAATACAGATTTGTACATCCTGGCAAAGACACCAAGACATGGCATATACTCACTGCTAGGCTGTTTCCTAGATACATGGGAAAAGCAACAGCTCCTACTAAGTGAGGGTGAAATGCCAGAATTACCATATCGGGCACTGGGAGAGGGACTGAAAGACCCAGAGAAGTGGGCAGGCTGGAATAGATACACCACATCAGGCCAGGACACTCACCAAAGGATTATATTGCACAGGAAAGCCACAAGGAGTACGCTGGTGATAGGCACTCCAGCATCACTGCAGATTCAGTGGTGGCCTCCTTCATAGATCATTGGTGATAGTAGGAAAGGTGATCACAGAACCAGGCTAGCTGATAGCAATAGGGATGATGAGGACCATCCTCCTACCCCGACTGGGTGCGGGGTGGGGGGGCTTGATAGAGGCCAGATGATGGTGGTGAACTGTCAGAATCCAGGAGGATCCAGCTACCATAACGAGAGGGAAGGCTGGAGTCGCAGTCAGGGGGGCTTGGCCAGGAGAGTTAGGGAGATAGTTGACAGGACACAGCATACCCAGGGGCAAAATACATGGACAGCCAGCAATGGTACTTTTCAAGTTACCATCAGGATAAACCAAAAATGGATGATCAAGAAGTGGAGAGCAGTTGCCCCAATAAAAATCCATGATCCCTTGCCCAGTTCCTGGACCTAGCCCAGGTTTCAGACTTGAAACCCAGTGATGGAAGAAGCTGGGTTCCCAGAAGGAAGGACTTTGCAAAAGAAAATCTTACGAACGGATGATAAAAACATGAAAAGCTGCCAACGTCAGTTGTTATCAGAAAAATGCAAATTAAAACCGAGACACCATTTCATACCCACTAAAATGGCTAATATAAAAAAGACTGACGTTACCAAATGTTGGCCAAAATGTGGAACATTTGATGTGCGGATCAAACTCAAGTTCATCAAGTGTTAGACCTGGGTAGGGTCAAAGTATACATCAGAAGCTACTACTGTCCTCCCCAAGACCCAAAGAAGTGTACAAAGGATTCAGGTGTTACAAGCACTTGCTCGTGAGGCTTTTTTCCCCCCGTATATTTAAAAAAGCCTTTAATCCCATGCTGAAGATATATAATCTCTGAAAATATTTTGGTGTGTAACCTTCTAGACTTTTTTCCATACTGTGAAAACTATCTAGTAACCTAATTTTAAGGCTTAACTTTAGATTTGCAGAAAAGTTAAGAAGCTAGTACAGAGGGTTCCCACATACCCTTTTTGCAATTGCATTGCTATAAAGAAAATACCTGAGGCTGGGTAAGTTATAAAGAGGTTTATTTGGCTCACGGTTCTGCAGACTATACCAGAAGCATGGCGCCAGCATCTGCTTTTGGTGAGGGCCTCAGGGGCTTCCAATTAAGGCAGAGGCAAAGGGGGAGCAGGCTGCTCAGGGGCTTCCAATTAAGGCAGAGGCAAAGGGGGAGCAGGCTGTCACATGGCAAGAGCAAGCGGGAGCAAGAGACAGAGGAGGTGGTGCCAGGCTCTCTTAAACAACCAGCTCACCCATTATCACCGAGGATCCACCCCCAAGACCCAAGCACCTCCCACCAGGCCCCACCTCCAACACTGGGGATCAAATTTCAACATGGGATTTGCAGGGGACAAATATTCAAACCGTATCACCCCTTACCTAGTCTTCCCTATTATTAACACCTTACATTAGTGTGGTACTTTTGTTATAATTAATGAACCAATATTGATGCACTGTTATGAAGTAAAGTTCAAGTTTTGTTCCAACCACCTCAGTTTTTCCCCAATGTCCTTTGTTCCAGGATCCCACCCAAGGTACTTTACGTTAGTCTTCGTGTCTGTTTAGGCTCCTCTTGATCGGGGCAGTTTCTTAGACTGTCTTTGGTTCTGATGAGCTCGGCAGTGCTGAGGAGCAGTGGTCAGATGGGGTGTATCGCAGGATGCCCCTGTCATGGAGTTTACCTGATGATTTTCCCGTGGTAAGGCTGGGCTTATGGGACTCCTTTGGCTTTTTTTTAATCCTGTTTTGGATCACTTGGGGATCAACTTTGACAATGGTCCCATTACTGACTGGAGAGAGAGAGAGCTCTTTCTCCTCTCTGGAAGACCTCAGTCTCCTGACACTTTAGTAGGTTGAGCTAATGTTCAAATTCTCAGTCAAAAATAATAGAAGGAAAAGTCTCAGAATATTTGCTTTCTAAAAAGACCTACTCTTTGCACTGCAGAATCTATAAAGAAACCTCTTTATCATTTGCTTTTATTTAACGATCTGTTTGAAAAGTGCTCTTCCCTCTATTCCACAGGCACATTTTCCTCTCCACGGAGACTTCTCTAATCACTTTATAATCGTTGCATTTTAATAAAATACCAAGGGGCAATTAGTTTTTATGAAGGTAATTGGCATTAAAACCTTACTTGTGATTGAGATTTTTTATTTTATTTTTCTTTCAACACAAAAACGGAGGCACATGATAGAGAAAGCAAATCAGGGCACGCTTAATTGACTTGCAATAGAAAGCCTACAGCTGCTCTTCTTGATATACATTCATGGCACTTTTGTATAAATATATCAAGCTAAACAAACGAAAAAGTCTGAGGAAACGAGGAGTTTGCTGTATGAAAAATATGAGTTTTCTTTATATTGAGGTATAAATTATAGTAAAATACACAAATCAGCGATCAATGTGATGGATTTTGAGATCAGTACACCCAAGTATTCTCTATCCCAAACAAAATAAGGAACACTTCCATCATTCTAGAAAATTCCCCTGTGGCCCTTGCTGGTGAATTCACCCTTTCTCCTCGCCAGAAGAAACACTTTCTGATTTTCATCAAGGGTTTGTTTTGCTTATTCTTGACTGCATAGAAATGGAATCATACTGTCTGCAAGCTTTTCTGTGTAGTTTCTTTCACATAACGTAATATTTTGAGATTAACCAGCCATGGTAGCGGTTCAATGCCGTCATGCCAGGCAGGCCCATCTGTAATATGTTATTCATCCTGGATAACTCTCTTTGCTGGGACACTCACAATCTAGGGCATCACCAGGAGAAGGGGCTGGAAGACATTTAAGACAGAGAAAGGGCTGAGAGAATTGAGGCCTAGAAAACAGACTGTCAGGAGAAAGAAGAGAAAAGAAAAAGGGGGACAAGAACATGGTCATACAATACTCGAAGGGCTGTCATCTCAAAGAAGAAATAGATTTTTTGTGCGTGGTTCCAGAATTAGAACCCGTGGGTGGAAATTACTGGGAGGCAATGTTCAGCTCTATATAAAGGGGAACATCTTTCAACAACAGGTCATTGGGGTACTTTGAATGCTATTTAATAGTTAAGTTTCTCATCACACAGATTGCTCCGGAAGAGGCTAATAGCCATTTGCCAATGATGTTGTTAAAGGAAATCCCCCTATTAGGTGGAAAAGAACATCTTCCTATGACTTGTGGCTTTCAATTTAGACAAAAGCTTTATCTCCACTTTATGTCAATAGTAGTTGGTCAGTGTGGTTTTTTTATCTTGTATATTTGACACTGGTAAGAAGGTAGTATGGTTTTCACCCTAAGTGTCTTAGAACCAGCTGCTGCCATGAAAACTTACTAAGCCTGATTATTCAGGACTCAGGTGGATTTTGTGTTATTATTTTCAAAGCATTCTCTGTAAGAAAGAGTCCTTCCCCTATCTTGTTCCCCAAGGACCTTGCTGGATAGACACAGGCAGTGTGAAATCTTCATCTCTCATGAATATGAACACAGTATCCACAAGGACAGATGGGACCAAAGGGTATGTTTGTCCTCCTTTAAGATCCAGCTTGCAACTGAAATCAAAAAGCAGATCTCTGCAAATCTTTTTCAAGTTTCCCTCAGTGAGTTGGATAAACGCAGAAGAAGAAGTAATGAGAAGGGAGGAAATGCTGATAAGGAAGGTGGCTGTCCTTCAGGTAGCTGAACAGTCTCCTTAATCTGTCTGCAACATCTGCCCCCCCATCTCCCAGCCGCTGCCAGTGAGCCTAGATCCCGCCCTCTGCTTTAGATATCTCAGTGTCAGCTCCACCCAAAGCAACTGTCCCCAGAAGAAAAAGCAGAGGAAATAAGTTGGTTATCATCCAATAGACCCCAGGTTGACCTCTTATCCCTTACAAATCCCAAATTTAACAAGCACCTTCATTGTCCTCATAATATGTCCTTTGCATTTTCCCTCATTCAGCTCCAATCCATCTGAAGAAAATTTTTAAACATCTATACCATGCCTAGAACTTCCCCTCCTGTTTTTCAAAACCACCATCTCTGAGAAGCCTGTCAGTGAACCCCACCCACTTGCTTCGCTCCTCGACTCCACCTCTCTCGGTTTGTAAACAGCCAGGGTACGTCAGTGTGACCTCTTTTAGCGTTGCCTTCTCCATACAGCAGAGTCATTTGTAGGGATCCATGTAATGTTTCATAATACCTCAACTCAACAGAAACCTCATTTATTTTTTAATCTACAGACATTTGGCAACATGATCTTTAGGATGAAAACAGAAAGGCCTCCCCCAGGGCAGCCCCAAGTCTCTCCCTGGGAGAATGCACTCCCAGTGTTTGCTCCCAAGGAGGCTTGGTTGATGGTGGCTCTCCCAGTCCAGAAAGATCTGATGAGGCAGCCCTCCCACCCACAACGTTTGCATACGAGGTTCTGCCCCAGCCACACCCCTTCAAGAGAACACTGGGCAGGACAGAGCTAAGTAAGTACCCAGATGGTATATGCAAAATAGCTAAAGCAATCGGGGCTTTTCAGAGCTAATTCTGCTTTCAGAGACCATCTAGCTGGCCCATTCACCCAGAGAGGGGAAGTGGCATTCATCCAATGCCTTCCTGTTAGTGAGGGGCAGAGCTGGGGCAGGAACCCACATTTCCCAATCTGCGACTAACTCATCTTATGCAAGGAGCTAAACATGGATAAAGAAAGGTTATTGTGCCCGTGGGAAACTGGTGTAACCCATAAAGAACTGGCATTGACTTGGTCGATTACTACCTGTCTGACATTGCCTCTCTGAACTCCAGTTTATTCGTCTGTGAAATGGGATATTCATACCTACCTTGCAGTTTTTGTAAAGGATAGAAAGGGCCCAATGTGTGTGGGTGGCCTCCTGCTTACTGACATTCGCCACCTCAATTTTCCTTCCCTGTGGTTGCAATTCAGCCAGCCTCTGGAATCCATTTCACAGTAGCATCTCTCTGAAACAGAACAAAAATTGTCTCAAACATTTGACTAATTTTTTTTTTTTTTTGAGACAAAGTCTCACTCTGTTGCCCTGGCTAGAGTGCAGTGGCATCAGCCTAGCTCACAGCAACCTCAAACTCCTGGGCTCAAGCGATCCTCCTGCCTCAGCCTCCCAAGTAGCTGGGACTACAGGCATGCGCCACCATGCCCACCTAATTTTTTCTATGTATTTTTAGTTGTCCAGCTAATTTCTTTCTATTTTTAGTAGAGACAGGGTCTCACTCTTGTTCAGGCTGGTCTCGAACTCCTGAGCTCAAACGATCCGCCTGCCTCGGCCTCCCAGAGTGCTAGGATTACAGGCGTGAGCCACCAAGGCCGGCCTGAAACATTTGAAATATGATGCTTAGTTAACTCTATGGGCAACATTAAATCCTACTCTTTAACGTGAATATTTTTCAAGTTGTTTTTCAAGATTGTCTGGGCTAGAGTCAAACAAACTTAGAGGACATTTTTGAAAGTGTTTTCTGACTCAGCTGCTGTTTGAAGCATCTGGGGCCTGTTTTTCACCTTTGAAGAACATATCACGTCTTAATTTTACCCCTTATCAGGCATCAAATACATTGGCTAAGGCAACACACATGAAAAAAAATCCTGATTGAATGATACCTGGATGGAAACTTCTCTTTGAGAATCTCTTACCTTAATTTCCAAACATACTTGTAGAACGTAAAGGCCCAGCCAGTGTGGGGCAGTGATGAGAGCAGGAGGGAGGGAGTGCATACTCTTTGTTTGTAGAAGGTGGGGAAGGACGGGAGCCAGAGAGGTGGAGAGTTGTCATCCTTCGGGTTGGGGGAATGGGCCCAGAGCATAGCCTGGCATTGGGACATTCCCTCCCGTTCCGGGGCTGAGAGGTGACTCAGAGAGGCAGGAGGCACGGAGGAGGTGAAGCCATCAGCTAGTGAGCTAATCTACCATCAGGCAAGGCCAAGTAGGTGGGCCTGCTGTCCTCCACACCCCCTTCCCCAGTGAGCACACGACACACACTCACACCCCCAAGTGTAGCCTGTCCTTCCAGGACTTCCCTCCAAAGCTGCCTTGGTGCTCTTGGTAACCTGATTTCACTTCTAAAACCATGTTGTGGGGGAGGAAACACCCAGAGGAATCTGCCCCAGCTCTGTATCACCACCCTTCCCACTCCAGATGGTTCTAGTTGCGAAAGTTTACATCCTGGGCTTTCAGATACATTTATGTTCTGCCTTAAAACTACTGTGCTCTGCATCCCCTCTGTCCCCAGACCTTCAGAAACACCCCACTGTCTGCTCGGGGGACCCCTCCATTTGTGTGCTCAGAAACTCTCAAACTGAGGCTATTTCCTTTGTCTTGGCATCCTGCACACATTATTGCCTTTTAATCCTGACCCCCAGAAGCACACGCTGCTCTCTTGGTTTCAGGGAGGGAAAACGCAGACTTCAAGGAGATTACTCTTGCAGAACTCTAACCAGGTCTGTCTCCATAATGTTGCCCATTCTACTGTAATTTCTCCCTAAACTGAATCCTCAATTAAACGGAATTTTTATCTTCTCTCTTAGTAAAATAAATTGATGCCGTGAATTTATTTTTAAAGCAATACAATGACATTCTTGGTTGCATACACAAAATCTATTGCCATTTTTCTTCTTACTAATATAACCTCAATTTTGATTTTTGTTCCACATGGCCCATATCTCTCAGAGAAGCTGATCTCACCCTCAGGTCAAGCATGGGACAGACTGGCATAAGAATAGTGTCATTCCTCCTGGCAGTGATAGGCATGTGAGCCAATCCAGGCCTATAGGGCTAGAGGAGAGATCTGATAGGGTCTTCTAGAAACTTCTTTCTTTCTTTTAGGGAAGAACCACACATAGTGTCTGTCTCACTGAATGTGAACAAGGAAGCAAGCAGCCACAATTACTGCTGACAGCCATCCCACCATAAGAAGGGGAGCCAGGCTAGGATAAAGCCAAGCCCTGGGAATGTCACACAATAGAATGAGAACAATGAGACATCACTTAATGACATCACTAAGGCTTCGGTGCAAGCAACCCTGGAGGCAATCCCCCACCTCTGGACTTCCTGACTTATAAGTAAATAAATGGCACATGGTGTTAATAGATTTGATTTAGATTTTCTGTTTTTCACAGCTCAAAGCATCTTTAACAGACACCGGTATTCGCCACATTTCCCGCATCTACAGAACTATGCAATCATCATTTGCATCTTAAATGATGATCTGGAGATACCACACAACCCTCATTTAACAAACAAAATGCAGGTTTTGCAGATGGTCAGTTCTGTGTGGTATACTAAAGGTGGCTGCACATTCTCTGTCACCAGGAGGCCACTGAGAGTTGACATCAGTTTCCCCTTCTCTTGGATCCAGGCTGGCCATGTGGCCTATTTTGACTAATAAAATGCAGTGGAAGTGATACCCGGTAATGTCTGAGGCCGAGCCTTAAGAGATTTGCAGCTTTCACGTGGGACTTGGAACACTCCCTCTTGAACCCCAGCCACCGTGTAAGATGTCCACCTGCCCTATGACTACCATGCTAGGAAGAAGCCCACGCTAGCTGTGATATAAGACAGAGAGGGGGGTGCCCTGTGGAATAGCACTGAGGTGCCAGACATGTGATAAAATCTTCTCAAATGCAGCCAAGTGACCCCAACAGAAGCCACATAGAGCAAAATAACTGTCCAACAGAGCCCTTCTCAAAGGTATGACTCACAAATAAAAATGGTTGCTCTTTAAAGCCACTAACTTTTATGGTAATTTCTCAGATAGCAATAGATAACTGAAACTACAGGAACATAAAAACTCCTCTTTCAAAAGCTTCAGTAACAGTTGGAAGCAGAAAGCTTTCTGCTGAACGCTTGTCTAGCTACAGACTTCGCTATTTGGGACGCTCTCTGTTCTCCAAGTGCCCAGTTCATACGGCTGTGGGAGCGTGGGAGCGTGTAATATCAAATAAGATGCGTGCACGCAGCATGTGAGTGTCTGTGCATAAGGATGTTGCTCTATCCCATTCCTTCCTGTTTTGCTCTACCTCAATCAGATCTCAGGTGCTTATCAAAGTCTTCAAAAGACTAAAGAAAGTGTATGAGAGAGTGGTATAGGATCAAAAGGCGCCCACTTTCTTGGTCTCATGAACTGTATCTGTCTACACACACACACACACACACACACACGTATACATCCCCTAAGTGCCAGTTCTGATTAGTCTCTACTCTGTCAATGTGCTTGGCTTGGCAGGATGGCAGCGATTGTTCAAACATTTGTTCCATAAAAAATCAGCAGAATTTGAATTAACCACTGCTTTCTTTTAAGCTGAGCTGACATTTTGAGCAAAATTTATTTTAACTAGGGATTTATGACAGGAAAGGACTACTTCTAATTAAATAAGTATTAGCCTCAGTGTGAATAATGACTCCTTGGAAGTTTCCCAGTTCCCTAATAGCTAATTAACAGCTCATAACTGGGCTCCTTTGTGTCCCAAGGCAAGTGTGAAAAGGAGGCCTGGACTGATTAATGAGATGGGCTCAAACCAGATTAAAAAATGAAAATTGGCTTTATGGACTCCAGACCTGCAAATCTACTCGGCGTGAAAAGAAGAGATTATTTTTATGGCATCCTGGGCGATCACTCTGGGAACAGGGAGTGCACGGCCAAAGGCGCTGATCCGCGAACGCCCTCCCGGTGACCCTTTCACAAAGGCAGCGAAGGAGCTGCGGCCTCGCCATTGTCGCCAGGTCTGCGGGGTTAGAGGCGGAAAACCAAATAGCCTTCATAAAGACGTGCTCTTCCTTGGTCGTGTTTGTGTCTCAGACAAATATTAAGAAAGACGGCACATTAGAAGTCAATAAATGCCAGTTTCCATCTCTGTGCTTCCATAGTGGAATGTGCTAAAAGCCTGTCTCTTCTTCAGTCGGAGGCTGGAGACTGGCTCTCGTTCACTGAAGGAGACTGCGCCAGTTGTAAGGGAGTGTCACACCACCTCCCACCTCCCGCAGGACACTTTCCCTGGCACTTGGCAGGAAGCGTTTGTGAGGAGGCGGTGGTGGACTCTGGAAAGATGCTGCAGGGTTTCTCAGAAGCCCCTCCCTGCTGGAGGTAACCCCAACCCTCTTATAGCTGACAGCTGCAGTCTCAGTGGCTAAGCCCCAGGCAGGCCCCTGCTTTGGTCGCCTGCCCCCCACCCCAGGAAAATTTAAAATACTGTGCAGAGCCAGTATTTATTTGGCCAGTGGAATTCCATTCAGTGCCTGGGACTTGGTTTCCATCATGGTGTGGGATGTGTGTGTGTGTGAAATTCCTCCTCGGAGCAGCCAGACCACCCCTACCCCCACCCAAACTGGGCCCAGGTTCTAAGGGGGAGCCGGAGCAGGGCCACACCATGGGGTGCCGAGGTGGGGTCGCCCCAGAGCAGTGTGGGTCTTCCTCACACGGCTGGCCTGAACACAGCAGGTTAAATGACGAGGGTAGAGGAAGAACAACTTCCTTTCTGAGCTTATAAGTAAAATTTATGATCTGCCCTCACCAGGAAATGGAATGCTTTTTGTTAACCAAATAGATTGCCACTGTTCAAAAATTCAGGACTATATTGAATTTAATCTTACTGTATGATTTTAAAAAAGATGTTTGAGACTCTGTCGGTGCTTTTATTTCTTTATAACAAACCTTACCAAAAAGTAAGAGCTAATTAATAGCTCAAAAGAAAGGAAGCCAATTTTACCAGCCTGAATTTGCAATGCCTACCCTGCATTCCAGATAATTCCTAACCCTCTGATGTCTGTAGATGCTGCTTTACCATCTGACTGAAAGAGGAGAGAACCACAGGAAGGCTGCACCATCGGTTTCCCTCTCTCCCAAGAATATCTCCTCCCATCTGTGCTCCTTACTTTCTTCTATCTGGATCAACAAAAGGGATCAGAAACCCAGAGTCATCAGACCTTGTGCTGTACAACACAAAAACAAAATCCGTACCCACCCCCCTAAAAAATATGAAAAACACCTGGCCTTTACCAAATCCTTGCAAAGCTTAATGCCAACCTACTTCATTTACTGCCAAGACAGGTGTTAACTCTCAAGGGATGTTGGAGACACACGAGATATCAGTTAATTAGCACTCCCTCTAGGTGAACAGAAGTGTTCTCCTAGGCTGGAAAGAATCTCATTTTCTTCTAAAACTGTGACTTAGGACTGACACTTCAAAACTGTCGACAGTAATTTACGAGATGAGAATGTGTTTCTTTAGTCTACGGCCACACCACCCTGAACATGCCTGATCTCCTCAGACCTCGGAAACTAAGCTGGGTTGGGCCTGGTTAGTACTTGGATGGAAGATTTGTGTCTCTTTAGTTATTTTAATCAGCAACATGTACCAAGCATACTTTGGTACAGATCTCTGTGGGGAGATAAAGAAATAACCATTCTGTCTGCCTTCACGGAGTTGATCAGGTTAAGTAGGATATTAGGACCCGGATTACTGTGTAAACGATACTGATAAACACATAAAAATTATTACATTAGTGCTGTGTGCATGGGATATAAGATTGATTAAAGGGATGGCCATCTTTTAAACGTTCGTTAACATCTTTGAGGATTAGGACATTTTAAAATAGTATATTGGAGGAGGCGGTGGGTGTGGATTGACAGCAGAGAGCAGGGAGCAAGGCAGTCCTGTCCAGGGACTGGCTAGAAAACTTGATAAAGTCAGGCCACTTAAGAAGTCTATGGTTTCATAGAACCAGAAATGGAGAGAAAATTGTAGTTTTCGCAGTAACAAAAGTAATGAAGAGCAAAAATCAATAGCATTACTATCAAAAATTGGAAAAGGCATGGGGTGTGAGAATGATCTAAATCCTCACCTTTTAGAGTGAGAAGACAATAAATATTGTCTAAAGGAAAGAAATCAAGAAACAAAACCATCAGTTAGTTATAGAGGTAACCACCGGAACAGCTAAAATTATAAATCGTTAAAGAGACTAGAAGGGAGGAGTCAAATAAAAATTGTCATTCTGAATTTTCCTGTCCTGATTGCTGTTGTACCACGTGTATTACCTTGAAAATTTGTAACGACAGTGGCAGCCCCTGATCTTCCCAGTGCCTTTGAATATCACTGTGTGTTTTACCATATCCATTATGACCTCTTAAGTGTGCTAGGTATGGCTGGGAAAAAAATAGCTCCTTCAAAATCCAGCACTTAATAAGAAAAAGAGAAGCTTCAGGAGTTCTTTATTTAATATATTTTTCATCCTAACCAAGTCTCAATATAGGGTACCTGATGAGTGATAGTATACTTTGATGCCTTCACTCTTCTTTTTTCAGTTTTAAGGGCTATTGATTGCAGCCATATAGTAACATTGGGGGCTTTCAGTTAGAGAAAAATCAGCTTTTATGGAGGACTTGGAAATATTACCATTCTAAAATCCTTTATCCTGATTGTAAAACACTAAATCCAAAGTGAATCAAAATTTTTCATTTTCCCAAGATCCACGAAAAGTTGATATCTCCCTACTGTATTATATTCCCTGATAATAGAATTTTAGGATTCTAAGGGTTATCGGGTCAAGTTTCCTCATAAAGATGAGCAAACTGGGTCTCTTAGGGTTCTGTGACTTGCCCAAGGACATGAACAGGTTAATAAACCTACCAGCCATCCTCCTTCTGGCCCTTTTAAAGAAAAATGTTATGATACATGATTTAATAACAACCTTGGCCAACTATTTTGATACCTACAGTCCTCTTCCCCTGCCCTCCCCCTACCCTAGTGAAATCTTAGGTAGAAAGTTCTTAAAAACAGTAAAAAATTACCTTTACCACAATAAAGAGGTGAGTCATGTACCCAAAATTTCTCTCCCACCCATCATTTCTTAGGCACTTCGTCTTAAAGCATCATTTTTATTCTTTGAAGGAAAAACAGCCTTTAAAGGTTGGATATTCTTAATTCAGTCAATGTGGGAAGGGGGAGGTGAAAAAGAAACTCTCTGAAGACAATCACAATGAGAACAAAAGCTTATCCAAATTATGCAATGCATTATAATTATGCTATAAAATTGCTCTTCAGCTGGGGTGTCAATGGAGAGCATTACGATTTTTAAATAGTTCTGCTCTTGACGGGAATTTATGAACATTTGAGGGTTCATGTGTATGCATGCATACTTAGGCAAACTGTGGAGCTAAAAGTGTTCATCCAGAGTTCTGCTATCCTTTTCCCCACAATTAAAAAAAAAAATAAGGAAAACCAAAACCAAAACCTCTTTATATGTACATGTAGGCATTGCCCTTATGGAGGGATCCTTGAGGAAAAAGAGATATAGCTCTAAATTCAGCACATCTGAAGATGCCCCCAAGGTTTCCAGAAGGTGTTGGGTTTGAATGTATTTGCCCTAAGCTAGCTGTCCACCTGCAGATGAGGCTTACTGTGAGGAGCAAGCAATAAAGTGTGTTCCAGAAGTGAATGGAAAAGAATGCCAGAAACAAAGGGATCAAAGTAGGAGAAAGTGCAAAGTATTGATGTTATCCAAGTAGCTCTCTGAGCACAGCACTATGCGGGGCATTTTTGGAAGTACAAGAAAGCGAAGACTTATTTATAGAATTGAGGAAGCCAATGGTTTTAGCTACTGGATCTTGCCATGCCTATAATAAGAGAGTCATGATTTACAAAGATACTATTTTTACAGGTTGTTCTGAGTTTTAAATTCCTGCTTTAAGATCTCCCATTTTTCTGTTCCTCATCTTACCTTTGACTGAATCAACTATCTTTTGTTGTTAATGTTTTTGTACATAAATGCTTCCCAACCTTGCCTCACAGTAGAATCCCCTGGGGATCTTTAAAAAAAAAAAATGCCTACCCCCAAGACCAATTATAGAAGAATCTCTAAGTCTAGGCAATAGTATTTAGAAAAGCTCCCTAAATGTTTCTAATATGCACTCATGAGTGAGAACTCCTGCTATAGACAATATAACAAGATCATTCTGCAGAAACTTTAGGGAAAGTCAGTTTTGCCTATGAATTTAGTCAGAAGTTCTGAGTATGTGAACATGGGATATGAAATCAATGGCGCCCATTTCAAGACCTGTAGATGTCAGTGGATGACTTTAGAAAGTCCACAGCAAATTCCAGAATTGAGTAATTCAAGTCTGAGACCTTTTTTAAAAATGGACAAAGCACTCTGGCTTGTCTATGGCAAGTACTACATTTCTGCCTCATTATGTGGTTTTCTAAGAGATTCTCTTGTCAAAATCTTTTCCCAGAGACTGACCCAAAACTCCACCCATTCAGAATGGCCCTGAGACTCCTTTTGCAAAGTAGGCATGCTCTAGCTGGATGTAGCCGGTGATAGATATAATGCATACCTGCCCAGAGCCTAGGGTTTAGGACTAGGTTGGCAGCATTTTACCATCAAGAAGAAGGGTGTAAGCTCACATGATGCCAGTCGCTGCCTTCAGTAGTCTCTCGCTCCACCTTGACTTTGAAAACTGAGTCTTTGCTGAGTGCAAGATGGGGACTCTGAGATTAGATGAGGGCAGAGAGCAAGGAGGACAGAGCTGAGGATTAGGGTCAGCAGCATGAAATGGTAACCCATGGTGGCATTCTATGTGCAACTGACCATGGCAACCCGCACTCTAAAGGTTTCTATCAGAATCTTTATTTGGAATGTAATTTCTTTGTGTGTGTGTGTGTAGATATATATAATTTCTTGGGGAGATATATCAAGAAAAACACTCAACAGAAACGTATGCTAACTTAAAAAGAAAAAGAAATTTATGGAAAGCTAGTGGGTACATCAGAGAATAGACAGGGGAGAACCAGGATCAGAAAACACAAGCAAGGGTTGCCATCTATGAAGCTTTGCTGATGCCACCACTTCTCGACACTTGCTGTCACCATGTCTGGCCCCACTGCCACTGGATGCTCACCATTACGACTGCTGCTGGAGTCTGGATCCCACCGCCACTATGAATGACCCCACCTGCACCATCAAGAGCAGTGCCTCTGCTGAATGCAAGCTAGAGTTGGGAGCACCGGTAAAATCATAGACAGTAGATTGCAAGCTCCTTGAACTCAAGGAAATGTGACGTCATGTCCATCTCTCCACCATCAAAACACTGCCTTGTGTAAAATAGTGCTCTGTAAATATTTGTGAGTTAATAGAATGAAAAGAATTAGCATGACATGATATGACATGGAGCGACACAGCATGAAATGCAGACAGTGAATGAAGAAAAGCAAAACATTTTTATGGAATAATTCCTGTGCTGAGAATTTTAGTCTTCACAATTTAGGAGTTTCAGACAATGGGTAAATATTTACTTCCTCCAGGCCTCAATTTCTCTATGATGAAATAAGCATAAGATCTGCCCTGCCCCCATCAAAGGGTTGTTTCAAGACTAGAATAAGTGCTTTAAAAACAGAAGTACCATATTTTATAAGCTAGAACTGTAAGGGCTGTAAACAAATTCCTAGTAAGAAACACAAATTAGAGATCCTTGAGCAACCCCACCCTGAACCCCCCAACTTGAGAGTCCCAACCCAAAGAGAGATTGTCCCATCTTAGTCAACATGCTGATTGCTTCCTAACTTAGTGATGCAATGGGGATTTCTTGAGGCCAGTTCTCAGCTAGGTTGATGTGAGCACCAGGAAAGCAGAAGTACAGGAACTGGGTCAATTTACATACAAGAGGGTTTATTTCCTGGGGTATCTGAATAAATTTAACTCCTTCATCCACCCTACGACCCAGATCTGAACTGAGACATCTAGCCTGATAACTCGACTTTTGCAGTTCAGCATTTAGGAGTAAGCAATTTGTTACACCTATTCTATATTGAAAGGCTGCAAAAATCACCAACTTTTTGAAGACAGGGAAAATTTCCTTTATATAAGTCCTGTTTTCTTCCAGCAACTTAAGTAATTCCTAGCACATGATAAGTTTTTAACAAATATCGCTGAATTAATATCAATGAAAAATTAGCCACGGGTCTATGTATGGAATGGTATAGAACCATTTTCCTTAACCAAAATTGCCAATATGCAGCATAAGTGAGCACACAGGAACTGTTAAAGAAAGGGCTAAGAGATGAAGGATCAATAAGAAAACAAGGATTTAGGGAGCTCCCATCCCTACCCTTCCCCACCATCCTCGATCATCTAAAATACTACCCTGAGCCACCACTGGTTTAGAAAGAAACAATTTCTCTATGCATCTCACCTCTTCCTGGAGAGAAATTAAGTACTACCTATTGCGAGGGTTATAGAGCAAAAGAATGACATCCTGCAGGTGTATTATATCTTACACTGTTTCAGAGAATGTTTACTGTTCCATTTCTCAACAATCCTCCAAACAAGCTTAGGAAGTGGATAGGGTTTTTATCTACATTTAAATATACACACATCGTTATGAATAAAAAGAACCAGGATGAGACTAACCCCATGTTACGATGGTGAAGGCTCTTTCAACCCATGCCAGTCACTTCCTCTGACTTTCCTGCACACAGTCAAGGTTCAGGTGAGTCTGCCCACAATTGGCACGCCAGAGCTGAAAGCTTTCAGCGAGGGGCTAATGCTGAGATTCAGACCAAGAAATGTTACTCTCAAATCAACTGAACCGAAAGTGCAGTTTCTGAATTGCTATCTTAGGGAGAGGATGTTAAATGAAATGTAATTTCCCAGGTTCTGGGTTTTGTTTTGTTTTGTTGTCAATTTCATCAGGTGAGATTTTTTTTTTTTTTGTACTGCAGAAGGAGCTGGGGGTAGAGGAGGAAACTGAGGGAGGAGGAGGGGAGACTGACAGACGAGAATAGAGCATTCCAATTAAAAGCTATAAAGTGAGAACTGTGCAGTGCTTTGAAGGGGGAGTAACCTTCCTGGAAAAGAGATGCAAATTGGAAAATTCAGAAAGAAACAATAGACATTGGTGCAGGGCCTCTACTCAATTCCTATGGCTTATTCACGTAGACCACACATAGAAATGCAACCCACTCAAATAAACTTCGGATCCTAGTTTGCTCTTGACTCAAACTTTATGAAAAAGGTGACATGAATAGAGGAGGAAAGAGCTGATGTACATTACCAACCCATGGGCAGAGACAAACAGCATGGTCCTCTTGACTCTGAAAGGGTTTATTAACAAATTTGTAAAGATAGAAGCACATATGGAACAGAACAATTCAAGCCATTAAGTAATCAAGTGCTTTGGGATAAAGATAAGACCAAAGTTCTCGGGTAGGGGATGCTTACACTCCGACGGGAGGGGTAACACTGGGATCGTTGCCTGGACCCCATGTCACGTAGCCATGTGTCCTGAGAGAGGAGTGGAATTTTCACAAGATGGAAGAGTTGATAGTGGCTGCCCTACTTTCCAGTAATTGTGACAAACTGTCTTATTTGTTCCCAGTTGAATGGATTTATCAATTAGTAAACACTAGATAATACAGCTCCCACAAAATGGACAAACGCCATGAAAATTTTTTGTGAATTATCTGTGGATTAAAAATAATGTTTATAATTTAAGTACAAATTAACAACAAGAAAGTGGCAGGGCTGGCATTTCTCCCTCTCCTGGTACAAGCTCTTCTTCAGCTTTAGTATGAGGTAAGCACAAGGATGATCTTTTCAGATCTAGAAGGTGTCAAACTTTTGAAAGTATCAAAAGTAGGAAAACATTTGAAATATAAATTTACATCTATTATTAACAATGAGCCATGTCCCTAAGTGAACATTTTTCTTTGAGATTTAAGCTAGTAAAAACACGAAGATATCACAATTAGCATATTTTGAAATACTATTGAATTCATTTTTCAATCTCACCTTTTAAAATTTCCCTTATTTCGAAAGGGGAACCCTCATACACTGTTGGTGGGAATGTAAATTAGAGCAACCACTATGGAGAACAGTGTGAAGGTTCCTCAAAAAACTGAAAATAGAACTACCATATGACCCAGCAATCCCACTGCTGGGTATGTATGTGAAGGAGGGGAATTCCATCAAAAAGATACCTGCACTCCCATGTTTATTGCAGCAATATTCACAGTAGCCAAGATATGGAATCAACCTAAGTATCTATCAATGGATGAATGCATAAAAATGTTGTGATACTTATACACAATGGATATTATATAGCCACAAAAAATCAAGAAATCCTGCTATTTGCAACAAAATGGATGGAACTTGAGAACATTATGTTAAATGAAATATGCCAAGCACAGAAAGAGAAATCTTACATGTTCTCACTCATATATGGGAGCTAAATATTAAAGTCAATTGTTCTCATGGAAACAGAGAATAGAATGATGGTTACCAGAGGATGGGAAGAGTGGGGGGGGAGATAAAGTGGGAATGGTTAATGGGAGAAAAAATATAGTTAGATAGAGTGAACAATGTTTGATAGCACAATAAAGTGACTGTAATCAACAATAAGTTAGTATATACTTCAAAATAACTAAAAGAATAGAATTGGAATGTTCCTAAAATAAGGAAATGATAAATCCCAATAACCTTGATTTGATTAAATCACTTTGTATGCCTGTATCAAAACATCACTTGTACCCTATAAAGATATATAACTGTTATGTACCCATAATCATTAAAATTTTTTTAAATGTTTTAATTTCTCTCATTTCTACATAATGTTTTAGAGCAATTGAAGGTATATATTTTAAGAAATAAGTATGTGAATTAGGAGATGTGCTCAAAAATGCTCTGCTGATAGAGATGCATAATCCAAAAATCAGAGATCACTGGTTTAATAGTAGAGCAGCAGAAATTCATAGGAAGATAAATCAGTAGGTGTTGGCATTATGTAAGGTTAGAACTGTAACAGAAGGAATCGCCTGCAAAAAAATAAAGGATGCAAAAATATTTTCTGTCTCTTTACAACTTTCTCTTTTTGTGAACTGTGCCCTAGCCTGCATCCCTCCTTGGGCAAGTGGTCAGGAGGGGCAGGGGAATGTGTTTTGTTCTTTGTGTTACAGGAGAAAGCTCAGCTATCCCAGGCCCAGCACTGACCTCCCAGCTAGGGAGATTACAGGCTTTGTCTTTGCCATAGATGGGCAGAGATGAGACATCTGAATCATTAATGACAATAGCCTAGAACTGAGGGCCTTTCCTTTAAAATCTCTGTATTTCTACTTATGTTCAGGAAAATTTGGATTTCAAGATAAGAGTCTGCCATTTTTCCTCCTTTGCCAACAAAATGATGAACTTCTCTTACCTTCTCCTCAAACCACTTGTACTTGTTCTTCTGATGAGGTCTCAGGGACAAGCATACAGCTTTTGGTAACAGAACTTGGATTTGAAAGATTGAGGCGTGTAGACACAGTGAGTCCAAGTGAAAGAAGAAGTGTCAACAAAGGCACAGAGAAAAGAATGTTAGCAGATCTGACTAATCTGGGAGCTAGCACTGGGGGGGTAATGAAGGCATACTAATTCAGCTCGGGACATACTGGCCTCCTAAAAACAGGAAGTCTCCTAGACCTTTATCTTCTCCCAGTTTCACTCTTAATTCTGTAGGTTCATAACCTCAGCTATCCCCTCTGAGATTGGTCCCACAGACATATCTTTACATCTAGTCTTACTTATCCAGGTGCTAGCTGGATAGCACCTCATATCTCCCTTGCTCCTAAAATTTCACAACTTCAAAAACTTCATCAGCCTGAAAAACCTCTTCGCCAATCTCCATCTTTGGACATCCTACCCCTTTGCATTTCACCCAGGTAATGGGATCTTTTGAGCTACCATCTATGTATTTGTCCAAAAGCTACTGTTTATACCTTTTTAATGAGGTGAAAGCAATTTCTATTCAACAGATATCTATTGAGTCCTACTATGTGCCAGGCACTGATTAAGGCACCAGGGATACATCAGGGGAAAACACAGCAGTCCCTAATGTAGATGAACAAGAACATCTAAATTTAAAATAGATAAATCAATAAATCTACAGGTAAAATGAAATTCCAAGTCCACCAATTAACTGACCTTTGAGAAAGATCTATGTGATATATGTAGCAGCAACATCTGTTACTGTACAGAGACACTATGCTGTTTTTTGGAGTCAAACAGATCTGGATTCAAACCCCAGTTCAGTCACTAATAAGCTTATCCTCTTAGGCAAGTTACCCAAAGCCTGCTTCCTCATCTGCAAAGTGGGTATAAAAATATAAAATTGGGATGTTGTAGGTCTCTGTGAAATAAAATATGTTAAGTGCTTTACACATAATTGGTGCATAATCAATGTTTCTTTTTCTTTAATAAATATGCTCATGTTGGCTTCACTGAGAAGTGGCATGGGTGCGTAGATGGCATATAAATAGATAACTTGGAATGGGGGAGTTGAAGGAAGAAGTTCTACCCAACCACTGCTGCCTCCTCTATGGAAACTTCTTGACTTCCCAGCCAGAATTCACTTTTCCTGGGACCACGAATTGTTTGCAGACCACAGTGATTTCCACTGTGGTGATTTCTATATCTCCCTCTTCACACTTCTTGGAGGCAGTGTCTTTTCATGCTTCATATCCCTTTCAGTACTCCATATGATACCAAACACAAATATTGGCCTTGTGGAATTCAGGTAGCAATTGAACACATCAGTGAAATATCCTGGCTATTGTGTCCTAGCAAGGTATCTTATATGACTAGAGGAAAGAATTATGGCATAGGTCCTATATTAGTTATATTGGGATGCCATAACAAAATTTCAACAAACCAGGTTGCTTAAACAACAGAAATTTATTTTCTCTCATTTTTGGAGGCTGGGATGTCCAAGATCAAGGTGCTGTCAGAGCTCTTTCCTGGCTTGCAGATGGCCACCCTCTTGCCATGTCTTCACATGATCTTTCATCTGTGCATGCGGAGAGAAAGCGAAGGGTCTCTGGTGTCTCATCCTTTTCTCATAAGGACACCAGTTCTGTGGGAGTAGAGCCCCACCCTTATGATCTTGATTTGAACTTAATTATCTCCTGAAAGGCCCTATCTTCAAATACCCACTACATTGGGAGTTAAGGCTTCAACATATGAATTGTGGGGGGCTATGTTCAGTCCATAACAGGTCCCTAGCTTTATTTTTGTCCACAAAGAAAAATGTTAAAGGGAGAGATTTGTTGTCCTTGATCCCATGAAATTCACTTCTATCTTCATCCATCAAGACTTGAAGACAGAGCAGAAAATGAAGAAAAAGGCAGGAAATAATGAGGAGCCCTTCAATTCATCCGATACACAAATCGTTTCACCAGGGTGGAAAAACACTACTCAGGGAATTAGGAGCCCTGTGCTTACTGCCAACCAGGCCATTGACTTACAATGTACTAATCTCAGATAATGCATCTAACCTCGCTTACTTAATTTTCTATTCTGTAAAATGAGGTTAAGATTTCCTGCCACAAAAATGATGATTCTGTGTTTCAAAAATAAACAAGACAATATTTTCCATCTTAAATAATCTTCTTTCCTCTTATTGATGTTTTCACACTTACTGTCTTTGAAAATACATTTGGTCTTGGTTATTTTTACATTGTTTAATGCTTAGTGTAAATTTGCTCCCCAAACACAGGCAATCACTTTGTTTTTACTTTCTTTCCTTTACAATGCCCAGTGTCTGAGTAGAAACTCTTGCTCTTGTCCCAGACCAATGGAGAAGCTGCATCTCTGATTTCTTGCCAGAGTGAGGAATAAAATACTGTACTGCTCCCCCATGTCTTTCTCCTGTTTGAACCTCATCTACCTGAAAACTTATCTTTCTGGGCCTTCCCCTCATCACAAAAGCACAAACTCACAGGCAGCACTTCCTTAAGAAAACTGATGTGCCCTGCCTCCTTTAATGAGGCTCAACATGTACTCCATTCTGGGTCCTGGATATAATTTGAGTTAACTTTGCAACAACCAGCCAACGTCAAAAAGACAGGGACATAATCAATAGTCCTGTTCACCAAGTTCTCCATCTCTCTGCCTGCCTTTTGGGTACATCGTAGGAGTGCACACTCCAGTCACTTTGGGATTGGGTGTAGCCATGAGACTAGTTCTAGCCAATGAGAGGAAGTGACTGGTGTCATTTGTGGGTCTAGTGTTGAACTGCGAGACCATTCAGAGCCTTCTCCTCTGCCTTGGGGGTCAGCAATGTTTCAGCTGGTAGCAGCACTGAGAGACTGGGTCATGGAACAAGGAAAGAGCAGAGTTGCCCCATGTCCCCACACCCCCTCCTTCACCAACACAGGTTAAACATGCACCAGGAATGAGAAATAAACTTTTTGGGAGTAAAACCACCAACCTTTTGGGGTTGTTACTGAGGCAAAACCTAGTCTATCCTGACTAATAAAGGCAGCCACTACAGGCTCTGACCCTTACCTACATTCTTACAATCTCGTGAAAGATACAGTCTCTCCACCTTGGACAACATAGTCTCACACACATGGTTGTTCAACTGTACAAAACTAAATATTACAAGAGAGAATAGACCCTCAAGTTTAGGTAAAACACATATATTCTCATAACTGAGGTGTCTGGATCCAAATTTACAGCGCTAAAAATGTTCCACAATTGAGGGGCCATGCTGTCCAACATGGCAGCCACTAGCCACAGGTGCTATTGAGCACTTGAAATGTAGCTAGTGCAACTGAAAGGGTAAATTTTTAATTTTATCTATTTTAATTCAACATTAGAATTAATGTAAAAGATTTCATTAATAACACTTAATTGATTATGAGTTGATATGGATACATGTGTTGATATATTGGGCTAAATAAAATACATTCATAAAATTAATTATAGCTCTTTCTTCTTACCTTTTTTAATGTGGCTACTAGAAAATTTAAACTTGAATATGTGTACCTCACATTCTATCTCTATGAATGGCCCTGGTCTAGAACCTAATCCTCGGGGTTGCAAATCTTTATTCAAGTTCTACTTCTATCTTCCCGCCCCATGTAGAGCTAGATGTCAACTTACATTAGTTTCTAGAGGAGTAAGTTTTCCCTCGATGGTTCGAGAGATTCCTAATTAGCTAAAGGTTGAAAGAAGCATTTCCATGCTTCACTAAGTCCTGCCCAACTCTCCCCTGGGAATTCTATGGCATCAGCCTCTTCTCTGAGGCCAGCTTTCTCAGTCCTGCTGATGGGCCTTCTCCAGCCCTTCCTCCTTGGGGCGTTGCATACTAGTTTCCTGTTTCCCTGTGTCTCTGTCCTTTTTACATCCAGAGTGTCCTGCTTGGACACTATGTGCCCATGCATC
This sequence comes from Lemur catta, assembly GCF_020740605.2. Lineage (NCBI taxonomy): Eukaryota > Metazoa > Chordata > Mammalia > Primates > Lemuridae > Lemur > Lemur catta. The sequence continues at coordinate 73,673,391 of NC_059128.1, read as the reverse complement.
CTGACCTCATCATTCTGAGACACCTCCATAATGCTTTCCTTAAACAAAGAAATTACTAAGTACCCCTCTATTTATTGTACGGGGCAATAAGAATGTAGGGTGATGTAGGGGGAAGAGGTGCCTATCAGCTCACCACTGAGTTTTAGGGAAGGGAAGCGTTTATTCTCACCTGTTAAGAAGAGCCTGGGTACAATCTGTTGTTTTTCTTGGGTGAATCTCTGAAAATACATTTCTGCTGGACCCATTTTCCTGTTAGAATGGCTAGTTAGTAAAAGACTTCTGTTGGACAACCATGACATTCGGTGGCATCACTTTGGGGTCTATCCATTGATTTCTCCTGAAGCTCTTACAGTCTCTTGCTCTTCGCAGTGAGGATTGAAAGGATCTTGGACGGTTTAAAGCCTGGTCACTAGAACAACCCTGTAGGATCTTCTAGAGCCCAGAGAGGAGCTAGCTTGATGAAGGCCTAGACTCTTATCACGACCTTCTGTGCATTAGATATTTATCTTGCCTCTGGTGCTTTCCCTCTGGGTGTCAAATAGCTGGCCCAGTCTGTTGTTCTTAAAAGGCAAGTAAAACGTCTCCCCACCATGGCCTGTAGTCTACCAAAGGCCACTGACAGTGCAGCAAGATGTCATTTCCAAAGCCTGCAAAGATCAAACAATTCTTCTACAGTTGCTCAGACAGCTGCATAAAAACTCCACCCCCCTCCCCAAGCTAACTTCCTGACCCCAAAACCCAGAGTCTAATCACTGAGCCAATGGTTTTAAGTTTGGGGTTTTGACAGCTACAGAAAGCCAGGCTGCAACAAAGTGGCTTCCAGACAAGGGTAGAGGAGGATGCATGAGAGGCCCTGCAGGCTGCCTACTTACTTTTCATCTGCTGGGCTCTAATCTGCCTGCTGCTGCTGCTTTGCACACATTTACAGTTGGAGTGCCGTCTCATTCCAACGCTTGAAGTTAATTAGCAACCAGGGACTAAGTCAGGGAGGCATCTATTTTCTGAACTAATCATCAGGCCATGACCTGAGTGCACCTTGCATAGTCTCTGTCCCAAACTGGGGGGTTCCAGAATACAGAGGCTGACACACATCGGCCCCTGAATCCGAATTCAGATTCAGACCCAAATAAGTAGCACCGAACTTTGTGTCAAATAAAACTGTGAATGTAAATAAATAAGTGAACTAAATGGATGAATATTTTTGTAGTGAGAGGTATCGCCACGATTCTGATCTCAGCTCAATGGTATGATGTTACAAGACTTAAACCTCCAGGCTTGGAGACCAGAGCAGTAAGCAGTGTTCAGATGGGCTAGATGGCTGGGTCTCCATCCTTGCATATAAGTGCAAGTTTCACTCAAGTCAAAGGCCCTTTGCTTTTCTGCAAAGGAGTGTGGCAATGCAAGTTGTTTAACAATGAATGAGTGTTTTAAGTGTGTTTTAATTGTGTGTAGAGATGTAGACTGCTGTGTTTCTGCATCTACAAGTTGGAAGCCACCCATAGGATGTGATTTTTATGATCCAGAGCATACATTATATGCTCACCGCCTCCCATTCATGAATCACTGTTGCCTGAGATGCCCTGCTACCTTTACAATCATTTGGCTTAAGGGCAAGAACATTTCTAGAAGGACTAATACATTAAGCTCATTAATTTTCTATAGTACAGATGATGCCATAGTATCAAACGCCTTCCGAGAGCTGTTTTGGGAGAAGAAAGAACAGAGGTTTAAGGTGCGTGAGGAGGTATTTTAGAGAGAAAATGGTGCAGCCAGTTCCCCCCACATTTCTGCATCAGGCCGGCAGGGGACGGGGTGTGGGAGGGACAGGACATGGAGAGGCTGGGAGAGAGGGGAGCAAGGGAATCGGGCGGGCGTGCACGGCACCGAGTTCCGCCTTCTCTTTCCTGCCCAGTTGCCCTTCATTTCAGCCTGCTTATTGCTGGAGCGTAGAGGCCAGACCGGGTATGGTTATCTTTGTCACCTGGAGGGGAAGGAGGTGTGGTTTTATTTTAACTCAGCTTCCTTTGCTACTTGGGTGTAGCTCTTACAAGTGTTAACTTGCCCTGTTTGTTGGAGCTGAGTACTTGCTACCTGAGCCATGCATTTCAGCAGAAAGGAGAAAAAAAGCATCCCTTTGAAGGGAAGGTGGGTGAAAAAGAAAGCCACATTAACAAGCCAGCCAGTGTTAAATTTGGGCTTGCTCCTATTTGTAAGAGGTTTAAAAATACCCTGGGCCCTTTTCTGCTTTGGCACTTTTTTATTCAGCAGCCTGCCTCCATTGCCAAGCAGCCCCTTGTAAGGCGCTTCCTCTGATTGCTCTTCCACCTGCCGGGAGCTTTTGTTATCTGTTCCCTGAAAGATGCAGTGGCTCCAGAAACTCCTGTTAGAAGCTGGAAGACTCCAGCCCCAGCTAGGGAAGAAGATAGGACTTCAAACATCATAAACAATAATGAAGAACTCTCCATACTGCTCTGCTCACCCCGACACACGCCCCAGTCAAACAAACCTAAACCCACACTCCAGGGGTGTGTCCTCCCCCTCAGCTGCTCGATTCAATTGTTGTTGTGAGAGAGTGGCGAAGTGTGTGTGTTTGATGTGAGGTGGGGGTTTAAAACAGTTGAGCAAGGTAGGGCACCACAGAGCTCTTTGTAGGAAATGAACTCCTTTTTGTGTCCTGTATGAATGAGGTTTTAAATCCTGGGCTCAAAATAGAAAACGAACGGGAACAAACATCAGTAAAGAATGGGTTAAGTATAATATGGTGTAACTATAAATGGAAAACTGAACAGTTGCAAAAAAAAAGAATGAGGAAGCTCTCTGGGCACCGATATGGAACAATCACCAAGAGATATTATTAAGTGACAAAAAAAACAAGGTAGAGAACAATGTGGATAGTCTGCTACTACTGTATAAAATATCTCCCCACACACATATGACCAGAGATCCACAAAAAAGGATGGATTTTATACCATCTCTTGGTGTCCCAGAATGTTCGAGCCCCCAGTCCACCCAGGGTCCTCCTCAATAACAGCCTGGGAAACAGGGATGAGAAAGACCTTTCGCTGCCTATCGTTTTGCACTCTTTGCATTTTGAAATGTAAATGTATTGTCTATTGAGAAAATAATATAATTTAAATTTTAAAAAGTCTAGAGGTCCAAAGCACAATGGAGTAGCAAGCCTATTTCTGATGGTGCAGACCCCCCATGACAAATCTGGCGAATCCAGCCAGGAGCCATCCCCCAGGCAGCCCAACAGCCTAATGGCAGCTGGTCCAACCTGCAGATTATTTTCAGAGGATGTGGCAGCCTCTAAACCATGCTCCTTTCCCATCCAAAAACCTGTCAAGTAAAGGCAAGCACTGTACCAGGCTGGATCATTTTCCCCAGGCTGTCCACATCCCGTAGCATCAATCTTACATACAGATGAATTGGACTTCACAGGTTCTCAAGTGAGAAACTTCCCAGGAAGGGATTTTGCTCAAGGAGCTACTACCTTGAGTAGGCTGGGAAAGCCCATGGGCTCCTGGGTAATTTAAAATAAAACAAAAGGGCTAGGTGTGGTGGCTCATGCCCATAATCCCAGCACTTTAGGAGGCAGAGGCGGGAAGATCACTTGAGGCCAGGAATTCAAGACCAGCCTGAGCACCATAGCAAGACCCATCTCTACACAAAATAGTTTTAAAAAATTAGTTGGATATGGTGGCATGCACCTATAGTCCCAGCTACTCGGGAGGTTGAGGGAGGAGGATCACTTGAGCCCAGGAGTTTGAGGTTACAGAGAGCTACGATGACGCTACTACACTCTAATCTAGGTGACAAAGTGAGACCCTGTCTCAAATATAGGTAAAGAACAAAAGAAAAAACACAAAGGGTCAGGAATTTTTTCACTAAACATCTTATTGAGATGACCATTCTATGGCAGTATATAGAGATAAGCTTCATGTTTATAGCTGCATAGAATTCCACTGAGAGGATCTCCAATGTTTTGCTATTATAAATAATGCTGCAATATATAATCACATACAAAAGTCTTTTGTACTTTACAGCATATTTTCAGGATAGATTCCTGAAAGTTGGATTACTGAATCAAAGGGCAAATGCATATGTAATTTTCCTAGATATGTCAACTCCATGGGATTTGTTCCATTTTATACGCCCACTAGCGACGTATGGGAGTACTTTACTGATGTCTGTTTCCATTCGTTTTCCATTTTGAGCCCAGGATTTAAAAACTTGTTCATATAGGACACAAAAAGGATTTTATTTCTTACAAAGAGCTCCATGGTGCCATAACGTAATTAGCTGTTTTAAAGCCCCACCTCACATCAAATACGTACACTTCACCACTCTCTCACAAGATGTTGTCAATCTTTTCAATTTTCACCAATCTGATCGGTGAGAAAATATATCTCAGTGAAGTTTTAATTGTATTTCTGTTATAAGTAATGTTAAGCAGCTTCTCATATCATATATTTGAGCCGTTTTCTTTTCTTTTTCTATGAACTATCTGCTCATATTTCCAACCTATTTTTCATAAGTGTGTTGGCCTTTTTCTTCTCTTTTTAGAAGCTCTTTATATATTATGGTTATTAATTCTTTATGATATAAGTTGCAAGTATTTCTTTTCAGTTCCTATAACCTTTCAAAATACACATTTATTTTGTTATCCTCAGATGAAGAAACTAAAACACAAAAGATTTAAGGAAGCTTCCCAAGGCCATGAAAAAAAGTTACACACATTTCATTGGTAACAGAGCACAGGTACACAGTTATGAATTACCAGAGGTCTATCTCCAGACTGGTTCTCCATTTCAACCTGGATAGTAGCACATTTAGATTCAGAAGGCCAGAGGCTCTATCTGTCTGGATAATCTTGGGCGTGTCACCTCAATGCTTGATGCCTTTGGTTTCCATTTCTGTAAAACACCTAGCAGAGCACCCTGTTTCCACTTCTATCAAGTTCATTTGTTCAGAATCTTCATTTACTCTAGACACTTTCCATTTAGATAGTGGAAGTCAGGCGAGGTCTCTTTGAGAGGGTGATATTTTAACTAAGACCTAAAAAAAAAAAAAAAAGAGAAACCAGCTATTGTGAAGATCTAGGGAAGAGATTTCTGGGCAAAGGGAATACCAAGTGCTAAATTGCCCAGAAAGAAAAAGCTTGAAATGTTTGAGGAACAGCGGGAACGCAGGCGTAGGTGGGGCGCTGTGGATGAAGGGACAAGTGATGGCAGAGGAGATTGACAGCTGGGGCCAGATTACACAGACTCTGCAGGCTGGGTTAGGAGTTTGGGTTTTAACTGTCTTCTCTTGCCTCTGGCTGAGTTCAAGTGTTTACTTATTTGTCTCCCCCATGAGCTAATTATTTTCACTCTGTCCTTCTCAGTTTCTACCACAGGAGCACTAGCTATTCACTGCTATTCTCCACCCATCTGAGCCTCTGAGATTGGGAGCAAGCCCTGCTCTTGTTCTCCTGCGACCTGGCAGCTCTTCTTCCTGGAGGAGAAAAGCAGTGTGAATGTTAACAGTTAACATACACAACCACTTCATTTAGCACAGTTAAACAAGAGTCCTTGCATTCTCTACACAGAAAGGAAATACATGTTCACACATGCTGACATGCACAACCTGGGCTTTGCCCAGCGTGGATCGATAATGATCCCTTGTACATTTGCAAGTTGCTTCTTGTGCAAAGTTTATCCAGGTACTTTATAAGTTCCTTGTGGGCAGTTTTATTTATTTTTTGCACCCTTCGTCAATTCTTAGGACATCGTCACATACTCAATAAACATTAGTGGCTGCTTACTTACTAATTATGTTTGCTTGGGGTTTAGCTATTAAGAAGCCCTATCTCAGCTGTCATGCCCATTGGAGGCAGTAGCAACAACTAGAGAAGCCAAGAAAACTATCCCAAATAAACAATTCCTGTGTTTCTCCCCCATTTATCTCCCCTCTCCCCAACCCCCAACTGCTGATAATAAATGATTCTTTCCCTACCTTAGGAAAACCTGCAGAACCTGGAGAGGGCAGTGAAGAGCTAAATGAATAATTCTAAAACAAATTACACAGCCTGCCAGGAGTACAAGAGACCTAGGACAAGATTTCAAATGCTGATTCTTGTTTTAATGGGGTGCTTGTTTAATTTGAGATATTAAATATTCTGTCCAAGAAATGTGTTCTCTAATCACTTTTTGTCTTTAACTATAAATGATATTCCTCTTTTTGATAACTATATCTCATTTAGTAATTTAATTTTCATTCCAATAGACATGCATTTCCATATACAAGTGAAGTATATATTTAAAAAGTTGTCTTCCTTGGATCCAATTAATATTTAGTGAGTGCCTGGCACTTTCCCAGATACTATTTTATGTAATTTTTTTCCTAGACTAGTTTAGTTTTTTCAGTAAACATTTATTAAGCACCATCCCAGATGCTAGGGATAAGTCAGGAGGGACTTGCTTATATATGTGGTAACAGGCAACCCCGCATCACAGTGACTTAAAACCAAGAAGGTTTATTTCATACGCATATTAAATGTGCACCACAGGATGGCTGGAAACCTGCTCACCATCTCCGTTGCCCTCACTCCGGGCCCTGGGTCCACAAAGCCATCACTACTGTACATTGCTGGTCAGCCCAGGGAGCAGCCAGAGGGTCTGGCGGGTTTCCCACTGGCAGTCAACTTCCCTGGCCCAGGGCTAGCGCAAATCACATTCACGCAGAACTCCATGGCCAGAACCAGTCTCCTAGCTTCAGAGTGTTGAGAAGAAGGATCTGCCCAGAAGCAGAGTGTTAGAAATAGTCAGTGACCAGCATTAAGGACTCAGAAGACAGTTTAAATGACATCTTGCCTTTGCTGGAGCAATCAATCTACTTGGGAAGATATACGCGTGAAGCAGAAATGTTCAGATACTGTGCGCTAAGTGCCAGCACTGAAGTCTGCAAAGGTGGCCATGGGAGTGCTGAGGGAGGGTGGTGAATCCAGAATGGAAGATGTGGAGGGTAGCAAAGGCCTTGAAAGCCCAAAACAAGGACTTCACAGAGTCACATAGAGACTCTGCTCATTCAACTCTGAGCAGAAAGAAACTTAGCAAATGAATTTAATTTTGAGAATTTCTGATCACATTGCCAAGGACAATCCAATTAGGAGATGGCTGCCTCCGGGGTTATCAGAGCATGATGCTGTTAAACATGCTACTGTTTGAACAATTCCATTGAGTCTAATTTGGCGCTCACTAAGCAAACATCTCAAGATTTCTCTTCCAACACTGTAGGAGTCTGAGAATGTGTCCATCAAGCAAGAATATTTAGGTCCATGGAAAATTTTTATTTCTCACTGAATTGATGTGCTAAAAAATCACAGTTTTGAGCCTGAAAGATCCAGGTCCATGGTTGAATCACCAAGATAATGTCACTGTATGAAATCTTTTAAGAAAAAGCTAATTAAAACCTCCTTCCCTGGTCAATAGACACCCTCTCTGCATTATACAGTGGACATAAGACCTAATTCACGTATGAATTGATTTTGTTCAATCTTTAAAATATAAAAAATTTCAAATATAAAAAGTACCAAAACTATATAGTAGCTAGCCACATACTGATCACCAGATTTAACCATGTTATTTTGCTATATTTATTTTATTTAATTTTTAGAAATAATTCAATTACTATTTAGTGTCCTCCCCCAACTCTTTCCCTCCTTTTTCTCCCTAGAGTTTATCATTTCATACATATTTTTGTGCTTTTATGACATATAACTTATATTTTTATCACAAAATACTGTTCTGTGTTTTTAAACTTGACATAAATATATTCTATGCTTCTTTTGCAACTGGCCTATTTCTTCAACCTGAGCTTTCACAGGATGTATTCTCATCATTACATAAAAGTACAGTTCATTCTTTTTTTTTTTTAGGACAGAGTCTCACTCTGTTGCCCAGGCTAGAGTGCCATGGTGTCAGCCTAGCTCACAGCAACCTCAAACTCCTGGGCTCAAGCGATCCTTCTGCCTCAGCCTCCCAAGTAGCTGGGATTACAGGCATGGGCCACCATGCCTGGCTAATTCTTGCTATATATATTTTTAGTTGTCCATATAATTTCTTTCTATTTTTAGTAGAGACAGAGTCTCGCTCTTGCTCAGGCTGGTCTCAAACTCCTGAGCTCTAACGATCCACCCGCCTCGGCCTCCCAGAGTAGTTCATCCATTTTTAATTGCTGTATTACAGCAGTTCTCAACCCTGACTGTACATAAGAATTGCTCAGGGAAATTTAAAAATGACTGATCCCTGAGATTCATTCCAAGCCAATGCAATCCATGCGGTCAATTTTGATAAATGTTACATTTACCCTTAAAATGAATATATTTTTGAACTGACAGATATAGAGTTCTATAAATATCCATCATACCTTTGACTAATCATATTAGTCAAAATTCCTACACCTTTGTTTTTTGTCTTCATGATCTATCATTTTCTGAGCAATATATACAATAACATTTCCTACTGTGGTTGCAGATTTGTCATGTCTCCTTGGAGTTCTTCAGTTTGGTGTTTACATATTTTGACACTGTGTTGCTAGATACTTGCTAGCTCAGGGCTGTAATTTCTTCCTCAAAAATTATTCCTATTTATTGTTATGTAATGATCATCTTCATCCATAATGATGTTTTTGTTTTAAAGTCTGTTTTATATGAAATTTGTGTGGTTCCCCTAGCTTTCTCTGTGTTGGTGTTTTCATGGTATCTCTTTCACCATTATTTTATTTTCAATTTTTTCTGATGTTATACTTTATTAATGTATTTTGAAATCATCATATCTAGATTATAAGATTGGTTTTTCTTAATAGAATCTGAGTTTCTGTATCTGAACTGGTGAATTCAGCCATTTACATTGATTATGATTACTGATAGATTTGTTTGGACCTATTTCTATAATTTTATTTTGTGCTTTCTGTTTGCCCTTCTTACCATTATTTTTCTTAAATTCTGTTGGATTTATCATGTTTTCTATTTCCTCTCTTGCTGCCTTCTAGTTTTAAAGCTATATTTTCTATTTCTGTATTTTGAGATTTCCCTTAAAATTCTTACATATGATTAATCGGCAAAATCCTAATTTAACCAATATTTCTAACTTCCGCCTAAATAATAGAAGAACATTAAAACATTTCAAATTCAGTAAACTCTTTCCTATCCTATATGTCATAATTTTCTTCTATTTTAATTCCACCTTGAAATTACTATCCCCAAATTTTCATTATTTTGTTGGACTGTTATTGTTATTATTTATATCACTGTTTATCAGCTTATCACTAAGTTTTATATTATTTATTATGCATTTTTGATTCCTGGACCATGTAGGCAATATAAGTTTGGATATCAAGCCCGTGAAAGGCATAGGTCTGTAGTTTCATTTCTCAGGTCCAACTTTTTTTTTTTTTAATACCAAGAAACAGAAAAGTTTCCTTTTAGTATCTTTCACCACTGTTTAGATATTTTGGTTTCTTTTTTGCCTCATTACTGAAGGGGTATAGCCTCAGCCTCTGAATGTCTTGGCTTTTGCAGAAACCTCAGATTCACTGTCCACATCACGTAGGTTCTAGCTCCTTATTTCACGTACTGTGGTCCTTAAACCCTGAACCCCTGGTTGCAGGAACCCATAATCCCCACTCCAAGGGAAGTCACAGTGTCAGATTACAAGCTTACAGATCTGGTTTTTGTTTTTTTTTCAGTTCCCTCTTCATTTTTGGGATCTAGGGATTTCCCTTTTTTTTTTTTCTTGCAAACTTAGCAATACATTTTCAAGAATTTTCACACATTTTATTTGGCTTTTGTCAGAATTTATAGTGGGAGAGGTTCAGGTTATCTTAGTTTACTCTTTTGGCAGAAACTATAGATTTTCTGTGTATTGGGGGGTAGGTATATATATATGCACAATAGTATATATTTTACATAGATTACAATATATAAAGCATGTATGCAACATATGTGTGGTGTGTATATCTTTACACACACACAACTGCAACAACTGCACACAGACTGTTTACTCTCATAATTGCATATGATCAAATTTCTGTAAGAAATTTCTTATTATATAATGATATAAAATCGCTCATAGTGAAAGAGCCATTATTACTGATTGAACCCCAACAAATACAAAATTTGGTACTGGAAGTAGTTTTGTTGCTTCTAAATGTGCTTGAGAAATTGGAGAAAGTTAAGAGCTCAGGGCTTTAAATTCCCAGCTCAGGATTTGCATAAGGGGCCTAAAATATATGACTTCCCTAATAGAAACCTTTATCTCCTGCAGCCTTAGAGCCAAGATTTGCAAGAGCCACACCAAAAGTTGAGCCTTGCAGGTGGCTGAATTATAATGCAAATTGACTTCCCTCCCTCATAGAGTCTCCTATGTTAAAGTTAGGGTATTAATTAATGAAGAATGGGACTCTGATTATTAGGATGGGGATTAAGGGGCAAATCCCATTGAAGCTGGGCAACTCAAACCCCTAAACTCTCTTAAGTCTCTTTAGCCAATAGAAGCAGCTCTTCCTCCCCTGTCTAAGGAGGTAAGTCTCCTTCTATCTGAAGAGCCTATAATCACCTCCCCTGAGATATTTTGCCTTGCAAGGAACTGCTGATCTTCCTCCAGACTTAATTCCTCCACCTTTTACTGCTCCTATAACTAGATTCAGGTTCCAGCAGACTCAAGTGGTCAAGATTCAAAATGTGTCTTAAGCGGAGGTACAATAAACTGCACAAGAATTGAATGATTTTGCCAGTTCACATCAAAATCTATGTAACAACCATTTCCCAGACTTGAGCCAGTTCATGGACCCAGAACACCTTGAATGAAGAAGAAACTGGATCTTTTTGAAGAAGGACCCTGCTATACAAACAAAAAACATTACATTGTAAATCTCTTTTTTAGCTTTCCCCAAAGGGACCTATTGTCATTTATCAAGGCAATTGTGCTTTGGGGATGGAAATATAATTAGACTTTTCAGTGATTACTGGACATTCACTAATTTCTGTAGGTCCAAAGAACCACTGTAATCTGTTAGTCAATAGGATTTTATAGGTGTCAGATGATGAATGGAATTTTGGTTCAAGTCTGTCTCACAGTAGTCCCACTGTGTACCCTAAACCTTGACAAAAGCATCAATGTATGCCATCGATGTTCTGTGGTTGTTTGTTATGCAATATTATTGTTACAGCTGATATAATTGAGTTAAGAATATTTAGGGGAAACCAACACCTGTCAGAATAGCTACTATGAAAAAGACAAAATGAATACTATACACTCTCACCCGGATGTGGAATCTTAAAAAGTTGATCTCACAGAAGTAGAGAGTAGAATGATGGTTACTAGGACTGGGGTGAGGGGTAGGGGATTAGGGAGATGTTGGTTAAAGGACACAAAAGTTCAGTTAGATAGGAGGAAAAATTTCAAGCAATCTGTTGTACAACTGTAGTCACATAGTTAACAATATATTGTATTCTCAAAAAGTGCTGAGAGAGTGGATATAAAATGTTTTCACCATAAAAATGATATCTTTTTGAGGTAATGCATATGTTAATTAGCTAGATTTAGTCATTTCACAGTGTATGTATACTTCAAAACAATATGTTGTACACGGTATATACATACAATTTTATCTGTCAATTTTTTTTAATTTGAAATATTATTTAGAGGGAGGTTAAATTTAAAGGGTTTGATTTTTAGATGTGATAAGTGGTATTAGCCCTATTTACAGATAGTGAGACTGAGCGGATAAGGGAAAGACAATTTACTTGTCCTAGATCACAAAGGATGATACTAGAAAGTGTCCAGTTGTTACTCTCTGATGTAATGACCTACAAAAGTAAGGTGTAATTACATTGCAGATAGGTTATCATGCCCCATTTAACTAGTAGACATTCGCAAAGTGGGTGATAAGATATTAAAAATTATGTTCTGACCTTCTTTACCTTTCGCTATAGGCTAGCTACCGTTTAGCCATCATGCTAAGGGTTGCCTATCTCTGTCTCTAGTTCTCTGTGTAGTATCTCACAGAATGGTTATAACTACAACAACTACTACCAATTTACTTTCTATTGAAGCATGCCCCAACACTATGAACAACGTTTTCCTTTTAGGCAAATTAGTGGCATCCAAGATCAGCTGGGTGTATAGAGTAGGGGGCCAGCTACAAGGTGTGATTTTCAGGAGCGCAAGAAAATCAAAACCAACTGAACTCCCCCATTGGACTCCCTAAGTGCCTACTTTCTACCATTAATCACCCCTTGGGTTCTTATATTAAAAGGATCTGGGGAAATCCAAATATTCCTTGAGAAGAGTGACATCAAATACAGATATGAAAGATTTTCTGCTACTACTGGGAGGTTGGGAGAAAGGGAAGAGAGTGGAGGAGGAAGGACAGGCCTGATGAGGCCAACAGAAAAGAAGACCAAGGACATGGATTGGCCCGCTGCCTGGAGTCAGAGAGACCCTCATGGACCTTCTCAGGAGGGGTAAAGGAAGTTGGGGGCAGGTTAATCTACTTCTTCATTGGAGAGGAAGGGTGGCTTCTTTCTAAAAGTCAGAGTGGGATATGATCAGTGTCAAAATGTCAAGGAGAAGAAAGTGGTAAAACAGTGGAAATAATTCATAGACTGGGTGTTATTAATAGTGGACATGGTGCTGGGCTCCAATCTGACCACAAACTAGCTGTCTAGTCAGGCCCTGGGGCAGTCATTCACCTCTCTGACCTCACTCTTCATCCTCCAAGTGAGAACCCTCCAGAGGACTTTCCAGCCTTCACATACTACTATGCCATATGCTCTGGGACAGCCCCTGGATCCAGACAAGAAATGCAACAGAAAAAATGTTTCTAATCCCCAACAAGTCCTGATGTCTAACTGTGATTTATGAGTAGAAAGGCTGTGTTTAGCTCTGAGGGTGACCCCATCCAGCGCTCACAGACCCTGGCTTCTTATCACCAAGGCTAATGTGCACGTGACTCAGTGTGGCCTTAGCCATCACTGGCTCTGGCAGCCCTCATTGACTTAACGGCACTGTTTCCAAAGAAGATACTGCAAAGCCATCTTGCTGTGATGTTCAAGGTAACAGGTGGCTGTGGTTTCAGAATGGGTCTTTATACTCAACATCTTGCTTACTCAAACTTCTGTTCAAGTCCTGTCAGTCTCCTGGATGACAAACGTCCTAAATCTCACCACCACTTGTAAGACCCATTACTTCACACAACACCACAAATATTGTTCCTAATCTCATCAGTCTCAGACTTCAGAGTCCTTTCACCAAAGAGGCCCACAGCTAAACCATACTCCCCTAACTTGAAGGAAATGGCTGCTGTAACTGCACTTTTTAGCTGCTCTCCAGTTTTCAAAAGTCTTTGTAAATTATTTGCAAATGCTGATTAATTCTTTCAACAGACCAGTAGGGAAATTTCTGTAGGAAACAGTTTTTCCATATGACAAACCTGAGACAGCAAACCCATGAATTGCCCTTTACGACATCACAAGTTGGCCTGCGCCTAGATCATAAGACTAAAGTGATATGATACTCTCTCCCATCGCTCTGGGTCTCCCATATTTGGAAATCTCCGATCCATTTAATTTCCCAGACTCCATTTTCACAGCCAAGAATGTATCCCTGTAATTCTGCCGGACAGATATGGACCAGTCAATCTCATTCTATGAATATTGCATATCAAGTTTAGCACACTCATACTTGCCAGAAACATACACATCTTTGTACTAATATGTAGGAATGATAATCACAATTAGTCTATGGCATCTCCCAGTTTTAGGCAGTAACACAAGACTCCTCCCAGCTAATATGTTAATATGCAGAAAATACCAGATGGATGAAAATTTTACTAGCCAGACTTATGGCTCCAGAGTGAGAAGGAAAATCTCAGAAATATGTCCTGCTTAGAATATTCATCTCAATTCAGATCTAGTAGTAAAAATTGCATAGGTTTCTCAGGAAGCCTTTGGCCCTGCTCTGACCAAGTTTTCCTTGGGCAACCTATGAACTTCATCTGTGAGTTCCTCTACCAAAGAAACCTGTAGCTAACCCATACTCCCCTAACTTTGGAGGAAATAGCTAAAGTGAGATCAAAGAGAGGAAGGGACATTATCTACATGTATGCAACGGGAGTGTTCTCATATAAGTAGGATGGACCCTTGAAAACCCACTTTAGGCCCAGATGTGCCCTGGCATGCATTTGGGCATTAGATTTGCCCAACACCCTATGGAATAACTTGTACTTCTTTCATAGATCCAGGAAGAGTAAACAATACGATCTGCCTGGAAACTTAATCTAGTCCAGTTCTTCCAACCTATAGGCTTCCTGGCTGAATGCAGGCATAAGTCTACAGTGGGAGACTTTCTTTCCTTACACATTCCTTTGGTAAACAGGATAAGTTGTTTCAGGAGACAGTCTCGAGGTTAAATCTGTCCTCCTCTTTCATTGTCACTGCCCAAGCCCTAATTCAGGCACTTGTCACAAGTCTCATATGGGCTCTTGCAAAGTTTCCTACCTAGACTTCTGCCTCTAGGCTTGCCTTCTTGAGTCCATTCTCTGCACCGCCACTGTGGTGCTCTTCCAAAAATGAATTGTCATGGGTAACCCAAGGAATAAAATCCAAACTCAGTAACTTGGTACTCAATGCCCTTAAAAATATAGTCCCAACATGGATTTCCAATGTCATTGGCCGTATCCTTATGTCTCTTTTTCTCCTGACATCTCTAAAGGGATGGTATCAATTGTTCATTGCCACATTAATTCTGTGTAACAATCATCCTAAACTCAGTGGCTTGAAATGACAATAATTTATTCTTAGGCTCCCAGTCTGCTGTTTGGCTAGAGCAGCCCTGTTAATGTTCCTGTTAATGTCTTGTTCCTGTTCCAGTTCCTGTTAATGTCCATCCATGGCCAGACTGAACGGGTGTCAGCTATTAATACAAGAGTAGTAGCTACCTTCCCTCAAAGAGGGAAGCTGAGCTCCCAGAGAGGGGAGCAGAAGTACACAATACATCTTAAGGCCTAGACAGCTAGTAAGAGACATACTGTCATTCTCACCTGCATTCCATAGGCCAAAGCAAGTTACGTGGCCAAGTTCGACATAATGGGGCAGGGATATATTAATATATCCTACCTCTAGTAGAAGAAACTGCAATATCAGATAGCAAAAGGCATTGATGTAGAGAAAAAGAATTAGAAACAAATATCTATTGCTGAATGATAAATTATCCTTAAAACAGCAAATATTTATTAGCTCCAAGATAGCTCAGCAGGGTGCTCCGCCTCAGGGTGTCTGTGAGGCTGCAGTCAAGCTGTCAGTCAGAGCCGCAGTCATCCGAGGCTGCAGGATGCGCTTTCCAGCTCACTCCCATGGCTCTTGGCGGACTCACTTCTCCACGTGGGCCTCTTCAAAGCCTGTCTGAGTGTCCCCGCAGTTTGGCAGCAGGCTTCCTCCAGAGTGAGCGATCCAAGAGAGAGAGAGAAGAGCCCAAGACAGAAGCCACAGAATCTTACAATTGCACCTTGGAAATGATATGCCACCACATCTTCTGTATTCGATGGGTCACACAGACCAAGCCTGGTACACGGAGAGAGGGACTATACAAGTGTTTGAAGAGCAGGTATAACAGCTCTGATTTTAAAATACCTTATTTAGTTATCCTCACAAACTGCAGAAATGTTCCCACACTTCAGTATTACTGGGTCTAAACCATCGTAACTAACACAGGGCAACAGCAATTGCACAAAATCCGTTGTCAAATTTTTATGCCAAAAATAGTAGCCATAAATATCAGTGTCAATGGTTTTTCACCTTTTGGCTTTTATACGTATCTGTCTTCCTGTCCATAAGTTTTCTTCACACCGGTACATACCCGTTACCACTCCTTTCTCCATCCTCTAAT
The DNA here is from genome assembly GCF_020740605.2 of Lemur catta. Lineage (NCBI taxonomy): Eukaryota > Metazoa > Chordata > Mammalia > Primates > Lemuridae > Lemur > Lemur catta. The sequence continues at coordinate 73,657,462 of NC_059128.1, read as the reverse complement.
CAACCAGGTGAATTCTCAGATATAACTTTTTCTATTAAGTCTTTCCTGCCCACTGGATGCCTGTGAGGTTTCTCTCCTATGTGTGCCCACAGCTTTCTGTACGTACGGCCATTAAAAGCCTTTACCCCATTGTAGAGCATTTGTTTTCTTCTCAATCTCCTTCATCAGACTGTAAGATTTCCAGGGCCCACTATTTGGCATAATAGTGATTCAATAAAATATAAGAACAGTTACGACAGAGTACAGGAGAAATCGGGAGAACATAGGACCAAATCTGGACAGATTTTCAACACATTATTTCCTGGCTACCCGCTGGCTAAGCTCTTCCTATGTGCCAAGCAGGTGTTAGATGCTTTCATAGTCGTTATCTTAATTATTCCTTACAATAATCTAGTAAATGAAAACTATTTGGGAAAGATTCTGTTTTCAAGCTCAGAAGAGTTAAATAACTTTCCCAACATGCAGTAAAACCATCCTTGACTCTTGCATTCCAAAGCCGTGATTTTCTCACCACCCCATACGGCCTCTGTAGGGAAGAGCCTTTCGCTTCTACTGTACTGAACATTCAGCGCTTAGCAGAGCCAGCTGCCTCCTTCAGTGGTCTTGCTAGGTCAGTCGCTCAGAGCTGTTCCTAGGGCATTCCTTGACTGACTACTCTCTTCATTGGTGCTTGGGTAGGGCTCCAGAACCCACACCTGGGAAAGCCTTGAAGCCCTCTCTTTTTCTAAGAGGGTAAGTTGTACGCAGAGGGGTAGGCAAGTTACAGAGGAGCTTGGAGAAACCCAAAGCCCTGCAGGCAGGCATAGGGCAGCAACAAGCCCAGCTCCCCGCATGATCTCACACAAAGAAGGAAAAGGGCTGTCCCAGGCATCTTGCACCAGGTGTCCCTCACTGGAGCCAGGCCGAGAGCCCTGTGGGGGTTGACATTCAAAGGTCACAGCTCCCAGGAAAGTTGTGAGGAGGAAATGAATAGTTGACATCAAAGCATTAAGAATTCTTTGAAAGAAAACTACTCTATCAATTCAAGATAGCATTAGCATATTTTTGAAAACCATCATTTATGTTAATTTCTTTATTTCCAACCAGTTAACTTGGGTACATATGTATATACACACATAGGAAAACACAAAAAAATAGTTTTGGTGTTTAAAAAAATTAAAAATTGAATCATATCATGAATATGTGGGGAGGGGATGAGGCAGTCGTGTCTTTTTTTCCCCTCTTTTTTTGGGTGCCTCCTCCCCACCTCCTACCCCTGCAGTGCTGAAAGGTAGGTATCCTTCCCTATCTTTTCTCCCTGCTCTCATGTATACTCATCCCTATCCTTAGGGCTCGCCATTGCTTATTTAACAATAATAGAAATCATATTATACAAGCTTTTCAGCATTATGCATTTCTCACTCAACAATACTGCATAGAGATTCCCCCAAGTCAAATAGTACAGTTCTATATGTTATGATGTGGATGGGCCCATCATTTTTTATCCATTCCCCTCTTCACGGACATTTACTTGTCTCCAGATTTTTTTTAGCACTACAAACAAAGCTTCAGTAAGATCTACAGATACACCTCCATATTTCAGAGTTTCGCTTCTGTGGGCCCAGGAAAGGGATTGCTGGCTCAAAGAGAATATGTATTCTGGCTCTCAGAAAATTTTCCCAGTCTGGTGAGACTAAAGTGCTAGCTCATTATTACTTTGAAACGTCCATGTACCTGACTACTAGTGAGAGTAAACATTTCTTCAGGTATTTGTTACCATTTGGTTGCTTCCTTAGTGAATTTATTTTCCATATCCTTTGCCTTATTTTTGTTGGATGGTTTGTCTTTTTTTTTTTTTTTTTTTTTTTTTTACTATTTTATGAGAGCTCTTCAAATATTGTAGACAAAATCTTGGTCTGTCTTCTACTTTGGAGCTATGTTTTTCCATACTTATTATTTGGTTCTTGATGTTATTTATAGTCTCCTTTGACTTCACTGTTATTTTGTATAGATACACACAAAGCCTCTAGTTTTCCTGTCTTAGTTAAGAAAGTATCCTAAAGGATTCATAAAGTTTCCTCTATTTGATTATATTTCATTGTATTACTTTTTGCATTTATGCTTTTAATCCATCTGAAATATATTTTATTTTTTAATATATTTGAAAATAACAAGAGAGATTCTAACTGTATCTTTATCCAGATGAAGAAAGAGTTGTGCCAACACCATTTATACCAAAATCCCTCATTTTCTTATTGAATCACCTTTGTAGTCTATTAAATACTCCCATATGCTAAGATTGATTTCTAGTTTCTTTAGTCCATTGTGCTGGTCTATTTCTCTGTTGTGTGACAAATGCACATTTATATGATTAGAAATTGTTTTGCTATCTGGTAAAGCAAATCCCACTCAGCAAAACCCTCCCTTCTTTTTAATCACACTTTTCTAGCTATTTTTGGACACTTGTACTTCTATATGACATTTAAAATTATTTTATCCAATTCCAAAGGGAAAATCCTATTGAGATTCTCTTTAAAATTTGATTAAATTTTTATGTTAGTTTTAGGAAAATTTATTTACAATTCTAAGCCTTCATAGCCAAAAATAAAGTGTGTTTTTATAAATATTTTATATTTGTTATTGTTACTAGAATGGAATATTTTCTCTATGTTCATTTTAGGTGCTTATGGTAATATAGGGAAAAGTTAATGGTTTGTATATATTTATCTTATCAATAGCCACTTATATAACTCTTTTTTTATAATACTTCTAGTAGCTCTTACTATATACTGCTTTTCTAAGTATATAATTGCAGATCCAGCAAAAGAGATTATTTTACCTCTTCTCTTCCAAAGTTCATACAGATTAATTTTGGTTTTTAAAATATTACATTCACTAGAATCCCTAAGCAAATATTAAGTAAGATTGATGATAGGCAATCCCATCTAGATTTTAACTGGAATGGTTTTATCAAGGTTGTATTATTTTACAACTTTATTTTATAACTTTGGAAAAGGATTTCCTCAGTGTCTAGGACCTCATTTTTCAAACACCCTTCACGTGTTGAGAGCTGCCCAGGGGTTTCCCAGGGAGCCGCGTGTTGCTGCTTCCCTGCCGGCCTGTGTGGAAGGCAGTCTGGGAAGAAGCTGTGATGAGAGGGAGGAGCGATGCACCGGGAGTGAGGGAGGAGAGGGTGCTTTGAGGAGTGCCGCACCATGAGCAACAGTGAGAGCATAGGCCAGGGTACATGAAGCTGTCTGTGCACTAGTAAGAAACTCTCGACCTGCCACCAAATCACCAGGTCCTCCCCTGGTGATCCATCTACAGGATCACTTACTTCCGATTGTCCTCTTCAGTTCGTCCTAACTTCTCATTCCACAACTGTTGACATGGAAAGGCCAGCCCCACTCCAGCTCCCCATAGACTGTCCCTTCCACCATCATAAGGACTCCTGGATCCCACCTCCTCTTCTAAGTGAGACCCACCTGAGCATACATGCACAGGTCTCACTGTTTACTACTGACCTGCAGTCACAGTGACAAATTCCTGCAGCCACAGACACTTTACTACAAATACTTGTATTTTAATATAATATTACCTGGCCATTTGGGCACTGCACAGGAGCATCATGGATCTTCACTACAGAATTAAATCCCTAGGGACGGGTTTCTCAACATTGGCACTGTTGACATTTGGGGCTGGGTCATTCTTGTAGGGGCTGTCTTGTGCATTGTAGGATGTCTGGCAGCATCCCTGGCCCATACCCACCAGATGCCAACAGCACTTCCCTTTCCAGTCATGACAACTAAGAATTCCTACCAACATTGCCAAATGTCCCCTGTTGGGGGTAGGGGAGGGAAAATCCTCCTGTAGAGAACCATTGCCCTAGACTATATGACCTGAAGCATGTTACCTAGAGGTGCCTGTGTATCAAACAGCTCATTTGCAAATCATTGTCTATAAATTGAAGCATCTGCCCTTGTCACTTTCAGTTTGGAATTTACTTGAAACTACTGCTTCTTTCCTCTGTTCAAAGATATCTTAATACATATGGCTTACTTCTCTTGATTGGCAGTCACCCAGGCCTCTTGTTGAAGGATGATGGCTCAGAGATCGTGAAAATTAATTTTGTGTGTGCCACATTGGGGTCAGTTTGCACCAATGTTACCTATTTTTAGTTGCAAGAGTGGGATCATTTTTATTTAGCTTGCTGGTGTATCACTCAGCATGAAACTCCACGTACTTTGGTTTCTAGTGATGATGCATATAAAATATGTGCAGCTTTCAGAATTGCAATTTTCAAAAGGAAATTAGCTTTCCCCTGAGCAGCCTGACCATTGCAGTTTGGTTGATGACATCCCAGTAAACAAGCTACAAACAAACTCTTGATTTCAGAAATACTAGGAGCTATTTATAGGCAAGCAATTATTTTCAAGTGGGTAGTTCAAGGGGAAAAACAAGCTGAGAAAAGTCAGCAAGGAAACTCCCATTTCACCCAGTACCTTGAAGTGAGAAACTGTAGGGCCATTCACCAAATGGAAAGTTTGCATCACTATTACTAATGGAGGAATGATATTTCGGCGAATTTCTAACTTGTCAAAAACGCCAACCCATTTTATATGACACAACCACCGATTCAATTTAAGACATAAAACCTGAAGACATATCCTTAAGAACTAAGGAAACAAAGGGATTTCAACCAGGATTTAGAAACATCAATCAGATGACATGTATCCTAGTAACAGGGATACTGATACAAGGCCATCTGCTGAGAACAAGAGAACGTGAGGTTTCCCACTCTGAGACTGTGTGGAATAGGTCCCCCATGTGCATGTGAATGCAATGGTCCCTTCAGCATTCTGAAAGGGTGTCATGTAGCTGCTGCTCTTTTTTTGCTGATGAAAATCTGAAAAGTTTGAATTGTCCTTGGAAGAAGTGCAAGCCAGGACAGGAGATTGGGCTACAAGCAGCCCTGACAAGGAGGCAGCATCCTAAAAGGTGCGATCTGGTGGGCTCTGCAAAGGCAAAGAAGGGCTCTTGAGGAAGTTGAGTTGTTTGGCTCTTGGCCAAACAACTTTTCCAGGCTGCTTCCTGTGGCTTCTGAGATTTGGGGTTCTGTAGCTCCTAACTCCACAGGAACTTAGGACATAGGCCTAAGGTGTCACCTTAGGCAAAGAACGACAGGTGGTTGATGGGAAAGTGTGGCCCTTTGTTCCCAGGGGACAGAGATAAACCCTGCTGTCTTTTAAGATGGCAATGATCTGAGCATCTAAGACCTATACGTAAGATATATAGATACCATTAATCTTGATCAGGGATTAGAAAACTTTTTCTGCAAAAATCTAGGTAGTAAATATTTTAGGCTTTGCTGGCCACGTGGTCTCTGTCATAACTATTCAACTCTGCCAACATAGCACCGAAGCAGCCCTAGACAATATGTAAAAGAATGGGTGTGGCTATTCCCGAATAAAACTTTATTTACAAAAATAGACAGTGGGCCAGATTTGACCCATGGGCTAAGTATGGGTCTTGATGAATGACATCAAACACTGCTAATTCTCCCTGCCTGGAGAGGCCACACCTTCTGATCTGTCTGGCCCTGACCTACTTCAAGTCCTCATCCTCTCTCTTAATGCCTCTTTCTACCCCATCTTTCCCTTCTTCAACAAATATTTTCCATCATTGACAATATTGCCCTCTTAGAATATATAATTAACCCATCACTCCCCACCTTAAAAACCTTTAATAGCTCCCCAGTGCTTAGAGTAAAAAATTCAAATCCCTGGATACAGCACTCAAACCCCTCCCAGCCCACTCTGCCTTCCCTGCACACGTCCTGAGCTCCCGCCATGCTGGCAAAGCCACCACTCCCCAAATGTGCCAGGCAATCGCCTGCCTCCAAACTGTGTCTAGACACGTTCTCTGCCTTATGCTACCATCCCCACAGTCCCTACCCATCAGTCATCTCATTCTCACACTGTCGCCTCAAAGTCACTTTCCCAGGAAGCCTTTCCTTTCTGCCTACAATAAATGATTTGAGCCCTTCAATGAGCTCCCAGACAATTGATTGTATCCCTCTCTTAAAACAGTATGCCTTAAGCCCATTCGCTGCCCAACTCAATAAATCACAGGCTTCTTTGTCTTCCTCTGTTTATCTTTCTCTATGCCACAACATGTTCAAGTTGATCATTCAGTTATTCCTCCAGTCACTGATGTGTTCTGCAACGTTCTCAGCTATGGGGAAACAGCCATACATAGACTAGGCAGTGTCCCTGCCCGTCAGGCTAGTGGGGAGAGACAGGTACAAATAAATAAATAAACAAACAAATCAATATGTTAAAGCATCTTGGATAGAGATAAATGCTGTTAAAAACAACAACAACAACAACAACAACACAGACCTGGGCACAGTGGCTTATGCCTGTAGTCCCAGCTACTCGGGAGGCTGAGGCAAGAGGATCACTTGAAGCCAGGAGTTCGAGGCTGCAGTGAGCTATGATCATACCACTGCACTCCAGCCTGGGTGACAGAGCAAGAATCAGTCTCTTAAAAAAAAAAAAAAAAAAAAAGAACACCACTAGAGGGTAGTATGTTAGGAAGGGTGAGAGTTTGGTTAGGGGCAAAGCTACTTTTCCTAGGAAACAGGGAAGTCTTCTCTGAGGAGTTGGTATTTGAACTGACACCAAGTATAATTAATGATGAGTTGAGTTTTGAATGATGATAAGCAAACACACAAATCTCTGGACAGAGAAAGCAATTTTATGTGCTCTTCAAATGAATAATAAATGAAAATATTCCTGTAATTTAATAAATTATAATACAGTTAAAAAATGCAGTAAGTATATCTATAGGTACATATATGAAAAGTTATCTAAAATATAGTTAGGTGAAAATAAAAGCAATTTGCAAAAGTGTGTAATATGTTTTCATTTTTGAAATTAAAAATATTCATATGTATACACTTATTAGTCTATGCCCAAGAAAGTTCTGGAAGGATGCACAGTGAAAGTTAAGAATAGCAGTTTCTAGAGGTGATAATGAGGGATTATGATACTTTTGCTTTCCATTTTACACCTTTCTGTACAGTTTGAAATTTTTACAACAAGCTGCTCTCCCTTGTATGATTTTGCCAAAACAATCAATTTCTCACAGAAAAAAAATTTCCCTTCATAAAGCCTTCTTCAATTTTTTTCAGTTTATAACTTACAGGTAAATTTTCCCTGACATGCTCTGGGAGAAAATTATTCTCTGTTCTCCTTACCCTTATTGAAACTTTTGTTCCTCCCCACACCTACCCCTTCAGTCCCCTACACACACATACACACATACATACACACACACACACACACACACACACCCTGCTCACCCTCACAATTCACAGAGGGAGTCTTTTTGATATACCACGGTGCGTGAGGATTGATTGAGACTCACTATTCCACACAGGCCAGAGTCTCCAGGTAAAAATACAGGACACCCAGTTAAGTTTGAGTTTCAGGTAAACAGTGAAAAAAGTTTTAATGCATGATTGTCCCAAATATTGCATCCTAAAAACTTATACTAAAAAGTTATTCTTTGTTCATTTGAAAGTCAAATGTAACTGAGCATCCTGTATTTTTATTTGCCAAATCTGGCAACCCTAAAACAGGCACATGTCCTCAGGAAAGATGCTAAAATCTTGGATGCAGGACATCACATCTTCTCCACAAACACTGCCCACTGAGTTGGAAGAATGATGGTGCATTTTTCCAAACCCTGACTGTCCACAGAGTCAAACATAGTCCCATGGCTCCCCTTCCATTGGGGAGGGGAGACATGTCTACACATGATAAGGCTTGATCCTATGCTTTAGTATTCTTTCTATTGTTTTTCCTCAAGCCTTGTCTACATCCATGCTGCCTTAGCTAGAGAATCCCGCAGAGAAAGACTGACGGTGCCTTATCCTCACGCAAGCCATGTCTGGATGATGATGGACACAGTGCTTCAGAACTACCACTCTGCTTTTCCTTTGGGCAGTGATGCTGAGCCCCGAAGCACATTAGAATCACCCCAGAGACTTTTCAAACATAGCCAAGCCTAGACTCCACCCCACATAAATTAATTCATACTCCCCAGAGGTGGGAGCCAGGCTTTCACACATTCCCCAGGTGATCCTACAGTACAGCCAGCATTGTGAAAAATTACCTCAACACCCAGGCCTCCTGTACTCCATCGTCAAGGTTTTAGTTCCATAAAATAGTGCCTCTCAAGTTTTATGTACCCACGGATAAGCCTGGGATGCTGTTAAAATGCAGATTCTGATTCCACAGGTCTGGGGTAAGGCCTGAGACTCTACATTTATGACAAGCTCCTGGGCGATGAAGATGATGCTGGCTTTTGAGACACACTTTGAATAGCAAAGCCATAAAAATAAAAAGGACTAAACCAAAGTCATTGCCACTTTTTACTTTACAATTCCTATAATAGGCAAAATAAATATTGTAATGAGAGTGGTAATAAAAACTTTCTTTGGATCCACAGTAGTCCTAAGACTAGCACCATATGTGCACTCCAGTTTCAAGTGACAACTTCTCTGGATTCATCTCCTACCCGTAGGAAGCTAAACAGAAAATAACATTGGTTCAAGTTTTAGCAGACGGATTTTTTTGCAGCCAGGAATAGTCAGAAACTTCAGGCTAAAAACCTCCTTCCTAAGGGTCATGAAACCCTTACAGATTGGCCAGACTTGGCTGTGGAATAACTTACAACTATGTACAAATAGGAGCAGCAACATTTTAGGGGAACGGCTGTGAGATGTGCTACCCGGGGATAGGGAAGTGGGCTAGATGGACTCAGGAGGGCCCTGCAACCCTGTGGCTTCATAACTCCACACTGTTCCCCAGAACAGCCTGGGCTGGCTTTCCAAGCAAAATTTCCATTTGCCATGGACAGGAGCTCCCCAGATTCTGGTCTGAATCTCTGTTTCCCCACTGACCAGATCTGGGACCTAGAAAAAGTTATGTCACCTCTCTTAAGCCTTAGATTCCTCAGGTATTCTTTGCAAAACAGGAACACAAATGGACATTTAGATGAGGTTAATACATAAAGTATTTAGTTAGTGCTGTGCCTGGTGCATTCATAACACTGAATCTTAGCTGTTATTATCATTGGGCCTCCTACATCTCTAAGTTAGATGGAAATACTAGCCTTGGTGTCACTTACAGAGAGACGCTAAACTGCATCATTCAATATGGTACACAGGTCAAAGTCCTGATGCCCTCCATGCAGGCTTTTGGTTCCAGCCTGTGTGAAAGACGATAATTGGTGCCCACAAAGAAATACAATAATAATCACATCATTATCTGCATACAGGAAAAAAACGGATCAGGCTTGAAGGAAAACAAAGTCCAACAGATTTTCTCCCTCTTCATGGGAAGGGAAGTTTGTCTTGTGACCAGAGCTACTTCCTTTTGAGACCAGGAGAGAGAGAACCAAGTACAGCTGGAGTTATTCTGTGTACCCTCTATAGGGGCAGAGACTTGCAGTGTGGTGCTATTAACGAGGTCTACAAATGGTAGGGGAGAGGAGCCTGTGAAGGAAAAAGCGCCATAGGTTTTTAATATGGATGAGAAGCTGCCTGCTTTCTCCTAAGCAAATGAAGAGAGAGAGAAGCAAGGAATCCAAACCTCTTTGCAGGTGGTCTCTGGGATAAACTGCTAGACGGTAGAGGTTGACATTGTTCTGGGCCACGTTTCAGTGCAGAACCTACTGGTATCAAGTCTGGTTGCTGAGTGCCCATCTCTTATTTGTTTCAGCAAACAGACAATAAAAATGTAAAAATAGCAGATAACCCTTGAAATTCCAGTGTCAGCCCCAAAGAACAGCTTCCAAAGATGAAGAGTGGGTGGACTTCCAGAGACACAGATTTAGATTTCTAACTTTAGCCTGAACTTTCTGAAGCTTCTCAGCAGTACCAGGAAAAAGATTTGGTGTGAAGGAGGCTAAGAATAGCAGCTCAAATCAGACTGTGGAATTAGATGAGTTTCAATCAGTCATGTGTCCCCCAGTCTCTTCCCCTCCTCCCCAGCCTCACTGGGACACGAACACCCAGAATGCTGGAGAGTTGGAGCTATAAGAGATGGGGCCTAGACCCAGAACAGTGATGATGAGAGCTGACATTTACTGAATGATTAGGATGTGCAGGCCTTATGCTAAGTACTCACAAAGATGGATTCATTTAATACTTACCCCAATACCAGGAGTACTTCCACTTTACAAATGGGAATATTTATACTTAGAGATATCAAGTTTTCAAGTTCTAAATTCTAGAATACAATATTTGGGATATTTGAAAAGTTTAAGTCTAAGAATTAAATGATTTATGGGGAAATTTCTACATTTAATAGTTGGAAGAGGCAAATACTAACACCTCTAAAATTATACTAATTTGGTCAATTGCAAAGAAGAACAAAAATTAAAGTGGATTTTTACTGAATTCTAAATTTAGGATATAGAGAAATGGGGTGTTCATCATGCAATTATCAGATTAAGTGAGAAGTTTAGTATCAACTAAATTAATTTAGTACTAACTAAAACTAATCTAAGGTCAACCAGCTGGTTAAGTAGTGGAGCTGGAAAAAGAGCAGTGCAGTAGTGGGAAATAGAAATAAAAAATGGAAAGAACTAGAAGACCAAGCTCCTTGATACAGAGGGGAGAGCTTCAAGCATAGAAAGGGCTGAATAATGGGGAGCAAGGGACTGTTCTCCATCTCTGTTAGAAACAGACAGAGATTTCTTACACTGCAACAAGGTGAAAGGGATTAGGTTAAATATAAGAAGAAAAAAAAACCTAGATCGCAACCCTATGTGACATAAGTATTCATTATTAAGAGACAATGAGAAACCAGCTAAGTTAATTTTAAAAGGGGGGGGTTGGTTTTGTGCTTCTCCAGGTGTATTGCACAGAAGACTAGTTCTTTAAGCAGTTCATAGGTATGATCAAATACATTCAGGAAATATTGTGCTAAATAGAGTTAAACAGGTTTCTTTACTGGAGGAGCTCTAAGAGCTTTATTAACTAATATATGCTATGAAATTCTAATAGTGAAATATAGTAGGTGGTGTTTCCCAAACTTCTCTGACCAGAACCCTTTTTCAAACTAGTCTTTCCTCAAATATACTTGGGGAAAGTCTGGGGTTTTCTAAGATGATTTAAGTATGGAACTTCCTGGAAGCTAGGGATTGGCCTTACTATTCAAAGTGTAGTTCATGCACTTTGTCATCAGCATAAGCATCACTTAGGAACTGGTGAGAAATGAAGAATCTCAGATCCACAGAATCAGAACCTGCCTCCTAACAGCATGTTCTGATGATTTATATGCAGATGAAAACTTGAGATGCTCAAAATATCCTTAAGACTCAGGATCTGGTTGCACAAAATTCTGCACAACTATAGTCCTAACACTGGCTGTCTGCTGCATAACAAACCAGCCTAACATTTACTGTGCCTTGAAACACATGATTTCTTTCTTAAAATTTCATGTGTTGGCTTGGTTCAGTTGGTAGGTTCTTCTGTTCCAAGTGGCATTGGCTGGGGTCAATCACTGGGCTGCACTGGTGGGCTGGACTTCCAAGGTTTCACTAACATATCTGGTGCCTCAGTGCTTCTCTACAAAGATTGCTAGGGCTTGGGCTTCCTCAAAGCATAGCATTCCAGAGCACTGGCTTCTTCCATGACAGCTGGCTTCCAAGATGGAAGAAACAAATGTTGGCAATTCTGTTAAGGCCTGGGCCTGAAAGTCCTAGATTATCATCACTTCTGCTGCATTCTACTCATTAGCCAAAACAAATCACAAGGCCAATTATATTCAAGGAGAGGGAAAAATGGTTTCCACCTCCAGATGGGTGAAGTGGCATGCACATACAGGGAGAGAAGGAAAGGGTGGTGGCCATCTTTGGAGACTGTCTGCCATACTGCCTCTCTTGGGTAAATTTAGACTCTGTGCTTGATCCCTCCCTAAACTCTAAGTACTCTAATATGTATCCTGGACTGGCTCTTCCACCAAGGTAAACAGGTACTTCATCCCATTTTACAAAGGAAAGGGATGTCCTATCCATGGAATGTCAGTGTCAGAGGCCTGAGGAAATGGGTTAGTTCTCATCATTCATTAACAACAACCAAAACTATTTATTCTAATCTTACTATGTGCCAGGAACCTAGTTCTGCAAATATAGCAGTATATAGTATCATACAGTTGCAAGACTACTGTTTCTATGGTTTCTTATCCTGTTGGTAGAAAATGGACACTAAACTAATAAATCATTAAATAAACACAATACTTTTAAAAAGTGATAAAGTATCTGAAGAAAATAAAATATGGTGATGTGATTAAAAGTGATTTTCTAAGTTAATTTAAATTAGGAGGTCAAGGAATGCCTCATGGAGGGGGTGAGACCCAAAGGATAAGGAGGCAGCTGTTCGAAAAGCTGAGATCAGAGTGGCTAAGGGTGCAAGTGCAAAGGCCCCGAGGCAGGGACATGCTCTGCATGCTCAAGGCTTAGAAAGAAGGCCACTGTGTCTGGTGCACATTCCTCAAGGAGAGGTAGCCTGAGATGAGGCAGGAGAGGTAGGTGGGGCTGAGCCTTCATAGGACTCCGTAGGCCAGAATAAGAATATAACATTACTTCCTAACTGCCACGGAAAACCACTGGACAGTTTAATGTGGGAGGTGACACAACTCGATTTGCATTTTTACAAGAAGACTCTGGCCATGTGAGAAGCAAACTGTAGAGAGAGAAAAGCAGAAGCAGGGAGGCTGGTTAGGAGGCTGATGCAACCGTCCAGGTGGGAGGAGATGGACGGGAGATTCCTGTCCTTTCCAACCTCCTACTATCAGGGAAATGCAGTCAGACAGCCTCACAGCCCTTGTGGTTCCACTTGAAGAAATACCTATCTTAATTTAGGCCTTCACAGAGTATAACATTGCCCCAGGTCTCTTGTCCTTTTGATTGTATTACATTTAGATGATGAAGATTAGAATAAAATTTTCCTAAATATCTTTTCATATCTAGAATATATGACTGTGAGATATTTCTTTTCCTTCCTTAATCTTCCAGGGTCCTGACCCCAAACCCAAATTGGTCAGAAGTAGGTCTGGTCTGCAGCTACTGCAGCAGAAATTGAGTATAATACCACACTGAACTCCAGCAACTTTTGATGACACCAGCTCATTAATATTTATTAACTGCCTTTGTTCATGTTTCAAATATTTTGGCAAGGTCATCCTCTCTAGCCTTCAGAGATTAAACAGAAAGAAGTTGCTTATGATTCCTCTCTTCCCACTTGAACCCAGAATGTCCACAGATGCCTTAGCCAGTGCCCACCTCATCCCACAGCTACTCTCAAGTTGTGACTACATGAAGTGACAAAGTTTGCATTTACTGTTTCTAAAATATCACCATACTTTTCAGTCCTTCACATGTTGCAGCTTCTAATTTTGCATATCATGAGCATGGCATAATATGTTCAGTTTTCTGAGATTATCCCAATTTTTATATATTCTTTTCAATATATAAATACTACTCAATGTATAACAAATTTTGTTTTTATATTTTTCTAGTTTCATGTATGTTCCAAAATCAGAAAAAAGCTATTTGTCAAGCCCTGACATCAAATTTTTTTCTAAAAAATAATCACTATAAATAATCTCTGCCTCTGAGAAAGTTGCAATAGGTATAAGTAACTTTGTACATCATTGACCCCTTCAAAATAAAACATTTACTGTATACCTACTATGTGTCAGGCCTGTGCCAGGTGCCCTCCAAAAACTCACAATCTAATGTGGTTTTCAGCAAGATGCTCTAATCAATTCAGAATATAATAAATGACCATTGTTCATAATTAATTTCTACTCTATTGAGTAGAAGTTGTAACAAATAGCTCAGGCAAACTACATGACAAGGAGAGAGGCTGGAAGAACAGAAGGTTTTAGTGACATATAAATTACTTATGCCTTCATTTATTTCCCCAAAACCTCATTAAACTCTTCAGCTAAAAGGAGAACAGGCAGTTTGGGGCCTCAGCTCCAGTGCCCACTGGTGTTCATGGGTTGGTAAGAGAAAAGGGACTCAGTTTCCCCAGGAGCTAATCAATGAAGGAAAAGAATGGCTTTCTCCTCCTCAATCCTCTGGGAGCTTGGAATAACAGTCATGTTTTTCTACAGTATGTTCCAGAAGCTGTTACTTGTGAATTAAGACAATAGGGTTGATGGTAAGCTGGGCTGATGGGGGGAGAGAGAGAGAGAGGGAGGGAGAGGAAGAAAGGAGGGATTTAGACAAAGGTGGGATGAGAGAAAAGAGAGAAGTGGGGGAGGAGAGAAAAGAGGGGGAAGAGAGAGAAGATGGTTAAATAAAAGAACAAAAAAGCAGTGATACGAGAATGTTAGAAATGAAGTGATGAGTTCAGAGTCACAGAATCCCAAACTAGAAGGGTAAACTCATTTTTCCAATCCTCTCCTAAAATATGAAGAGACTGAGGCAGAGTGGCAGAGGAGGGACCAGGACCTGGCTCTTCTGATCCTCAGAGTCTTTTCCACCACACATTTACTTTGCTGCCTTATGATTTTGAGAATTTTGAGAAACTCTATGTCTAGGTATAACCGAGCCCTACATAGCACCTTGCGCTGTGTGGAACTCTATAAATATTGAATGACACGCACCCACGTGGTGATGATGAGAGCAATCACATCAGTATTAACACAAAGCTTTCCTCAGGTCCTTGAGTTGTTTTCAATAAGGAAAAGTCAATGACAAGGGAAACAGCCTAGGTATAGAGCCTTGCAGAGATCTGTCATGTTATTTTTAGTTTGGAACTCCTCCCGGTTTCAGAGTTCTTTCTCCGTGGGGTTTTCTCCTTAATAGCTGTTGTGTAGGATGCAGATGGCTGTCAGAATGAGAGGGAGATGTCTAAAAACAAATGAAAGAATGGTTTTCAGCCACTCGGGATTAACGGCATGGACACTAATCTAACCCATGCTAGGTCATTGCTCAGGAACTGGAACGGGTACAAGAGAAAAGGAAGCAGCAGGGAGAAAAAAGGGAGTCCTTTTAGAACTGCCCAGAAGAATCCAAAAGAGGAAAGTGTTTGGAAAATGCCTGGCATAGGGCATTTTATAAAATTCTGATGATTAAGTAACCTCCTGCTCTATCTCTTATAACACAGTCTAGGCACAGAGGAGAGGCTTACACATGCAAACTGCAAAGAAGCAAAAAAAAAAAAAAGAAGTAAAGAAAAGAAAAACAAGTAAAAAATAAAATAATGTGTCAGTTCCTCTATTGCTTATATGTCTAGTTTAAAAGAGATCTATTTGAAAGCTAGCAGTGTCCCTTTTGAAACTGTTATTTAAACATCCAAGAACTGATCCTTAAGCACTCAGTGTGTGACTGAAGGTGGGTCGGTCTACAATGTGCATTTCACCTGTGAAGTAACACTGTCGTTAAAGCAAAATAGTGAGTAAGGTACGCCGCCAAAGACAGGACAGAAATAAGAGCCCCTCCACGTTGCCCATTGCCCGAGGTAGAGATGTGAGGTCTGCAGTTAGCTCACTGTACCTGGAGATTTTGGACGTCCTGGCCTCCGTGCAGAAAAGGATGAAGTGGCCAGTAAAGAGGATACTTAGTTCCAGGGGGAGACAGGGGCAAAAGAAAGATCCACCCGACACCACCTCTGCACTGCTGTCCAAAACCTGACCTGCGCAGTGGCCGATACAGTGACTCACGCTTAGGAAGGAGAGTGAAGGAGTAAAGCTTAAAGGAGAAGGAGAAGAGGCAGCTGGTTATAATTAGTTTTTATACTGAGAGGCAGACCTACAGACATCCAGGCCAATAGAAAGAAAGGAAACCCAATTTCTAGTACAAAAATATATCAAAAAACTCACTCTGATTGCTCTAAAGCTAGCGGGTTTCATCCAACAAAGAATTCTACAAAGGAAGAGATTTAGCTGCACCACTTTAGCACTTACATCTGCAAGACCACGTGTTCTAATATTCCTCATGGTTGGTTATCTCTTTCCTGAGAGAGTAAGTTCCTTGGTGGCAGGACCCATGTCTATTTCACTGTTGTATCTTTCACAATGTGGAGCATGGTGGTTTGCACAAAGAGGCACTCTGTTGAACGACTCACTGGGGAGGAAGACTATTGATATTTCCATGGGCTTTCTAAGAAATCGCTCATCTCTCCCCACTCAATCTATCCTTGTCTCCAAAGCCATATTAACTTTTGTAATGTGTCTGGGTAAGCCATATCTGCTCTCACAACTGTCCTTGGTTCCCCAGTGCATACAGTTTTGTCAACTCCAGTCACTGACTGATACTCCGGCCCAATCTACATGCCAGCCTTGTCTCACACCGTTCCCCTTTAAACACCCTCTGCCTGAACTGCTTTCTAATTCCCAAATACTCTCCATACTTCTCCAGTTCTGTACCTTCACTCCTGCTGTCTGGAAGAACAGCAGTTGGCAGACCATACTAAAAGTGCAGACGCTTGGCTTTAAATCCCATCTCTATTAGTTCATTAGCTGTGTGACCTATGGCAGTTTTTTTTTTTTTAACCACTGAGTCTCATTTCCCCATCTGTAAAATTAGGAATTATGATATCTACCTCACAGAGTCATAAAGTTGGATAACATTATAAAAGCACCAAGCATAGTAGGTACCCAGTGTCAGTCCCTTCGTTTTATTAGCCTTCAAATTTGAGCACAAATGTTCACTCCTTACTACTATAGGCAGAGGAGCCTCTCCCTCCCCTGAACAAGGCAAGCACTTATGGGAGAATATTCTTGCAACAGTGAGGGATGTGCCATCTCCAGGTCAGCCAAGAACACCTTGGAAGCGAATGGGCTGGCAGGTGACATGGCCACATGTCCTCAGACACCTAGAGTCATAGGGCTAGAACATCCTAACAGATTATATAACTAGATCTCCTCTTTGATGGATAAGGTAATTGGACTGGACTCCTCCCTTCATGTCTTTCCTTTTCACCATGCCATGAATTAGGGCCAATATTCACTGAACCAACCAGAGGCACAGGAATGCCCTGTGCTGAGAGTAGAATTGGAACCATAGGCCAAAGAGCTTCTTCATAAGTGTCTAGTCCATCACCTTGTTTTCAGAGAAGGATGCATGTTTTCTTCACCCCACACTTATTGGGCTCCTACTTAGTGTTGGGTTCACACCTATAAGGAGGATATTCAGATGTCTGGGAAAGACACCACTCCAACTTTAAGATCCACAAGTTAGCTAGGGAGGAGTCATGTGTTCAAATAATTGCCATGCAGTCTGAGAACCGTGTCCACACCACTGTAAGAGCACCAGAGGATGAGGAGGTACACCCTGGAAGAGCATAGAAATCTTCACAAAGAAGGGCAAAGATGACTTGGGTCTTGGAAAATAAGCAGCTCACTAAGTAGACAGGTATTAGGAAGGGCACCCCCACTTGATCATTTATTTTCATTCTCCGCCTAATTACAATAGCATATGCTGGAGGTGAGGCTGCACACCTGTGCCCACTGGTGACTGTCTTCTCATCACAATGGATGATCCAGCTCCATGAAGGGCAGCCAAGGACTGTCCCAAGCTGTGTGAGAGTAGGGGATATTTTTGAGCCAAACATCAGTTACTCAATATCTTCCCTAAACTATTTGTTTTATATCAACTACTTCCAAGTGTTCCCCATTACCTCCTTTATTGCTGGAATTAAGATGGGTCTAGATAAGAGAAACCAGAAGCTCAAACATGGACAGTTTGATCCACAAAATAAGAAAAGCTCTTAAGTGAGAAATAAGTAGGTAACCTCTCAAAAGAAGAGGTATTTTTGCACAATGGGTCAGTTGGGTCCTCCATAAAGCAGGCTCCAAAATGGAGTTAGAAGTGTAAGGGACTTGTCAGAGGTGAGGCCAGTGAAAAATAAAGACGAGAGAAAGCAGGAGTGGATGGGGAAGCCCTCGGACCGTAACAGAGGTCTGGCACCTGCAAAAAGAAAGGGGAAAGGACAGAGGATTGGGTAGGAAGTTTGAGTGCAAAGATTGCCCATAGAGGAGAAATGACTGGCCTTGTACCCTACTGAGCTCAGTCACTGGCTCGGGCTGCCTGGGCAGGGCATGGCTTCAGTTCAGCATCCACCACTGACAACACCCTTCATGGTAGGTTCTTTCCTAAAGGGAGACCTGAGCAGCACATCTTCATGGCTGCTGAAGCCATGAAGCCATGACACATGCTGTGTCATCTGGGAGCAAAAGAATTTAGAGGGGAATTTACTGCTGATAGATAGTAGAAACTTGTTCTAGGTATGTGGGGAGTTAACATGGATCTTAAGATAATAGATTAATTATAGTCTCTATTTGCCAGTTAATTATTGGTATACCTGGCAGGAAAAACTCAATCATTAGGATTCATGACTTGTCTGGTTTGAAGGTAAATCTTTGAGCCTTGAATTCCTAGCTTTCTATGAATCAAAATTCCCCAATCTCTAAGCAAATCACTCATCTGTCTGATCACTAAAGGGAAAAAATTTTAAGTCAAGGTTCTTAGCCAGATAGAGATAGCAAGGGTAAAGGAAAGAGGAATAATCCACTCGACCTTGAGCACCTGGAGTGCAGGGTCTCATCGGTCTTTTTCCCCAGTGAATTGCTAGCTGTCCCCAGTGTCTGGCACATGGAGACCCTCAATAAAAATGGGATGAATGGACAAGTGGATAAACAGATGAATGTTATCCACTATCTCGAGATAAAACATTTCTCTCTAGCACTTATTCCTCCCTGTGTTTAGATTCTCAGACATACTAGTAGAATTTTGGTTTTGTTTTCTATATTTTTTCACAAACCATGCTATATCCATTGGGGTTTTTTGGTGGAGAACAGAATTTTTTCTAACTAGTTTAGATAACAAGGGATTTATTAAAGGAAATTGAATGGCTTATAGAACTACTTGGCGTGCTGACGAAACAAAGTCTGGGTCGAGCTGTCAGGAAAGACTCCAGAAGCACACTGCAAGACTGGACCAGCAAGAGAGCTGCTGCCTCTTCCACAACCAGGAAGTCACCTCCTCCAGAACCACCCTGCTGCTGCAGCAACGAGGAAGTGCCAAGATTGGGAATCCTCCACCACCGCCAGCTCCGGACACACCACACCCGCGACGATGTGGATGAACGCCCCACACTCTGCCTCGCACCACCCGTGACAGTAGTAAATAGCCTCCGGAACCTTTGGAGGTGCCGCTGCAGAAAAGCCAAATGCCTCTGCGTGCTTATTGGCCGCAGAAGCACGGCCCCACCCCATTCTAGCTTCCTGATTGGTCACAGTCGAATCACCTCAGAAAGCTGCCAGGGAGTTGAGAAATGTAGTTTTCAGACTTCTAGCCTCTGCAGGATGGAAGAGAGCGCTCTAAAAGAAGGGCAGAGGCCGGGCGCGGTGGCTCACGCCTGTAATCCTAGCTCTGGGAGGCCGAGGCGAGTGGATCGCTCGAGGTCAGGAGTTCGAGACCAGCCTAAGCAAGAGTGAGACCTCGTCTCTACTAAAAATAGAAAGAAATTATCTGGCCAACTAAAAATATATATACAAAAAAATTAGCCGGGCATGGTGGCTCATGCCTGTAGTCCCAGCTACTCGGGAGGCTGAGGCAGTAGGATCGCTTAAGCCCAGGAGTTTGAGGTTGCTGTGAGCTAGGCTGATGCCACGGCACTCACTCTAGCCCGGGTAACAAAGTGAGACTCTGTCTCAAAAAAAAAAAATAAAAAAATAAAAAAATAAAAAATAAAAAAATAAAAAAAAAAAAAATAAAAGAAGGGCAGAATGATTGGAATGAGCCATTCCATCGTAACCTCCCTTTGAGGAGCCCTCAGAGAAGGTCTTATCTGCTTATATTCTATCAATTGCAAACTAAGTATCTTCAGTCCAATTCTAAAGTAAGGTAGATTGTACCCTCACTTGTAAAGAGATTTAAGATAACTTTTGTGAGTTTTCTATTGATCTGAAAAAAAAAGAAGATTCATTGGTCTTTAGTTGTCTTCCACAATAGGACATCAACCATAGGCTATGGCTCCCTGGATACTCTACCCCATTCAGAATGCCATAAGGTTGCTGAAGCTACCCTATAAATATGACTTTTGTGAGGTCAAATAATTAACAGTCCTTAAATAGTCCATAGCAACCTAAACCGGTGCTCTTGTGGCTTCTGTATCTCCACGTAGGGAGTTCTGGTATAATCATTATAACCTTGTTGGCATTAGTCAGTCAAAAGAGACTTGTTGAGCTCTCACTGCACACCAAGCACTGTTTTCAAATGTAATAGGTGTGTTGAGTAAGTATGACTTGTGATGTTCTCAGAGCTGTTTCTGTCTCCCATTGTGCCCTGATGGTTTTTCAGTGGATAAGCAGCCCTGCTCCCATATCAAAACCCTGGCAGGTTGTTGTGAGTTTTCTGCTCATTCCTAGGTACTGGAAGAGTATCAAGGCACCTTAAGCCACATGGATATCCTCACTTTAGTCACAATAATGTCCAGTTCCATGTAATATTAAATCAAGAGGCTGAACTTGACTTGGCTTTGACTCTTCCCTCCTGAGTCCTGTGGCAAGCTGGGAGCTCATAGTGAGGAGGGAGGCTGGGCACCAGGCTCTCCTCGCTGTCCATCACAGTCCTCCCTGCTCCCTCACTGCCAGCTCTGAAGGGTCTGCAGGAGAGGAGGAGGGGCAGAGATGGGCACATAGGACAGCACCTAACTGACTGAATGTCTGTGCTCTCTGGACCTAGTATATGGTCAATGCTATAGTCCCTGGGTAGGGGAACTCTTTCTTGTCATGAAGCACTTTTTTTCTCATTTTTTATTATGTTAAAATACACATACCATAAAATTTACCATTGTAACCATTTTTAAGCATACAGTTCAGTGGTATTAAATGCATTTGTAATGTTCTGCAGCCATCACCACCATCCATCTCCTGAACTCTCTTCTTCTTGTAAAACTAAAACTCCATACCCACTGAACAGTAACTCCCCATTTCTCCCTCCCTCCAGCTCCTGCCAATCACCATTCCACTCTCTGTCACTGTGATGTGACTGCTCTCATGTAACACTTCTGTGGCTGTTCGTGGGTCCCCTGTAGACCCATCTCTCCTGCAGTACCCATTTACCTTGAGAATACATCTCTATTCTTGGTGGCCTCTTGCAACTCCCTCCCCATTTCCTAAACATTGGGTGATACATTTCTGGCCCTTTTCTATGGACTTTTTCTTCTCCTCCCTCTCCTCTCAAGATAGGACATGCCCTTTTGCATGGAACCCAAGACGGCTCCACCTCATCTCTCTCATGAGGGACCTTCATCTATTCCACAGGAAATGGGGAAACACTTATGGCAACCTTGACCTGAAAAGGCCTGGATCTGGCTGAGGGGCTGAGAGACATGATGGAGGTCCTCAGGACTGTTTCTTCTGTAAATCTGGAGAGGGTGTAGAGGAGGCAGGTTCTGTCTCACACTTGTTTTGGTAACTAATAACCATCATGTTGGTGCCTCAGTCAAACAGGCAAGAATGGTGCCACTGTAGCATCCCACTGCATGTACTCTCTAACGTCCCTTCCCAGAGGTTTGCCCTGACCCTCCCTTCATACAGCAAGGTCCTCAGCAGTAGAAATCATGCTCACATTGTTCTTCTCTTCCATCACTATCCATCCCTTCACACCCTCCAAGATCCAAGCTCACCTCCCACTCCTTTGGTGAAATAGGAAGTCTTTCTAGGTCTTTCTGATGGGTTAATATTTCTCAGTCCTTCACATGTTCCCTTCAAGTTTGTCTCCTCCATAAAACCCTAATCCATTGACATGCCCCCAACACAATCAGCTCCCTCTTCAGAGTTCCCTAGGACATTTATATACAGCTTTACTACATTTTGTGATAATGTTTTTTTTTTTTTTTTACCAACCATTTGCTTTACCTACTAGCCTAAAAACTCCACAAGGATAGCACCCATATCTTAGTCTAGCACCATACTCATCCATAGAAGGCAATCAGTTCATTCATGCAACACATGTTTGTTGAGCAGGCACTAAAGACACCATGGTGAACAAGATAGACAAAGCCTTTGCCTTGATGGGACTGGAATGGACAAATGCATTTGTGGCCCCTCATGTATTCCCCTGACTGAGTTCCTCATCTGTGCAGGGCCCTACACAGGTACAGCCCATTGAAGAGGCACAGTGAGATTCTCAATTACTTAACATGAAGGCCATCGGACACCACCCTTCCTTTTCATAGTATCCATCACACTTCTAAACAATTGCCACAGACACTCCTGGAGAGCTGAGCTCCAACTTGTTCCACTCACATGGCCTCACCCATTCAGTGACATAGTTTATTCAAATGAAGGCCTGGTAGAAGTCCCAAAAGTCTAATATTGAGGGCTATTTCATGCTTCTTGAGAAAGGTTATGTTTCCCAGGGGGCATGTCCTTCCCCATGAGTCACCTGAGTACACATCCAGCCCAGGGCTTCCCAGCAGTGACACCAGATCTGTACATGCAGAGAGGGAGGGAAAAAATGCTCACATGGCAAATTTTCTTGCCTTCACTTCCCATAAGAGAGGATGGCTCACTGAGATTCCAGGTGATGGGATTACTATTTTGTTGCACTTCTTTATTGGGGGTGGGGTGGGGAGGACAACAGAAATAAAGCAAATCATACCTGAATATTGGAGGTGAGCAATATCTGAGGCTAAATCTGTCAGTGCTAATAAATATTATGATCAAACTCATTGATAGCCACAGTCTCCTCATGGAGACTGATCTAAGGGCAATGGGACCTAGAAAGGCCCTTCTACTCAAAGAACATTCTCCCTATACTCTATGTCATAAAGCAAGAAATTCTCAGGATGGAGCTTCCACTAAGTTAAGATGTCTGTAGAAGCTTCATGTTGAGGTAGCCAGGAAGAGCAGTGGGCATAAGAAATGCCAGTGATAGTTGTTAATGATGTAGGTCCCTGGGCCCTAACCATTTTGATTCAGGGAGCAGTCAGAATCCAAAACACTATAGGATTTGCTGTAGCTTTTGCTATATGTGCACTATAGGATTTACTCTCTGCAGATTCCATTTGTCAAATGCATGAGCTTGGCCTCAAAGGATGCAGGATAGGGGAGACCTGACACAGGAGAAGTTGATGGGCTATGTCCAGACTTTGGGTTGGCACAGAGAAGAGCATGTCCCAGGGAGGCAGAGCTGTGGGAGGCTAGGCTCTGGAGGAGGGGGTGTTTCAGAAAAGACAAACTCCACGTCAGATCGATGCATAGGCTGCCAGTTCCTGGGAGGAAGGGAGGCAGCAGTCCTGTGTCCAAACATGGGATTATATATAGCAAAGACTTAGCAAGGGTTTTTGTTAAAGTCTTTATAGTTTCTCAGAATCCTTCCTGAGCAAGAGTCCTTTGTCCACAGTAAACCTTTCTTATAAAAGAAGGTGTCAGTACCATAAAACCAAGTTGTGGATCAGTTAAGCTGTGAACTTTCTGAAGACCATCACCAAGCCTGAGGCTGGGCTTAGGCTGGACTGAACTGGCTTTTCCAGGTCTCTTAACTCAACTAACCTATCCAGCGCATCCCCGCAAAAATGAGGTATCACTTCAACAAACACCATTCATCCTCTCCTCTCATTTGGAGTTGGTTTTGCTTTATGACACTGACAGTGGAGACTAGAGTAGAAATGAGACATTCAGCTAACCAGAGTCTATCTAGCTTTATAACCAGTGGCCAGTAGGATCCGTACTTCACAAGAGACTGCTGCAAAAATAGGCCAAGATGATGCTGGATCTGCAAATATAAATGCAAAATTTAAGCATGATGTTCTGCCATAGTGGTTCTCCCTTTCGGACCTTTGCTTCTGTTTTACAGCCCTAATATTTTATCCCCCACACCCAACCCCTAATAGATGCCATGTAGAATCCAAATTCCCTGCATTTGCTTTCCCTGTTCCCTGTCTGGAATGTTCCCCCCTTTCATTTTTCTGTCTTGTACCTTCTAAGATCCAGTTCTGATTTTCAACCTTCTATCAAGGCATACTTGACAACTGTGAACTCTGGAAATCCTAACTGCAGTTGCAATCTACAGTGCTGGTTCCAAAATTTGACTACAAAACAAAACTGTCCTAGGGTGTCTTAAAATATTAATCATCACCCTCTCCTGACTATCTGCATTTGAAATTTGGGAAGTAAGGCTACAAAATCTGTCTTTTGTTGTTGTTGTTGTTGTTGTTGTTGTTTAATGTTCCCATAGGCCCTCATTTAAGAATCTTTGGTCTATAAAGAACCATGTCACCCTATAAATATATATAACTATTATGTATCCATAAGAATTAAAAATTTAAAAACAGAACATGTACATGACCATTCTCTCAAGAGCTAGCCCTAAAGGGGAGGGCTGGTTATCAAGGAACCATAGGGCAACCTGTGCATTCCCAGCAAGACTCCCTGAAGGGAAGGGAGGGTTAGGATGAGGATACAGAGACAGTGCACTCTTAAGAAAGGAAATTAAGTAAATCCAGGCCTTAGGAGAACTGAAAAGCCAGCAGAAATATTAATAACAATGATAATAGCTATTATTTTGTGAGTATTTACCAGTACCAGGCACTATGCTAAGCAATTAATCTGATAGACCATGATTCCTGCTTTAAAGATGAAGAAATTGAGTCCTAGAGAAGTTGGGTGATTTGTCCATGTTCACACATAACAGAGTCCAGATTCTAACCCAGGCATATTGGACCCCAGAATTGGAGCGTTTACTGTTCTTTCCATTTCTTAAGATCACGTGGCTCTTTCTTTTCCCACCCTGTCAGTAGAAGAGCTCCCTCTACCTTATCATCTGTTTGCACATGGTCCAAAATGGCTGCCTCATCCCCAGAGCTCTTATGTAGGCTCTTACCTCTGTGACTCCTAATTTAAATTCTTGAGAAAATCTGACAAGCCAATGAATTAGCCGAATTTGAGTCAGGTATTCATCCACAATCCAATCAGCCACAGCCAGGAGGGTCACTCTGGAGCTCTAGTTAGTACAGCAAATTGTCTGATATATCCATCATACTAGGGCATTGCTTACTATCCCTGAACCCAGAACCCTGGTGTAGGCAATGTAAACTTGGTACTTTCCTCCCATGTAGGATCAGGCTAATCATTGTATACCCCCACAGTGCTATTTTGATATTTAAAGGAGTTCATCTATGTGAAGTGCATAGAATAGTGTAGGGCACGCTGTAATTTCTATGAATGGCATGATTGTTCAAGTTGTACTACAACCACTTTTGCTCCGGTTTGCATGATGCTATTTCCCTGACTCCCAACTTAGTTTGTTCGCCTTCACCCACACCTCTCAAGAACATGTGCCTCCACAACTGCCAAACTTACACCTCTCAGGAGACACGTTCTTTTCCAGTGTATCTTTGCTAATGCAAACATTTAGACAAGCAAAGATGGATGTCTCCTAATGTAAAAATGTCCAGGGCTGGTCTAAGATGACCCAAACAAGGTTAGCCTTTATCTTTGGGAACGTAATTACAAAAATCAGGTCTGAAAAGAAGAAAGTTGAGATCACAGAAGTGATAGGCAGAAATGCCCTCAGCAAACTCTGTCCCTGGAGTTCCATGTTCTACTGGTTCATTTAACAAAGAAGCAATTCATTAATATGAGTAACAGGTGAAAAAGGACAATCACACTGAGCTTGTCCAGACAACCAAAGTGAGTTAGGCATTTACATGACATCCCTAAGTAGTGCTACAACAAGCAATCAGGGGAATTTAAATAGTACAAGAGGATTGCTATGGATCTCAGCATAGTTCTTCCAGAATTGACTTACGCAATGCCTTATACAAAACAGACATTCAAACTTTTGTTGATTTGATAGAGAGTAAATAAACTACAAAGAGAGACAGTTCTGCCATAAAGCATTATCCAGACAAACCAAGTAAGGAATTTCTCAGCCTCGGTTATGATGTATGTTATCACAACAACCACACTTACATTGTATTATTTCAGATTTCTCATTGGATATTCCCAACTATTGCTCTGCAAGCAAAGTAAGGCCACTAGTATCCAGTTTTACTGATGATAAAATTGAGAATCAGCAACTTGCTACTACTTGCCACTACCAATAAGAACAACATGGGACTAGAATCCAGGTCTCCTGATTCCTGTGCCCTCTCACTGCCCCACCATGGCTGTCTGTGGTGTGTTTTTGGTGCAAACTATGGGAGGAAGCTTCTAAACAGTGAAATCAACTGGTTGAGAAATAGTTAGTGTCTTTTAAAGTGTGCCCCTTAAATCACCATTGTGTCACAGTACTCCGGGAAGCAGCTTGGGAACTACTGCTCACCATGTTGCTCATCTTGGTTTATAATGCAGGTTAATTTATTAAAACCTCTGAGCAATTCTATCACAAAGAAATCTATATAACTTATATTAGCCCTGTATTTCTCAAACTTATCTGACCATAAAACTCTTTTTGGGTGTATTATTTATTAACATTACACAGAGGAATATTCTTTGGAAGATATTTGAGACTGTGTTAAAAATAATTCTTCAGTGACGTAAGTAAATTAACTGAAAAATTATGCCTCGTTCTACATTGCCTGACTCCCAGTATCTTGGGCCCAAAGTAATTTCTAGAAGTAATACTAATTTTAAGTAAGATATCTGGACATGCAATGTGCTATTAGGAAACACATAAGGGGAGATGAAACTTTAAATAATTGAAGCAGGTTTTAGGAGGGCAGATTAATATAGAAATAGAGTTTCTGCCTCCAACCTTCCAATGGCCTGCAGAAACTCCAGGCAGCCCTCACGCTTCATTTTTTCTCTCCACCTACCTAGCTTTTCATTTACTGAGGGCTTTGTCAGCGTCTTGAGGAGCAAGGTATTTCTCTTTCCACTCCTCTTCTATGGTTTTTCCACACAAAGAACTTTCTCTAATCTTCAGGGAGAGGAAAACTTTGCCTTTCCTGAGATCAACATATAAAATGGAAAGGTCACCCTGTGGTTGCAAGGAACAATGACCAGCGGCATTAAGCAAAAGGGAAAGGAACTTGTATGCCTTCCAAAAACCTTTATCAAGCATTAATTAACCAACCAATTGAAATCAGTTGTATAAACAGAGTGAGAGCCCTTGCTTTATCAAGCTACTTTTTCACACGTTTTCATCAGTGGCTGTGGCGCCCCAGTTCCCTGCTAAAGCACCTACCCTTGAAGAATTAATTTTGACTCTTACTGCTGCCGTACTTTTGCATCCATATTAAATTCATTGAACCAAGTTGCCAACTTATTGCTCATGTATCCCATGATATGGTTCAGGACACACTATCCCAAAATATGGCACCTTGGAATTTGAGGAAGCAGCAGAATCAGGAAGGTCATTCTCACCTTCTCCCTCCCTTCTGCCCCGAAGCCGCCATAAAATCTGAGCTGACCTTTCCCTGAAGCAGGTCACAAGACTCTCAGGCCAGAGAGGTCCTTCCTATACCTGGTGGAAAGGAGCCAAAGACACAGAGCTGGCAGGACGAATGTGAACAAACAGGACTTGTGGAGTCCCCAAGTTTTTTCCCAGTAGATCACACCTGCTTTGATCATAGTCCTTACACGACTGTCCACTCATCATTAAAACTAAGCATAAAAATATGCAGTTTTCCCTGTTTCTTTGAGTCTTCATGTCTGAAGTTTCCTGTGTCATATAAACCTTATATTAAGGGTATTTGTATATTTTTATCTTGTTAATCTGTCTTGTTATAGGGGTCTCAGCCATGAAACTTGCAACAGGGTAGAAAAGATACTATATTTTCTCCCCTGCACCCACTTGGAGAAATTTGTGAGCTTCCTTGCCTATGACCTTTCCCAGGAGCAGTAATGTTTTAAGATGTTTTCTCTAGTCTTTGGCCTCACTCTGGGTCAAAGGAGTGTTCAGGGTTTAGCACCGTGGTTGCTTTCTGCAAAGTTGGGTTTTCCTTCCCATGGGATCCCAAATGGCTTAGGCTTCCCAGAGACTTTTCTCCTACTCAGGTTCTCATCACTAAGGTCTCTTCTCTATCAGAGCAGTGCTTCCAGGAAACAGTCTCGAAGTTTAAGACAAAGTGACTCAGAGAGCATAGATCAGCCTCTCCTCTGGCCCGTAGGCTGCAGACACCAGCTTCCTCAGTGGCCCAGTCTTCTCTCCATAACAGGGAACACATTTATTCTGGGAGCGCTTCTCAGAAGTGGAGGTGGGTTAGCACCTTCCTGAGGACCAGCGGGGAGATGCCACCATTTCCACCTTCTCTGCCCCCATTATCTCCAGCAGATGTTTCCCAAAGGGACAGTGCACTGCTTCACAGTTCTCCCCAGGGACACAGCAGCCTGAGAACCGTGGTCCTGGAGCAGAGACCACCCCACTCCACTGCTTGCTTTGGTCAGGACAATGCGGCCAACAGTGAGCACATTTGAGTCACCTTTCTGGGAAGTCCAGCACACTATCGTCTCTTTTATCTCTCTTGTCCTCAGAAAAAAAGCAAAATTAACTTTCTAGATATTCCAGAGTGAAGGATTCTTTCTTGAGGACTTTCCCCACCCAGGGCAGAAAAAAGTGCCCTATTCAGATGATTCCTCTTCTTAGCTGCTTGTAATGTCCACTGTACCATTTATATCACTCTATTTAGGTTAAAAATGGTATTTTTTCTTAAAGGTTAAGAATAAAACTTTTTTTTTTTTTTTGAGACAGAGTCTCTCTCTGATGCCCAGGCTAGAATGCCGTGGCATCAGCCTAGCTCACAGCAGCCTCAAACTCCAGGGCTCAAGTGATCCTCCTGCTTCAGCCTCCTGAGTAGCTGGGACTACAGGTGCACCACAACGCCTGGCTAATTTTTTCTATTTTTAGTAGAGATGGGGGTCTCATTCTTGCTTAGATTGGTGCCAAACCCCTGACCTCAAGCAATCCTCCCGCCTAGGCATCCCAGAGTGCTAGGATTATAGGCGTGAGCCTCTGCACTTGGCAGAGAACACTTTTAAATAATAAGTAACAAATACTGTCGTTTAAATAACAGAAACAAACATGCATTTGAAATACACCTAAGTGCTTTGTAAATGTTAATGCATATATTATATAAATATAATTAATGTTAATAAATATTAATAAGCTTACATAACAATGGCATGCAATAGGTACTATTGTCTCCACTGTACAGATCAGAAAACTGACGGAGTGAAAGGTAACTTCCCTGCCCAGCTAGTATAGCAAGTAGAAGAGCTGGTGCTACTTTAGTTTTTTCCTCTCAGCCCCTTTGTCCTAGTGTCCCCCTCACAGACAGGTCTCACTCCCTCTAGAAAGTTCCTCTCTCTTTCTCTCTCCCCCTCCCACACACACACTGTTAAAGAAAAAATTATTGGCCGGGCACAGTGGCTCACGCCTGCAATCCTAGCACTCTGGGAGGCCGAGGCGGGTGGATCGCTCGAGGTCAAGAGTTCGAGACCAGCCTGAGCGAGACCCCGTCTCTACTAAAAAAAAATAGAAATAAATTATCTGGACAACTAAAAGTATATATAGAAAAAATTAGCCGGGCATGGTGGTGCATGCCTGTAGTCCCAGCTACTGGGGAGGCTGAGGCAGGAGGATTGCTTGAGCCCAGGAGTCTGAGGTTGCTGTGAGCTAGGCTGATGCCATGGCACTCACTCTAGCCAGGGCAACAAAGCGACACTCTGTCTCAAAAAACAAAAAAAAAGAAAAGAAAAAATTATTGAGACACTTGTTACACTGATAAGAAAGACTTTATTCAAGGCTACTGAATAAAGGTAGCCTACTGTAATACCTACTGAGGGGTATTACAATAGGGGACAGAGGTCACGCTCAGCCTCAAATACAAGGACAAGTGGGGATTTACAGCCAAGGAGCAGGGGGAGGATGTCAGTGGACAAAAAAGCACTAAGAGAAGACATCAAGTGTAGGAGATTCTTGCTAAACCGACTTGACAGGATTCTTGCTGAGGCCAGGCCAAGGACTCACACATGGAAGGTGGGGGATGAGGAATTTGCTCAGCTATCAAAGGTGACCTGATAGCAAGAGTGAAGGGATTCTTGCAAAACTGACTTAGCAGGATGCTTGCTAAAAGTGGGCTAGGTATGGGGCCAAGGTTAAGGCCTAGTCTGGAAGAGGGCCTTACTGAGGACCCTGACTAAAGTTTGGTCAAAGAGAGGGTCTTTGTACACACACAGACACACACGCACACAGACACACACACCAGCTTGCCCCCTGATAGTCCCCCTAGTGTTATTCCTTTCCTAAGAAATTGGGGCAAGTTAATGGTTAGAAAGCTTGGGTTCCAAATGCTCTCTCACTTTTTATCCTTGAACCCTGGCATAAGTGAGGATAAGCTAAGTGGGCATTCTTTATTTCCATGGAACTCCCTGAGAAAGTGTTGGATGGTGGGTGTAGGGGAAGAATAATTTTTTCTTCAACCCCCATAAGTTATTTGTTGAGATGAACCTCTGTAAAAAAAAAATAAAAAGACAGATTAACAAGAGAAAAAACAAACCGAAGTTTATTAACATGTATGTTTCACATATACATGAGAGCTACCCAGAGAATGAGTAGTTCTCAAAGAGGTGACTTTGAATTTCAGCTTATGCAACATCTTCAACAAAGCATAGTACATTTTTAGAGAAGTGACAAGAAAAAGGAAGAGGACTTTGAGTCTCTAGGGACAGCAACTCAATGACAGATGAAGGCTAGTTAGTAAAGCTTGTTAAAATGTAGGTTCCTCTGGTACTATCTTCAGGCTGATAAGGTCTAAAGTTGTCTTCAGTGGCGTTAAAAAAAAAGAAGAAGAAGAAGAAGAAGAAAATCTTTAGATGAGTTAAATTTAACAAGAGTTTAATTGGGCAAAGACCAGTTTGCAAATCATAACAGCCCTCAGAACCAAAAGAGGTTCAGAGAGCTTTGCAGAATTTATGGACAGAAAGTGAAAGTGAGGTACAGAAACAGCCTGAATGTGACACCTGTGATGGACCGAAGCACAGCTACTGTGATTGGCTGAGACTTAGCTATTCGTTACAAATATGTACTCCCAAATTAGATTTTCACTTAGTTTGTGTACTGTTAGGTTGCAGTTCATTACCTTGGGACTCCAAGTACAAAACCACCCTCAGGCCAAATTTAATGTCACAGTGGTTAACCTTTGTTCTCCCTGGTAGAGAAGGTGGGTGGGATACCTTTTGTCTTTGTAAATCTATGTCCTGCTTTTAGACAAATAGAGGAAGGGCAGACAGCTTTCCTGCATCTGGCTTGAAAATCCTTCATCCTGTGGGGTGGCATATTCTGGTCTCCCACATGGGGAAAGGAAAACAGAGCCATCATCTGGAGTCCCAAGCATTGACACTAGGTCTCCTCGGTGGGTCCAGTCCAGGGGAGCACTGCAGGAGAGACAGGAGGCAAGAAAGTCACAGCAAACGTGCTCCTTCATCCACAGGAAGATTTAATGCTTTTTAACTGGTTTTCAACTACATAACAATGTTTTTAAGAAGGCAAAGGAGTGCTATGAAGTGTATGCTGCCATGATTTCAGACAAAGGATGTTTAGTATCCTTGCAGATTTAAGCACACAGAAGTTTAGGAAAAACTGTGAAAAAAAATTGAAGTGGGCTAAAAGATGTTCTTTCAATGGAATGTTAGATATTGTCCAGAGCAGGCTCGTCTGATTCAGTAGAGGTCTGTGCCTTTCCATGTCATCAGCTATTTTGCAACTCTGCAGAGGTAGATAGTAACTCATGGATTGCTAATAGTGATGGAGGTGATTCCTATCCATAAAAAAGCACATAAATTTTGTCCTGCAAAATGACAATTAATTTCCACCCTTTGACACAGGATGTTTTTGCATCTATCAGAAAATTAATTTTAGCATTCCTGATTTCCTAGATAAATGGTCTTTGGATTTTCCTTTGAACTGGTTGTAACATCTTACTAGTTATCTCAGTATTAATGAGTTAAATAAAACATTGACATGTGTGCATTCTACATTTGTGTGTGTAGGGGAAAAGCAATGTCTTTTTTTCCCATATTAAGTTCATAGCTGAGGGCCCTATAACAAAAGACAGATTAACAAGAGAAAAGCATACAAATGTGTTTAATATAAGTATTACATGACATGGGAATCTTCAGAAATAAAGGCCCAAAGAAACAGGGAAACCTGTGTATTTTTATGCTAGGTTTGATGAAGAGTGGACAGTCATGAGTTAGCATGATTGGGGAAAGGGGGTATGATCTAATGGTAATAATCTGGGGAGAATTTAGCAAGGTCTGTTTGTTCAGATTTTTCTCTGTGTCCCTTTTTCTTCAGAGATAAGGATGTTCCTTTCCTCCACATATATAGGGAGGGCCCCTCTGGAATGGGACCCTTATGACCTGCTTCAGGGGAGAGGGTGAGGGAAGGTGAGAGTGGCCTTCCTGCTTCTGCTGTTTTCTCACATGCCACGGTGCTGTATTTTGGGGTAGTGTATCCTGAACCCCATCAAATGAGTCATGATTTTATGTTTTTTAAGAAATTATTCTCTAACAGTAGGGACTCCACAATTTGGTAGCTAAGAATAAAATCTTTTCTTACTCCTCTGAAGTATGACCCTAAAATTAGAGCAGATGTCAGATCATGCTGGCTCTCAAAAAGAGCCAGGTTTAAAAGTAAATAGGTAAAATTTTAAAAAGTTCTTTGCAAGGTGACTAGGACCCCATGTACCATCTTTGGTAGAGCTTGCCTTGGACATTGAGGCCGCACGTGGCCTACACAAAAAGCTCAACCAGCAAAGTCTGCGTAAAGATAGGATGTGAGGGGCATGTCTACAAGTATACCACGTGTATGCTAGACCTAAACTAGGGGAGCTTGGACAAAATCTCCTTAAAGAGAGGGGTGAGGAAAACTAAAATTAAGTGAGCAAGAGATGGTTCTAACATGTTAAGTTACTTAAGAACTGTGGACTCTTTAGAGTCCAACTTTTCTCTGCAATGTTATTAAACATAACAACATAAACCAGTCCACACCCATTCTATTTGGTCTCCTTTAATCCTACTTTACAGAGAAAACAGGGTTGGTGGGCAGTGGGTAGTAAGTGGCCCATTGCCACCAACTGCCTGACACCACATGCCTTGCTTTTCCCACTATCCCTGGTACTCTCTATGGACGAGAGCAGACCAGAAATACCACCACAAAGGCAAGCACATTCATCCTTTGGTATCTGCAGGGGATTAGTTCCAGGACCCCCTCCGAGATACCAAAATCCTGGGATGCTCAAGTCCCTTACATAAAATGGCATAGTATTTGTATATAACCTATGCACATCCTTCCATATGCTTTAAATCATCTCTAGATTACTTATAATATCTAATACAATGTAAATGCTATGTTAAATAGTCGTTATACTGTATTTTTTAATTTGCATTTTTATTATTGTTTATTTTATTTTATTTTTTTTCCTAAATATATTTGAGCCCAGTTAGTTGAATCCACGAATGCGGAACCCATGGATATGGAGTGGTGACTGTAGCCTGGAGTCATTAAATAAGAAACAGAAAAGAGACCCAAAAACCAGGTGGTTTCCAAGCATGGTCCAAAGACCACCTGCACTGGAATCACCTGGACAGCTTATTAAAAATGCAGATTCCTGTATCCCACTCCTAAAGATTCTGAATCAGTTGGTGATTCTTATGTATTCTATCGTTCGTAAGTCATTAAACTTTAGTCCAAGTATCGAAAAGTCGGGAGCATGTTTCACATTCTGTGTGGGCCTTAAAAGCCAGGACAGGGCCAGCCTGGGCTCTAGATACTCCATCATGCAGGCTCTGCCTCTATGACCTGCTGCCTGTCAGGCACAGCTAAGGTGGAGAGATGAAAGCAGCTTGGTAAAAACATTTTGCTCATCACCATCTGTCTACCATTTTCAAACCATCTGCTCCTTCTCAGGAACTATTTTGGCTATTAAGGCACTATAGGGTGGTGTTTAAAGCTGGATTCTGGACCCAGAATACCAGGATTTAAATTCTAACTCTGTCACTTCCTAAGCCATGAAATTTTGACTAAGTGACTTATCCTCTCTGTGCCTCAGTTCTATCATCTATAGTGACATCTGATGGGGCTCAGAATTTGCCACTCCAAAATATGCCTCTTGGGCACATTATTTATTTTGAGCTGGTTATTTTGAGAAACTGCAGGCACAGAAGTGGCTCTGAAAAGTTACCCTTTTGTAAGGAAAATTTACATTTATAAAGGAAATCTCCATTTGTAAGGCTGTCTCCCTCTCTGCCCCAGGAAAAGAAGGACTAAATCACTAGAGACTCTTAACCATGGAGAAGACATGGATTTAAATCTGCCCAACAAAACTTACCCTGGTTTTAGGGTGCTTTTGCTGGCCATCTTGTAACCAGGCTTTCTCCCTATACCCTTCTTTCTTTGTTTCAGAGAACGATGGCATTTAAACTTTAAGTCAAATGCTTTCTTTGAGATCTACCCTAGAGATTTACTTATTTCCCTGGGTTTTCTCCCATGTATACATGAGGTCTAAATGTTAATAAACTTCTGTTTATTTTTCTCTTGTTAATCTGTCTTTTGTTATAGGGAGTCCCAATTAAGAAGAGTAGAGAGAAAATTATTTTTCCTTCCCCATTTACTATTATTTTTGTAAGAGTCGTACTAATTAATACAAGTGTGACCGTTTAACACAGATTGAGAGAATTCAAATAGTAACGCACACAGGGTTTTAAACAGAGCCTGGGAACGAGATAAGTGCTCAGTAACTGTCACCCTTATTTTTGTTGGCTTCTCTCCTGTGATTGATTGTTGCTTAAGATGGGAGGAGTTTTAACCACTAATTTGGCTATTGTGGGTGGAATACTGAAGGGCAATTGCTCAGTCACAATCTTATGTCAAAGGCCCATCACTCCCTCACTTGGCGTTGTCAGTCAAGGTAACTGCCCATGAAGATCTGCCCAGATGCAGATCCAGTGAGGACTGAGCTTGGCTAGTGCAGAAATGTATGTGGCCAGGACGTCAAAGGGAACTCAGTCCTGCCTCTGTAACTGTGCAGTATATCGTTCCCTTGGGTTAACTTTCAGTAAAATTAAAGGTACATTTTAATGCCTCTTCCCCTGATAAAAATCAGAGTGGCATCTACTAAAACAGGGTACAAGCCCCTCAGTGAAGAGAAAGTCAGGTCATCCTCCTTCCACCCTGATTTGATCTTCTTCTCATAAACCCCACCCTAAGTTTTCCTCCCAGATCCCCGGATAGGTGATTCTCTTGGAGTGGAGATAAATGCTGAGATCAGTTTAGCACAACCTGCTGCAGAAAAGAACTAGATTTCTTAGGCATTTATGGCATGAATCTTGTCCCTTTAAAAGAAGATGACATTAAGAAGTGGTAACTACCAAACCAAAGTCTGTTATTTAAATAAAAAGCAAGCATTCCTTATCACGAAGCTGAGTGTGCTGAAGTCTGCCCTCGAAATGAGAATCACATTAGATAATTACTCTTTTTGCTTCTAAGAGAACTCATGAGACTCACCATGCATACTGAGTTGGAAAGTCATTAAAACGGCTGAAGCATGTCACGTTGCAGTGCACCTTGCAGTGTAACTGTTAGGCTGCCCTGAGGTATCGCAGCTGGGTTAGCATCATGAGTGTCTGATGCAGCCTACTTATTAAACACAAGTATTCGTCCTGTGATGCCCCAGGCACTGCGGGCCACAGGGGATGTATCTAATATTAGGCTCTGCTCTACCTGACTACTTGCTACCTGTCTGACTTGAAGTAAATAATGCAAATCCCTTTGAGGTTCAGTTCCTCATCTGGAATCCAGGAAGCAAAATACTTAACTATATCAGCTGGGATGCTTTTTTGACTGTAGGTTGTAGAAAAAGTATGACTCGAGCTTAATAATCATGGGAAGTCCCATCTCACATAACAGAAAGTGCTCAGGTGTGAGCACAGGTGTGCCGGCAGCGGGGCCTGCCTCTGCTTCCCTTGGCTGTGGCCTCCTGCCTCTGCGCTGGCTCTCTCTGCAGCTGTAGCAATGCCGGGCAAACGTCCAGACACCACAAAATCCAGGGTGAGGAAGAGGGGTGTCTTCCTGTGTGCCTCTTTTGTACCAATAAGGAAATCTTCCCCCACCCCAGCCTGGCCAGGCTTGCCCTCCTACCTCGCTGGCTAGAAATATGTCACATGACCACCTCTCAACCACTCACTGGTAATACATTGTGTGATGGGTTTAGACTATGCAGTACTTACCCCTGGGCTGAGGACAGAATCACCTTCCCTGAGGACAGGGTGTTAGGGAAGAAGACAAACGCTGAACCGAAGGCAGACTGTCAACGAGAAGGAAGCAGTAGCTGGCTGGTGTGCAGCCCACCGACTGCGCCTACTGCACCACCTACCAAACTCCTGTGATGAATAGCTGAGTTCGTGAGTGAAAATGGCCTACTACAGTGCCTGGGTTATGAGGATAATAATAGCGGCTGGCATTTTTGAGGACAGATAATGTGCCAGGCACTTTCCATGAGTTGTCTGATTGAATTGGTACCCTGTGAGGTAGGCACCATCACTGTGCCCACTTTATGTAAGGTGGGTTAAGTAACTTGACCAAGCAGAGCCTACGTTCAAACTCAGGCAATGTGGCTTGAAAGTCCAACTCTCATACACCGGTTCTCTCAGGTTTCCTGTACTGAGATGTTAGTTAGCTGTATCATCCTTCCCTAATCTCAAGAAATGCATAAATTTGAGGTTCAACAGGCTTAACACACAAGAAAAACAAGAGGTGGTAGGAGAGAGCAGCTAGTGACGCTCTCAGTGTTGCGGCAGGAGAGAAGTCATGGTGCGCCGAGCGGTGCGTTCAGGGAAGGACAGCAGTGGGGACACATCAGGAAGGCAACGGGCCCTGGGCCTTGGTTCTGGCGTGAGTTTGGGGAGGCCACGGAGGGTATGGCAGCTTGTAGTTTCCAGGAATAAAAAACCACTCTATACGACTTGGGCACAGGGAAGCTACACTTGTGTGACCTGAGCTTTGGAATCCGCTAGTTGGAGGAGCGAAAAAGCAGAGAGAGGTCCAGTCACATTTGGCTTTAGGAGAGCCTTTGAAGGCCACTTCCGCTACAAAAAAATGGGCTCCTGAGCGGTGTGACAGTGAACTTCATGAATCATAAAATTTTTGTGCAAGGGAAGCCTAATGCCATTGGTAGACTCAAGAATTTTCCTAGTGTCCTCTTATATCTGCTGCTTGTTAGCCCCAATCTAGTCTCATGAACTTCCAAGAGAAATTTAATATTGGTGGATGAGGCCTAGAATTCCTCCCCAACCCCTACCAAAATCATGGCAAGAGCTTCTTCTATAGATGTGGATTGAATGAAATTTGGTGCTAGAGTTCAAACCCAAGGTAACTATGCACATATGCTCAACTCCCCCACAGATGATATCCCTGTGCCTGCAGTACAGGTGCCCAAGTCTTCCGAATGACTCTGGAGGTGTGCACCGGCAGGTTTCCCAGTTAGAGGACATCAGAATACCAAACACCTAAGTGGTATTTCCTGACTTGAGAAAGAAGGTTTCTCTTTATATCTTACACCACTTCCTGTAACACCAACTTTCTTGCCAAGAAAGGACCTCCAAGGACACTCTTTGGGCAGGGTTTTGGGTCATGGTCTATTCCTAGATCGATGTGTCTGAGTCAAATTGATGTCTATATCCTATTTAGAGACCTGTCTGTGAGCAGGTTCTATTTCTTGTTCAGCATCATTTACTTTATTTAGTCTTCAGATTACTTCCCAGATTTCTCTGCAGTCTGATATTTAGGCATCAAGGACCTTTCTAAGCTAATAAAATAGAACCAAGTTAGGAAAGGATGATCTTTGGAGTCAGAGATTGAGTCCAAATTGTGGCGTTGTCCATCACTGCTGGACGCCTATGGAACCAGGACTAAATTTCTGAGGCAAAGTTTTCATGTGCAAGACAGCACAATGTTCTCTTTTTAACAGTCTTGTTTTGAAAAATAAAAAAAACGGTATAAGGAAGGGATCTAGATAATTGTCTGGCACATAACTGGTGTTTTAAATGTTAATTTCTTTCTCCCCTCTGTCCTTTTCTCTTTAGAAAGATTGGAGAAAAGTTCAAAAGCAAAAAAGCGTTTGTGTAGTTTCACGATGCCTGATTATACCATTAAGTTGCTATGTGACCTGCGGTGAGTCCTTTATCTTATCTCTGTTCCATTTTCTCATATATAAAAGAAAGAGGTTGGGTTTTATATTCTCAAAAACTCTTGTATATTAAAAATTATATTTTTTAATTATATAATGTCTACATTCCCTAAGTTCCGAGTCACAGGGATTCCCCAAATTCATCTGTCACATCTAGGCTCCTGGGTCATCTCCCTCAACTGGGCCCGGTCCAGTTTCTTCCCTTCCACCTTACCTGCAGGATCCTTCCTGCTGCTGATGTGTTGTGAAAAGGCTGCCATCGAAGATTAACAAGTACCTACTGACCACTTAGGAAGGGGCCATGGCAGGGACCCAGCGATAGTAATCTCCAAAGGACCCAGCTGCCAGACCAGTCTAGACAGCCAGCAGTTCAATCAAAGTGACTGATAGCAAACACGTCAGTAGCAAGGAATGCAAGATCACCTCACTCTGTGTTTTGCCAACTGTGTGCCTGTGAGACCTGGAGGCTCCTCAGAGTCCCTGGCAGCAGAAAAGGAGGGAAGCAGAAGGGCCCAGCCCTAGGTCACCAAAGGATGTTTGCCTCTGACTCATCTGCTTCCCAGGTTTCTGTGGAAGTTTCTGCTGGAAGGGTCTTCCAGCTAAAAAGAAAAGTCACACTTTCATCTTACTCTTTCACTTTACATATAAGGAAGCTGCATTTTATACTTCAAAAGCCTCAGAATGATTCCTATACCCTTTACATCCAAAAATTACACTTTCAGGTAAGTTAGTCCTAAGAAAATAATTATGGATTTGTGAAAGTTTTCATCACACTATGCTTTATATAGAGAAAAAAAAAATTGGAAACACCAGCAAGAGAGAGGAGTGGTTGAATAAATAGCATATTCCCAACATGGAGAACTGAGAAGTCCCATTTATTATAGGAGAAAATTACCTGTAAGAGAAAATGTTTATGATATATTTCTCAGGGGAACACACACACACACACACACAGACACACACACACACACGCAGGTTTGATCTGCCTAGGTAACATCTCCATTTGTGTCATAGGAGGACCTTCTGGGAGTCTTTCAATGGGGTGTCACTGTGCCCACAGTGGTCTGCAGTGGGCCTGTGGCGTTCACTCATTGCTGCCCTCCTGCAGTGCCTTTGCCACTGCCCCAGCAAGGCGAAGCATGTCCACGCCACGCTGTCTTCTCCAGATGCCTGGCTCTTCCATTCCTGGTATGTCAGAACTCTGCCGGGTACTTGGCAAAAACAAGTAACTCTGAGTCACATTTTCCCTTGATCTTGAAGGAACCAGGCATACACCCAGAACTGCATAGTCTTTCTTAAATGGCTCCATCCATTTCTGCCCATCCACCCCTATCCAGCAGGTGTTGAGTCCAATTCAGCAAGAACTGGAATAGACACCACAGAACCTTCTAGCTTGCTTTCTGCTCTCACTTTCCCCTCTTCCCACAAAAAAACTCCTCACTTTTCCTCGATTTATAGCAATAAACATTTGCATGCACATAAATGGAGGCAGACCAACAGGGGAATGTGTGTTGGGGTAGGGGAGGTATGCTAGACAGAATAATGGACCCCCCCCCAAAATGTCCACATACTAATCCCTGGAGCCTCATTTGCTTTCTTACATGGCAAAAGGGACTTTGCAGATGGGATGGAGGATCTTGAGGTCGGGAGATTATCCTGGCTTCTCCTGGGAGGACCAACGTAATCACAAGGGTCCTTGTAAGAGAGAGGTAAGAGAGACAAAGTCTGAAACAGGAGATGTGACAAGAGGAGCAGAGGTTGGAGAGCTGCACTTTGAAGACAGAGGAAGGGACCACAAGCCAAGGAATGCTGGCAGCTGGAAAAGTCAAGGAAACGGATTTTCTCCTGGAGCCTCCAGAAGGAATGTGGCCCTGCTGGCATCTTTATCTTAGCCCTATAGGGCTCATTTCAGACTTCTGACCTCCCAAAGGGTAGACTAACAGATTTGTATTGTTTTAAGCTACCACATTTGGGATAGTTTGTTGCAGCAGCAGATGGAAATATATTATTGTTTATGGTAGGAGCTGCCAAACTATCTTAATGTATAGTGGTTGAGTTGAGAGATAAGAATTTTTTTCTTATCTATACTTTTTATCTTTACTCAAATGAACGCGTATATCTTGTGTGATAAAAATGGAAAGCTATTATTTTCAAAAAGAGGACTCTGGTGGATCAATGCATGAAGTTCCTGGAAGGGAAATGGCCTGGAATCAGACATCTGCAGCTTAGGGAAAGGGGCAAAGAGTCAAAGAGGAGACTGTGGCATGGGGTCTGGGATGTCTCTCCCATCTCTTGATTTATCCAGGCCCACGTTGTCCAGGAACTCTTGAGCGATGATTTAAATAGCACTCCGGAAGATGGGACTTTTCCAAAGATAAACTGAAAGAATGAATTTAGAAGTGAGCAAGCACAGGAAGAATTAAAAAGAAAAAGAAAAAAAAACTGAGAAAGAAATGCATTAGGCAAAAATCAAGATAGTACATGAAGGTGAAAGTGAGTCCCCAGACACTTTACAACAATAAAGAGCAGCTCTTGTTCTGCAAATCTATGTGAGGGAGGCCAACAGGACAAAGGTCGTCTGACTGGCCTCGCTGTTCCCAAGACCTCCTTTTAGCAGGCTCTGTAGGGCTCCCCCTAGGATATTCCATCCAGGCCCTCCTAAGAAATAGCCCTTTCTGCAGACTTTTCCTAACCCTTTCTTTTCTACCAAAATATACCTGTCCTATTCTAAAGACAACTGTCATGGACACTTCATTAAGTCAATCTCATGGAGAAAAAAGGAAGGGAGCACACTCCAGAACCAGCGGTGCCCAGTGGAGATACAAAGCAAGCGACATTCATAATTTTTAATATTCTGATGGTCACATTAAAAAATAAACAAAAAGAAACAAATGAAACTAATTTTAACAATAGATTTTATTTAACTCAATATAGCCAAAATATTAATTTATCCTGTAGAAAATATTTAAAATACATTAATGAGATATTTTACATTATTTTATGCTAAGTTCAGAATTCGATGTGTATTTTGCACTTAAAGTACATTTCAGTTCCTATTAGGCACATTTCAAATGTGTCAAAGCCACATCTGGCTAGTAGCTACTATACTAAACAGTACGGTTCTAGATTTAAAAAAAGAGACCTAATGACCAAGTGATTGAGTGATTCTAGTGTGGATGCTAGTTCTAAAGAAAAGAGCTATAAAAGACATTTTTAGGGCAATTGAGAACCTTTTCAAGAGTTGGGCTGGATGACTGGAAAAAATAAGACTATGAACTGGTTATTAGGTATTATGGTGAGCTAGCTCGTGGTGCAATCAATGTTAGCATGTCTGACTCCAGATATGATTACGGAGTTATTGTTAGTTATAGGTGAGATATAGGTATGTGGGAGATTTTCCTTACACTTAGGAGATTTAGGCTGAAGTCATGATATCTGCAAATTATTCTTGAAATGAATATTCTTAAAAGAAAGAAAGCAAATATGGCAAATTGTTAATTATTAAATCCAAGTGGAAGCTAAATGAATATTCTAGGTACTATTCCTTCAACTTCTCTGTCTGAAATTCATAATAAAAAGCTGGAGAAATACACACACACACACACACACACACACACACACACACCTCCTCTGGACTTCATTTCAAATAGGAACAATTTATATGTTGTAGGCTGTTAATCTGCTGAACTAATTGTACTAAAATATTTTTTAGGGTAGAATATCTTACGGATGAAGCAGTATGGTTAGTAGTAAGAACATTAAATTTGAAAAAAAAAAAAAAGACCAAGATTTCAGTTCTAGGTTTACCATCTAATAATCATTTAACTTGAATAGCCCTATTTTGGGGAGTTTCGATTTTCAATTCTCTTATTTATATGTATATATACACACACATACAAATATACATATGCATATACACACATATATACACATATTAATACATATATGTTTATGTGTGTATGTGTATATATATAT
The DNA here is from genome assembly GCF_020740605.2 of Lemur catta. NCBI lineage: Eukaryota > Metazoa > Chordata > Mammalia > Primates > Lemuridae > Lemur > Lemur catta. The sequence continues at coordinate 73,615,275 of NC_059128.1, read as the reverse complement.
ATATAACCTTAAATTGCTGCACATAGGACAACTTGTGGCTTTTTAATGGGAACTTTGAATGTCTTAATCACAAGCTATTTCTTTAAGGAATCCCAGGTCTTGGACTGGTGAGTGAGGAAGCTATTTTTGTTTAAGGGGAACCCAAATTCTATCATTTTGATAACTGTCAACCCCGTTCCCAATCTTGGCATCCTGGAAAGAGGAGGGTCCTCCGAGTCCCGTGTCCCCAGCCACCTCACTCCTGAGGCCTCATGGGAAAGCCTTTTGCCCTGCACAGGTGTCACCATGGCCGGTCGAGGGTCAACAGGCGGATTGGGAGGGTGGGTCAGTTAATATATCTGGAAATGGTTCTGAAACCATGAAATGCCAAAAAGTATCTGGAAGTAGAAAAATACAAATGGTGGGGAAAGGGATCATCCTCATGGACAAAGAACATTTGACATCCACACTTGTTCTGGAATAGTGTCCATTTATCCTCAGAGCACAGCAGCATAACAGGAAGAGAAAGCAGAAATGTACTGTGCACATTTATCATTTTAAACTCTGCCTCAGAGGAGCTAGCAATCTTTCAGCATCAAAGGGATGTTAAGAAAGAAGATCCAGGAGGGTAGAAATTACATCCTGTGTTCTCATTATAAACTGGTTGCATTACTAGCTGGGTGTGGTGGCTCATGCTTATAATCCTAGCACTTTGGGAGGCCGAGGTGGGAGGATCCCTTAAGGCCAGGAGTTTGAGACCAGCCTGAGCAACAGCAAGATCCCATCTCTACAAGAAATGAAAATTAGCTGGTATAGTGGTGTGAGTCTGTAGACCCACCTACTCAGGAGGCTGAGGCAGGAAGATCACTTGAGCCCCAGAGTTCGGAGTTACTGTGAACTAAAATCAAACCTTAAGGCTCACCCTCCCACCAGCTGACTGAATGGACCCCCTCGTGGCCAAAGGAATATCCTAAAACTAAATTGCCCACCAGGAGGAGGGAAGTCAGACATGCCTCATCATGCCCCCCTCCCTTCTTGGGGACATCCTTTGTAATCCATTAACAAGCCTGAGGGTATGGAAGACAAACCTGTAGGTCCTCAATTTGCACAACAAATATATGTCTTCTGGCTTATCTCTGATCAACAGCTCCTTATGTTAAAACATTCCAAGCCTTTAGACAAAGCTTCGTGTCTTTATCAATTACAAATCAAAGAATCTTTAAACCCACCTATAACCTGTAAACCACCTCCCCACCCCCCCCACCCCGCCTCTTCGAGATGGCCCACTTTTTCAGGTCAAACCAATGTATGCCTCCCACGTATTGATTTATGACTTTACTTATAGCCCCTGTCTCCCTGAAATGTACAAAACCAAACTGTAACCCAGCCATAGCAAGTCCATTTGCTCAAGGCTTCTTGGGTGTGGCTCTGGGTCATGATCCTCAAATTTGGCTCAGAGTAAATATCTTTAAAATTATTTTACAGAGTTTGGCTTTCTTTTTCCCATTAACATTACAGTGAGCTATGATTGCACCACTGCATTCTAGCCCTGGTATCAGAGCAAGACCCTGTCTCAAAAAACAAAAACAAAACAAAACAAATGGTCGCATTGCATTGAATTTTTGTTGTTGTTCACTGACAAGGTCAGGAATAGAATACAAGTCTTGTTCTAAGACACAAATCTCAAAACTCATTTATTATTATATATCCAGACATAAATATGATACAAATGGAAAATAACCATCTGCCTCTGAAATTTTATGCTAGTGGGTTCTATTTTTTATTCTGCTAAAGATCTTAATGTTTATGATGAGGTTACACCAGCCTCTTATTTCCACCTTCGTTTTATTAATATATTCTGTGAAGTCTCTCTTTCTCATAGGCACGTATGAACACATGCACCTAAACAAACCCAGAGACAGCAATACCACACCTGACACCCAAAGGTCGTGAGATTGCCCTCAGAAAGTTGTGGTCCAGTCAATCACCCCAAGCCTCATAAACTTATGACATCTTATTAAACTTCTCAAGTTTGGGCCAATTGATGTGAAGAAGGCTAATGCCATGTTTTTTAAAAAACGAAGATCTATAGAATATCTTTAAGGATATGATTTTTTTTATGTTGTTTTTGTTTCTGAACTTCACAGGGCATACATTAATTGAAGATTCTTTTAAAATGCTACCCATCTGTTAATATTTTGCTAAACTTATCTGTAATCAGTAGCAGCTGCATTTTAACAAGTATGTAAATGTTCAAAGGTAGTATTTTTCTTAGCAGGTTAACAATTTGCTTCTATAATCATATGCTTAGGCTTAATAAACACTTTCTTCATAAATATGTTTCAAAAATATAGTAAGATTCCTCTCATACATTCTGGAATTACTAATCTCTAGAAGTATTGAGTATGGATTAGTGACATTTTGTTGTATCATTTATCTAACTGAAGAACATGGAACTCAGTCAAATCTGAGTGAGGAAGGACCCTGACCCCTTTCCAGATCTTACCCTTTTTAGGGTTTAGGGGTGTCCTGGCTGGGGCAGCTCCAGAGAGGAAGGAGGAGGGGAGAGGCAGTAGACCTTTGAGATCATCTGTCCTCTCCAGAAAGTCATTATATTCCTGATCAATGTTCTTATAATTTTTTTCTCACCAAACAAGCTATAAAATTCAGAGGATATTTGTCATTTATATTCATAGGAAAAATATACGTGTATTTTCATTTTACATTTCTAAGTCCCAGATTACAAACAAAAATGACATATTCAAGGCCAACACTAAAATTCTTAGGGATTGAGCTGGGCACTTGCCTCCCTAAACCACAAGACCAGGTACAGCACAGAGCAAGGGTTGCAAAGGATATAGAAAATTCTGATAAACCATTTTTATGCAATTACATAGTTTTCTGCCTTTAGCACAGAGAGATCATGTAAAAGTCAAATTGTATTATAATCATATAGTATCATGTAATATAATGTGGGTCAATTATGAAGGCTAATCAGACTTTTCAAATAATACCTGCTAGAAACCAGGAAACAGAAATGATGTGAAGAAAGGCAAAAACAAATCCTTTACCACCTGTGATGTAATCTTTTCAAAAAAAACTAGAAACTCTTTTGGTGAGAAGGCCAAGCTAGATTTTGAAGACATGATGCAATTCTCAATTTGTTAGTGACTCGCCCAGTGGCACTTATCTCTCTTGTGAGAACGAACAATGAACAGGAATGGAAAGTCCTCTGTGAACTAAGAGGAATTAACCACCTGTCTACTAAAATCTCAGGAGAAATTAGGAGGGTTTGGGATTTCTCACCCCTTGGCCCTGAAATTGTAGAACTGCCTTATTCTAGACAGTCCCCAGTTATGAAGATTCATTCTAGCTTATTTCCAGGAGAATCTCATGCCTCTAAATCTCCCTCCAAAAGCCTGTCCATCTTTAGATGTCCCTGGCATCCTTTGTGGTCTCAGAATGCAGGGCCTTCCTGGCCACACCCAGGACAGGATTCACTTCTTAAAGTCAATGCCTAAATTGCTAAGATTCCTGTGTCCTCCAGACAAGCACTGCCTGAGATCCGAGTGAAACTTACTTAAGAATCCGACTAGATCTCCACAGCTTTCAAAAGGGTTAAAGGGAAACAAACTGACCTAGGGAAGAAGGAATCTGGTAAACTGACAACCACTTCCCTAAGTTCTGTTCCCTGTTGGAATGATATGACTGTTTTCTGTTTGAAATGTACATGTAACTACAGCCATGACCTTCAGGAAATACAAGATGAGAATAAGTGCAGATAGGACAAGAAAGGGTTACTTCTTTCTTCCCCTTCCAGATGGACTTTATTTATTTATTTATTTTGAGATAGAGTCTCACTCTGTCACCCAGGCTAGAGTGCTGTGGCGTCAGCCTAGCTCACAGCAACCTCAAACTCCTGGGCTCAGGCGATCCTCCTGCCTCAGCCTCCCAAGTAGCTGGGACTACAGGCATGCGCCACCATGCCCAGCTAAATTTTTCTATAGATTTTAAGCTATCCAGCTAATTTATTTCTATTGTTTTAGTAGAGACGAGGTCTCGCTCTTGCTCAGGCTGGTTTCGAACTCCTGAGCTCAAATGATCTGCCCACCTCGGACTCCCAAAGTGCTAGGATTACAGGTGTGAGCCTCCATGCCCGGCCTCCAGATGGACTTTATGATGAGCAATGACACTAAGTATCTTCAGATGGCAGCTGACCTGCCAATCAAAGTACCATACTGCTTGGATTCCAGACAGCACAGTTTCATGTGCCTTCTCCCTGCAAAATGAGCATGAGCAACTTTGATTCAGTGAGGAGTGAAACTGAATACCAGGAACTGAAAGGACTTTTGTTTTAGACAGTCTTTTGTAACCTTAATTTTCTTTAGCGCTGGTCCTATTCATGGCACTCAACAATGACTTACTGTTCAAAAAGAGCTGCCTCTGCCAAAAACATTGGGCCTTGAGAGTCTGATCCAAAAGCCACTCCTGAGGAGCCTACCCTAGGTTTGGGTTACCCACAACCTTACTAAAGATATGGCATACAAAACATTAAGATTATTGTCAGTCTCAGGCAACTCATCTTACTGCCTCCAAGTCACTAGGGCAAAAATACAGGTCTCACCAGAGGAAAAATAATCCTTCACCAGAGGAAGAAGTAGGGTGTAGCACAGTTAAATAATTTTTCAGGAGCCTGGACACATCCTGCTTCTTTTTTAGCAAAGTTAGAAAGTAGGCAAGTCACCCCATTTGCTTGCATTTCCTTGTATTTCCTTATCTCTAGCCGCCTCTCTGTTTTATAGGCATCCAGTGTTCGTAAGGACAGGATTTGGCATGCACTGCCGGGGCTGGGAGAAGTCCTCTGCATTAAATACAAGATAAAATAAAAAGTGGTACTCAAATGTCCTAGAACAGTAAAAGGAAAATTAAGACGCTGGTGGAATAGCAATAAATAGAAGTTTCTATGTCACTTGTCTTACAGAGTGGCTAGGGACCAGGAAGAAATGTGGCATTACTGAGTCAGGGAACTTCCCAGCGTATGATTTGCCCCATGTTGAGAGCAAGGCAAGTGAGGAGCCCTTCACTTCAGTGCTCAGATCTGTATCAGAAGTTGTGATAAGGCTGGGTGGGGCGACAAGGCAGGAAGACACTGAGAGCACTGGGCTTCTGGGATATTCCAGGGAAGAAGGATGGCCTAGGCTGGGAACTTGAGGGACTGGATAAAATAATTCCCAAAAGAGAAAAGTCAAAATCAGTCTTAAGTCCTAATTTGACCAGGTCTGATCAAATGTCTGAATTTATGTCGGCATCTCAGAAAAATATTCACATCTGTTGAAAGTAGATTTTGAGATTGGAGCACAATTCCATTAATAATTCAGTCATAAGAATAAGAGAAGTATAATAATAAGCTAAAAGCCCTGTTACAAAAATAACTGAATAACATAAAACCTCTTGGTTTGTAGTTAGAAAGACCTAAGGAATAATGCTTCAATCATTTGATCTAATAATTCCCCATTTCTTAAAGGGAAGGACCAAAGCCCTCAAAAAAAGGACTCATGGGGAAGAGACTCTAGCAAGAACCACATTTCTGGCCCAATTTGTTAAGGAAACACTCACAAATGTAGACACACACACACATATGAAGTATAATTACCTGTCACATGAGCACTGACATATTAAGGTAACATGGCCCTGACTGACATACTAATAGCACATTGACAATACTTTTACTTTCACTTTTCTTTTTTTTTTTCTTTTTTTCTTTCTTTCTTTTTTTTTTCTGAGACAGAGTCTCGCTGTGTTGCCCAGGCTAGAGTGAGTGCCGTGGCGTCAGCCTAGCTCACAGCAACCTCAGACTCCTAGGTTTAAGCGATCCTACTGCCTCAGCCTCCCGAGTAGCTGGGACTACAGGCATGCGCCACCATGCCTGGCTAATTTTTTCTATATATATATTTTAGTTGGCCAGATAATTTCTTTCTATTTTTAGTAGAGATGGGGTCTCGCTCTTGCTGAGGCTGGTCTCGAACTCCTGACCTCGAGCGATCCACCCGCCTCAGCCTCCCAGAGTGCTAGGATTACAGGCGTGAGCCACCATGCCCGGCCTTACTTTCACTTTTCAAATAACTTGAAAGTGAAAACTTGGGGTACAGGCAGAAGTTTTAAGTCAGTGGCTCTTCCTCCCCTGACCAATGGCTAAGTGACTTTAGCACAATCCTAGCTTGAGCTTGGCCAAGGAACAGCTTGTCACTAGACCCCTGTGTTGCTCAGGTTTGTAACCTGCAGTTGATAAGACAGTGAAAAGGTTAGCACTTCATCGAGACCATCAACAATATAGTTAGAGCTGGTTACTTGGCATCTTTACCTCTCTCAGACTTCAAAATGCATAATGGTAATAGCCAAAAACTCAAGTGTTTGGGTTCACAATCTAATATATTATATTATGAGTAGCAGTGCAGCAAAGTGGTGATAAACTTGGGCTCCAGAATCACACCGACTTGACCCAGCTTCACTTCTCACTAGCCATGCTCTTGGATGAGTTACTAATACTTAACCTTTCTAAGTCTTAAGTTCCCCATCTATAAGTCCCCCATCTATAAAATAGGGACAACAGTGGTAAATCATCATAAAGTTTCTGTGAAGATGAAGTAAAATAATGTATACTTATGTCTTGGCACAGTACTTGACATATAGGAAGTACTCAGTATGTTGGCTCATATCATTATCATGAGGAATTTAGGGAAAACAGTAAATACAGAGAAAAAAGTAAAAAAGCATTCTGCTTAATCATAGAGTCTAGCTCAGCATACAGATAAGTCAGCACTTTTTTGCATTGCTTATTTATTTGTTTTTGCCTCTACCAATTTCACTCAGTAGTCTAGTTGACTCTCCTCCCTGGCCCAGGGGTTTACCAGGTCCTTTCTGGCTGGGCCTCTGAGTGTAGTAGCCCCAAGTTCAAGTCTGACATGGAAGCAATAGGGACTTCCTGGTACAGGACAAGCACTTCTTAGTCGCTAAGCTGACAGCTAGTTGAACAGTAGATACTGCTTTTCTGGCCCCTCTAAGCTAGATCCTCTGACCTTGAATGACCCTTTGGAGCCCCTAATTTGTTTTTGTTTTTGTTGTTTAATAGAATTTATTTATTTTTTGAGCTGTTTCAGGTTCACAGCAAAATCGAGCTCCTGTATGTCAAGTACTATCCCAAAGTACTGAGTTTCTGATTTCCCGTATGCCCCCTTCCCCCACACCTGCACAGCCTCCCTCATGACCAATATCCCCCACCAGAGTGGTGCATTTGTTACAGCTGATGAACCTACAGTGATACATCATTGTCACCCACAGTCCACAGTTTACATTAGGGCTCACTCTCGGTGTTATACATCCTGTAAGTTTGGATGAATGTTTAATGACATATAACCATCACTATAGTATCATACAGAATGGTTTCCCTGTCCTAAAAATGCTTTGTTAGAATCCCTAGTTTAAAAGAGGATTGCATGTTCATCTCTCCTCCCCAGACTAGCCTTCACTTCTCATCCCATTTCCCACCCTACTGCTCTCCAGGTGGTAATCTTTCCTATTCCTCCATCACTGCATGTCCCCAAGGGACAGGAAGGGACCTCTAAACTCACCTTTTCTTCTATTTTACACCAATATTTTTCAACAGCTACAAGCCACTAACTCTCCTGGAACCAAAACAGAGCACTTTCTCTTTGACACAGGAGCAAGCCTACCATAGGGACAAAGCAGAAAAGGAAGGTTGAGAGAGCCTAAGCACAGCCATTTTGACCCATACCAGACCCTAACCACCCTCAACAAGGAAGTCACCAGCAAGTCGCCACCGGGGACCACTCGAGGATGGATAAATTGCTAAGCTGGATGCCTTACAAACTGTCTGTGCTTACCTTTCTGTGCCAGCAGTTTATGATTAACCTTTATGGCCTGACCTCAAGACAATGCTGGTCACGTATGGGGTTTGTGAACACTTAAAAACGTTACCATTGTCCCTTAAGAGGTGACCCGCCTGCCCAGGAAAGGCCCCCTACTCTGTCTGTGGAATAGGATCTGTTGTCTGTCTCTGTCTCAATAAAACCTTCCTGTAGCTAGTTGGCTTACTCTCAGATTAATTCTTGTACGAAGCCAAGAACGCACTCGGCGAGTTCTGGGGGTTTTCCTCCCTTTGTTGGGGGACCCCCTGCAGCAAGCCTAGCTCCCAGTGCCGCTTTATCGAGGTGATACAGTTCCTAGGGTCCAAAGCACAAACAGGTGCCCACAAAAGTGTTTTAATTTAATTTATTTTAAAATCAGAGGAAAGAAATGAATATAATAATATATAGTGAATCTAACCTGGATTATATTCACCTTTATGCCAACACAGTCATAAAATATATCTTAAAATATATTTTTGTGGAGGAAGGGGCACACAAATGTCAAAATGTGGCCCTACCACTCCTGCTGAGTTTACAAAGGTCTTAATAGAAGCCTGGGGGTGGGGCATGGTGGGGGTAGAGGGGGCCTGAGGCAAACTCACCCTCCTCCCACCCTCACCCCCCACTCCACCCATTTACTTCCTCTGTCTGGGACAGGGCAAAAGTCACAGAAACTTTGATTTTTTTTTTTTTTTTTTTTTTGAGAGAGAGTCTCGCTTTGTTGCCCGGGCTAGAGTGAGTGCCGTGGCATCAGCCTAGCTCACAGCAACCTCAGACTCCTTGGCTTAAGCAATCCTACTGCCTCAGCCTCCCGAGTAGCTGGGACTACAGGCATGCGCCACCATGCCCGGCTAATTTTTTCTATATAGATTTTTAGCTGTCCAAATCATTTCTTTCTATTTTTGGTAGAGACGGGGTCTCACTCTTGCTTAGGCTGGTCTCGAACTCCTGACCTCGAGCGATCCACCTGCCTCAGCCTCCCAGAGTGCTAGGATTACAGGCGTGAGCCACCGCACCCAGCCAGAAACTGATTTTTGAAAATTTTTAAAACAGCCACCAACCTTGATTATATATAACTTGTTTATTTCACACATGCATCATAAATCTAACCCGGATTTCTTCACACCCCCAAACCAAATACAAACTAATGACGTCAAAGCAACTAACACTACAGCAGGATCACACCTTCATGGGCCAAATTGAGATCCAGCATGAGGTAACCCTCCTCTGGGAGCAAAGCCTCACTTCCGGGGCACTTGAAAATCACACATAAATGGGCACCGATTACATTTATCACAACAGGCAGTAATGCTTTTTACTGATTAAATCATTTAAAAGCAATGAAGCTGAATACTTGGTTGACTATCTAGTCAAGAGTTAGGTCTCAGTGCATCCTTGTGAAGCTATAATGCAGACTTCTCTAGCTGCACTCTGTTCGGAGTCAAGTATTTTCCCTTTGATGCAACATACCGAAAAACAACACAAAACAATATAAAACAAAAAAGACAGCGTTTTCTTTTACAGTAAATTTGGACTATCTTATGGATGTATACTGAGAAATCATTTTGACCAAATATTTGAGTCAGTTGCAAATTAGACACATATACAGACTAATCTTGATCCATACTTGCAGCAAAAGTAAGCTTTCAGCTTTGCTTTTCTTTCTTTCTTTTTTTTTTTTGAGACAGAGTCTCGCTTTGTTACCCAGGCTAGAGTGAGTGCCATGGCATCAGCCAAGCTCACAGCAACCTCAAACTCCTGGGCTTATGCGATCCTATTGTCTCAGCCTCCCAAGTAGCTGGGACTACAGGCATGCGCCACCATGTCCAGCTAATTTTTTCTCTATATATTTTTAGTTGGCCAGCTAATTTCTTTGTATTTTTAGTAGAGACGGGGTCTTGCTCTTGCTGGTCTCGAACTCCTGACCTCGAGCGATCCACCTGCCTCGGCCTCCCAGAGTGCTAGGATTACAGGCGTGAGCCACTGTGCCCAGCCTCAGCTTTGCTTTTCAATCAATGCATTTCTAATTTTCATGATGCTCTCTTGTTGTGTGACTTTATTACTTGTGAAACACAAACTCTGTAGTCACAGAGAGCACAGTTATCCACAGGGTTGAGACACATCCTTCTTAGTCTGGCTGAGACAGTCTTGCTTTCCATGGAGGACGGACTATTCTATCCCCTGTTACACTTTCATAAGGCTGCCTTCTCCCCCTGAGAATTTCACTCCCTATTCCCATGACAAAGAATCAGGATGAAGAAAAGATGCCTTAGACCTATGTGAGAAGGGGGAGATTGTGCTTTGGCACAGGGGTAGTGCAATAGCTGTCAAAAACTAGAGGTTAAATGCTTGTTTGTAACTTTTGCATGAAATGGGCAACTTTATGATTCCTTTAATATGAGTGAAGTATGACCCCTTTTAAAGAAAAAAAAAAAAAATTTCTTGCCGACCTTAAGGATACATCTGCAGATGACCCCAGTTTGAGAAACACCTGCCCGCATTAATTTGCAATGATTTTCTCCACTACTCACATACAAATTTATCTGTTAATATTCAGGAGTCTTCATTTCAATATTATGCTTATCATAGTACTTTTTGGATGCATTTTAACAGTTTTTTACCCAGAAAACCACATCCTTTGGCTGGTCCCAGCTATTTGAATCTTTCTATGAACTGTTTTTTGCCAGCTTTTACCCATGTACTTTTGTAGGTGTTAAATTATTAAGTAGTAATAATGCAGTAAGGTGCTGGGTGCACAATAAGAGTTTTAAAAATAGTGGTTGCGTTATGAAACTGGTTTTAGCATTTAAATTATTGCTCTTTGGATTGCAATGCCAGCCTTTTGAAAAGAGGCCCAGTGTTGAATTTTAATTAACTCAGCCCTCTTTTCAGCAGCACTCATCTCAAGCACCCAAAGGCAAACTTGAGGAGTGGTGTTAATTTAATCAAATCCAAAATGGAGCAAAGGATTTAAGGAACTCACATGGGACTCTTCAAGGTGTGAAACCTCTCAGACTCTGCAAAGGCAATAAGATTAAGTCAGATTTGAGGACTTTATTTATATATTGGCAGGGGTGGAGGCAGGAGAATCAGAATAAGTTCCTGGGTGTTGTGGTTCAGCAAAGCACTCTGCTCTTCCTTACCCTGCATATTCCTTTTCTCTAAGACACCCTCCTCCCCTCTGCCCCCATTTCTGTTCAGCTCACTCTTTATCTCACCCTTCACATCTTAGCCTAGACCTCACCTCTACTGAGAAGTTGGCCCTTCATCAACCAAGATCTAGGGTAGGTGCACCTTGGATGTCATCGTGTAACACTTACTAAGTTACCGAAACAGTCACTGTCGTAGCTCCATAACCTGGCACAAAAGAAGCACTCAAAACCCTAATGTTGCCTTCACTGCTTTCTGCAGGCAAGCTGGAGATCACAGCATATAATCATCGACAAAGTTAGATGAGGTAGGCATTGTTTGTACCTAATTTTACAAATAGGCTTAGAAAAGTTATTGTCTTGGTTAGAGCCACATTACTGAGAAACATGAGGGTTGAGATTCCAACTCAATCTAACTTCAAAGCTCACACTTTTAACCACAGTGCCATTCTGCCACCCAAACATTTGCAAAAAAATATATTGTTTTACCAACTTGAACAAAGTGATTCGCTAGCAGCTTACCCCTGCTGGCCCCAGCCTCTGTTTTTTTTTAAGCCCATTCAGGCCAAGATCAAAAAGCAAGAAGTTCTCTGACAGAATGATGCAAAATAGCATTTATTTATTGAACAAATGTGTGCAAGTAACACAAAAATTAAAGTAACAAAAGGGAGACAATGAAAAGTTAAGAGTCCCAAGACCCAGAGCCACTGAGTTCCCTTTTCCAGAGGTAATGATTGAGATCTGTTGTTGTCATGGGAGGTAGACCTAGAGCTCTGTTTTGTAAACTATGATCCCAACGCAGCAGTGGGTCAATTTAGTGGGTTCTGATCAGCATATTTTTATGTCATTAAAAAAATAGATTTGAAGGATCAGAGTGAAGCATGTGTAGTAAGGGTAGATACTGCTTCACACAGCGTGGGTTTCAGTTTTACAGGCAGCATAGACGTACACCTGACTGAGCCACAGAGTGCAAAACGGCTTCCTCACTGTGGAGTCATGTTCAAAGTGGTTGGAAAGCCACGGACCTGGCAGACACACACAGAAATTATGAAGGTTACTTCTACCGAGAACCTTCCATGCTCACCTCTCATCAGCCGAGTGACCCTATCAAAGCAGAAATTAGATCCCATCCCTTGTCTGCTCAAAGCCCTCTAAGAACTCCCCTCTCACTGGGAGTAAAAGCCAGGAGACAGCGTGTCTTTCTATTTGTTTGTTGTGTTAGCATCCTAAAAAAAAATACCACGATCAAATTTGATCAAACTTGGAGGGACTATTTAGGTCAATTTAACTGAAAATATGGGCTCTGTGATGCAAATAAATATGACTTTGGGGGGCTCTGAGAAGGCAGCTAAACCTTCTGAGCAGCTAAAAACAAGGAGGAATTTTCCCTTTCAGGCTCTATATTTGGGGTGATCTTGCTCAAAATACAATTTTGCATGACATTGATAACATTTCCTTTGGAGAATGCTGGGGGTACCGCAAGGAGACAGAGCATGCTCCAGAACGGCCGGCCTCAGTTAGAGAGACTTCCAGAGAGGCACGCTGCACACGGGGAAGGACGCTGAGGATGAGTCGTCAAGCAGGAGCCCAACCACAACTCCACAACTAAAGGCACGGGGGCAAAAGGGAGATATTCCCTTATGGGCAATTCTTCATGGCCTTGGTCCAAGGTGAGCAGAAGCAGGGAGCTGTGGTATGTAATGCACTGTTGTGTGGGGTAGGCAGTCACAATAATAAAAACAATGAAGCCAATTCTCCCTGTCTCAGAATAGGAGCAGCACTCAGCAGGAGAGTAAAGGATGGTGCCACACGCCCTCCCTCCTTTTCTCCCTCCATGTCACCTCACTCTCCTCTGGAGCTGTGTGCCCCTAAACACGGTGGCTCTATCCTCAACAGGTCCCTGTGGAGGCCTCAGTTGGGACCTCTCATGGTGTCCCCCTGAGGGCAGGGGTATCCTGACTCCGAAATGGCAGCCCCTGGAAATCAGTGTGAAATCAGAGCATGTTTATTTGTTTACTTGTTGACTTGGTTACCGTCTGTCTGCTAGACGTGTGAGCTCATGTAAACAAGGATCTTGCCTGTCTAGTTCTCTACCAGATGCGCAGTGGTAAGAACCACATCTGACACTAAGTGGGCATCCAGTAAGTATATCTTAAATGAATCAGGGTTAGACAATGGTAGCCAATAGGTTCTTCCAGCACAATAAGTCATCAGGCAGATTCTGAAAGGTACACCCCTATGCACCTGCAGGCAGCCCCGTGTGTGCCCTCTAAGGTGACCCACTGGTGCAGATGTGTTGGTGCTTACCAAGTGAAGAGAGATGGGATGCAGAAGAAAGCACACAAGCAAAAGTACTGGGCACTGAGAGGGCACAGTGGACAGCAATTTCCAGGAGTGACCAAGGTATGACCTAAGAGGCCAGGTACCCGGGAGGGCATGGCTGGAGGCCACACAGGACAGGTGAAGTCCAGACAGGAAGGGGCACCATGTTATGAAGACTGTACTTTGTTCTGTAGGCAATTGGGAATTCCTAGGCAGTTTGGAAGCAGAAAAATGATATCATCAGGTAACCGTGGAAGCAACATGAAGGAAGAATCAGACAAAAGGAGGTTCTATAATTAGGCAGTCCAGTTATGAGGCTACTACACATGTCCAGGTAAGAGATGATGGGGGCCTAGACCAGCATCTGGCCTTAGAGATGGAGAGAAGGCCATGGGGAACAATGAAAGGAGGTGGTGGTTGGAATTGTGGGTCTGAATATTCAGACAGAAGAGTCATATGGGTACTGCTGAAGCCATAGCAGAAAATAAAAACACCTAATTTGAGTAATGGATCATTTAGAAAGTCTGACTAAAGATAAAAACCTTTCCCCCAGGAAAAATATATACAATAATTTGGATGTAATTTCAGAGGCTTCATATATCGTCCTCCAACACCACCACCCCACCATCCAAGCAAAAAGGTCCATGGACATTAATTTAGAACCCCTGATTGAGAAGAGGAAGAATCACAGAGAAAGAGTCCAGAGGAATGGCGCACCCCAAGGGCTGGGCAGAGGAAAACAGTGTTCCCCAACTGGCTGCTACAGAGACATTGATTATTGCTTATCAAAAAGGTAGGAGAAGCAAAAGAGAGGTAAGATGAGCATACAAGAAAAGAACTTTGTTCTTGAGGTACCTCAAACAATACCAAAGAAGCTAAGCACATGGCAGATGATGAAGAAGTAGAGATCTAACCTCTAATATTTTAGATGTTTGGAAAAGACATACTGCTCAGGTAGGAATAGCCAGAAAGCCTCAAAAAAGAGCTTAGGTGAGTACAGAAACAGAACCAAACGCAAGTAATGTGCAAAGTTCTCAGGAAGCCCAAGAGAAAGATGCTTGCTGAGCGCATGTAGGCCCCTTTCTTTAGAAAACTCAGCAAGACTCATTTGCTAATAACCTCAATTTCTACTGCTTATATATATTAATATAATGGACTGCAGGTGTGTAGGTGTGTGTAACTGCCTACATGTGTGTTTAGTAATATGTGTATACATTGAATAGTCTGTGTATATATAGACATATATTTACATATAATTATGTATTTACATAAATGTTTATGTTTATCCATTTGGCATATATACGCATACATATACAGGGTAAGTCTGGATTATTCCCTTGCCACATACAAGGGCTTTGCTTTCCAAAGACTCAACACAATGAGTGGAATGGAAGGGTCTCTATTCTCAAGGGTGAAGCAATAGAGAATTGCTGAAGGCCTTGGATAGCCCCATGGAGGGGATCCATGAAAGCTGGAGGGCACAGTGCCAGCAAGTTGATCAGCTCTGCCATAAACACAGGACGTAAAAGGAACACTTGCGCCCTTTCTCCAGAAATAATCTGGAAGGATCTAATTCCTTCTTTGAAGCCACCTTTTTCCACATTTCAAAGTCAAATTAACAGCCATTTATTGGTAATATCCCCCATGTGTTGCCCAAAGCTGACTATTCCATGGAAGCTAAAGAAGCATAAAATCTGATTATTTACCTCAAATAATTTACATTTTAGATGTGGAGGTAAGACAGGGAATAAAATTAAAGGACAATATAAAGTGTAAGTAATAGATGTAAGTATTTGAGGCAGGAATGGTAACGAGCTCATTCTGGGGTGGATAGGTCAGTGAGAGGTAATTTTTCACTTGGTAATTAGAGAAGGTCTCCTCTATGAACCAAGTCAAAGACTGCAAACTTAGGTCGGTTGGGTGATAGGTAGATACAGATACAGATACAGCTACAGATACAAATCTTCACCATTCTCAGACATCCACTGAGTTAGCTGTTTAGGTTGCAGGGCTTACATGAGAGAGGGGATCTAATAGGTGGTTCTAAAAAGTTTTGAGCCTTTGAGCCCATGAGTGAGGAAGAGTAGCACTACTTAATATTTATATGAGGCTATGACTGAGGACTTGATTCTTTATATCATCCAGTGTTGATGAGAATTCTCTGGAGAAATTTCTGCTGGTCTCAGTATCAAGAAGAGCAGATCTTCTCTTTAGCATTTTTTTTTTTTTTTTGGTCTTGCATGTGACAGGAATTGAATTTTAGACAAGGCCTGTCTCTTGAACTTGACTGCTAGAAATCCAGAAGGCAAATTTTGGACCCACTTGCAGCAAGTGTATTGGACTCTGTAGGGTACACCTTTTTCCAATGACATTCATTTTTTGTTCCATTTTAAATGCCTTATTTTTTCATTTCACACACTTCTTTTCATAGTGTATGTATTCTTGTAAGCTATCTTGAATTTTTTTTTTTTTAGGACAAAGTGGCTTATAAATATATAAATGAAATAGCAGAGGGAGAATTTAAGGTTCAGGACATTATGGCTAGGAAGACAACTGTGATTGTGGCTAGTTGTGCTATATGGTCATAACAAAGAATGTTATTAGGACAGTCCAGCAGTGATTACAGGGAGTCAGACAGATCTCAATCCAAGTCATAGCTCTCTCTGCTGTTTACTAGTCGTGTGATCAGAGAAAACCTTAGTTTTCTCATCTCTAAAACAGTGACCTCTTTGTATTTGGGAGGATGGAGTAAACAAGGTACTGTAGTGAAAGCACTTAGCATAACTGCACCTAATCAACGTTAGCTATTGTTGCTATCAGCACTATCAGTTGAACAAGCGCCGGGTGGGCCGCCGCTCTGGGCCACGCACGCACCGACGCTGTAAGAAAGCCCTCCCCACCCCTCCTCCTCTCCACCTTTCCCCACGTCTCCCACACCCACCCACGCCGGGCAGCTGGGTCTCGCTCCGTATGGATCGCGCCTCCGGAGCGCACCTCCACACCGGCCGCCCTCCTCCAGGCGCAGTGCACACATCCACCGCCCGGTCTTGCAGGCTGCTACCCAGAGACCCAAATGCGCAGGTTAAGGCAACTCCACGACTGTTTACCAGTTGCTCACCCCGACTGCCTCTGCGCCCTGACATATACGGGAGAGGCCTGGGAGGGGACAAGGGGTCCTCGGGAGCCAGACTGAAATGCCCCGAGCAGCGGCGGCAGGGCGGGGTAGGGGGTCCAACGAGAGCCGCTAGCTGAAGCCCGTTTCCCGGGCTCCAGTGGAGGCGGCTGGGCTCACGGGTCCCCTGCAAGGCGGGGGCTTGGTGGGATGCAGGGCAGCTGCGAGCCTCCCCCCTCCCCGGGTCCCCGTGGACTCAATTATTTGGCCGTGCGAGGCCGACGCCAGGCAGGGGCGAAAAGAGAACTTGGAGAGGCGCGGGCTTCTGGGCACTACCGAGGAACGGGGGCAGGTCTCGGAGAAGAGCGCTAGAGCGCCGCACGCTTCCTCCCGCCGGTAACCTCGGCGTTTGTCAGGCGGCCCGAGCGGGCGAGTGTGAGGGCGTGCGCGCGCGCGAGTGCGCGGCGCGGGGGCGCGCTCACACAAAGTTTGTGCCTGCGGGTGCGCTCGTTCGGGCTCGCCCGGCTCGGAGAGCGGCGGGCGGGCGGCCGGGGGCGCCGAGGCCCGGGGCGGACGGGGCCGGCAGGCGGCGGCGGAGGCGATGCGCCGCGCCCCGCCGAGCCCGTCCCGCCGCGCTAGGTGAGCCGGCTCCAGGAGCGCGGGCTGCGGCCATGGGCACCCTGGGCAAGGCGAGAGAGGCTCCGCGGTGAGTAGGGGCGGCGGCGGCCCTGGGGAGCGCCACTTTCCTTTCTTGGGGAAGAGGCGAATGCACAGGCGTCCCCTTTCTCTCCCCCGGGAAATTGCCGGCCCGGCTGGGGGCGGCCGGGGCCCAGGGTCTCAGCTGAAGTCGGGTGAGACGGGCACGAAGGGCGACACGTCGGAGCGCGCGGCGCGCGGGGGCTGAGGGAGAGAGCTGGGGCTGCGGGGGCGGCAGGGTTCGCCCGCCGAGACCCGGGATCGCGAGGCCCGAAGCCCTTCACTGAGCCGGCGCCCGCCCGCCGACATCCTCCCCCGATCCTCGCCGCGGGCACCCGGGGCTCCCACTCCCCGACTTTCCGCGCCGCCCGAACCTGCCGGGGCGCGGGGCGCTGGCAGCGCCACCTGGCGCTCTCACCCGGCCCTGCCCAGGACGGCGGGCGGCGTTTGCGGCGAGCAAGCCGAGGTGGCACCGCTGGGTCGCCCGTTTCCAGACCCTTTGGTGAGCGAGCCACGTAACCTTCTGCGTGGGCACCTGCACTCCTCCCCTACCCCACTATGATTCTAGAGAGATGTTTTTGGAGTACTGGATGACAAATTGAAGGAAGAATGACAGTATGTCAAAAAGCCCTTGGCGGGAGAATGAAGCCTGGAAGGGCCAGGCGACTCTGAGTTTGTCGTCAAAGGACCAGAACCAGGCAACTGTCTGGACAATGGCTTGGCCTTGGCATATGGCTGGGCACTTCATAACCCCATTCACATAGACACTGATGTGACTGCGCCTACCCAGCCTGCGCGACCATACCCAGTAGGGACAGGAAGCTTTGCCATGCTGGACTTTCTGTATTTATAATCCCCCGAACTAAGGTTCTGGGTTCTTTATGCACTCCCCTCACCACCCCCCATGTATCCCCTGAGAGTCCACCACGGTACTTTGCACTATTTTGGGGGTGGGGAGGACAGAACTGTAAGGAATCCTCACTAGAAGCCAATAAAAGTCACCTCTCACTACAGAGAAAGTTGTGGAAGTTCCAAATCTCTCCCTCCATTTCATCTCTTACTCTTCTAGGCTGGATTTCATAAAAATCTCAGTCTAAAACCATGACCTCCACTGAGATACCTGTGCCTGCAGAGGATTTCCCCTAAACTAGTCCAGAGTTTGGCAGTCTCCTTCAGTACACCCTATGGGTCCTTGGTCACTTGTAGGCTCAGAAAGCACCTTCAAGTTAATTTGTTTCTCTCAGGGTTTTGGTTTTTTAATTCACAAGGAAACTGGCCAGGAAGCATTTGGCTACTATCCTTTAAAAATATGCCCTTGCAGACTGAGAGGCCATTGATTCTACGGATTGATGAAACACCCTTAGACCTGCCTATTGTAAAGCATTTTATAAATCTTTATCCACCTCCATTTCACCAGAAGAGACAGAGCAACCAGTCAAGAGACTGCACAGCAAGAGAGCTGAGATTCCTAGCTTACGGTGCAAATAAGCCCCGTCTTTGTAGACCTCTTAGGTTGCAGATTGGTTTTTAACACTTTCTCCTCTTCCAGGTTTCTCTTGCCAAAGCCCTCTGAGTCTCTCTAACCTCTATGCTTCCAAGATTACCTCTTGCACCCTTCCTTCTCTTTTTCCTTCCACAACTACTCCCTTCGAGTTCTTTCTTTATACTCTAGTCTCTTATAGTTCTGGTAAAAGAATCTACCTCCGAGAATCCCCTTATGAACCAAAGTGGTTTCCTTTACTGATGACAGTAGGAAACATTGCTAGCATTAGAGAACAGTGCAGGTTTATGAGTCCCAAATGGCCAATGCCACCAACCAAGAGAGAAAATGGAGTTTTCCTTAGATCTGCAGCCACCTCCTCAGCCCCAGCAGGCAGAGCTCTATCGGTAGACGCAGCCTCTTGTTACAGTTGTTTCTTCACCAGGGTCTACGGAGAAGTATTATGGAAGGCCTGGAAGAGACTTCTGCTATGAATGACTTTCTTTTCATTTTTTCCCTACTCTGCCTTTGGTGGCGGTCCGAATGGTGAACAGGCAGCAGCTGAGGCAGAAAGCTGACTAATCCCAATACTGGACAAGTAGTTCCAGGTTTAGAGCGTTATCAGTGATTCCAGGAAGAAAAAGGAGGCAAGCTGGGGAGCATGGCATAGGCTACAGGAGGCTGGCTTCTAGCAGGCCTCTGCACCAGGGGCCAGCCACGCTACCCTTCTGAGCCTGGACCTCCGTATCTATGGGTGAGGGGTTTGCAAAATAACCATAAAGTGTCCATTTAGCTCTGAGGACCTGGGGATGGTTCTGGGGACCTGCAAAAGGAGCAGGGGCTGAGAGTCAGCCTTTATGTTATCAGCTATGCTTTTGAAGGATTTCACTTTTGTTTTAAATTGAATTGACCTTTTTAGGCTCTCTGTGTTGGTCTACTTACTAATTCTGATGGTCTACTTACTAATTCCAGGCATGCTAAAAATTTATTAAATAAAGCCAGACAGGTACAAATTCCAGATCTAGCACATATGAATTGTATAACCTTGGCTATGTCATTTAGCCTTTTTTAGATTCTGTTTCAGTATCATGAAATGGAGATAACATCTTTCTGGGCTGTAAGCTTCAAAGACAGCGTAAATCCCCAGCATAGTGCCTGCCACAGTATAGGTACTGAATTCATGGTGGCCATTATTATTTTGTTTTCCAATTATTATTTTGTTCTCAGATACTGATCTGATTCTGGAGCTATCACAGGGTCTGGGTGAAAAATCAGTAATGGCCAGAAACTTGATTGAGTCCTGTGCCACCAACTTGATCTTTCAGGAATTACTGCCTTGAGTTAGCAGATGCCCAGTAGCCAGTTGTTGATTCAGTTTCGTTGGACCCACCCCAGGTCAGAATAGAGCCCAGCAGCAGACCAGCACCCTGGAGATAGCTTGAACTAGATCCTGAAGGGCCAGGGTGCACCTCCACGAGTCTGTGGGCATACCGAGTGGCCACACAGTTCTGTAGCACACTGTCTTTTAGCAGGCTGGTTTCCCAAACCCACATGTGCCTACGCTTTTATTTTGATCTTAGCACTTCTTCAGCCCCTTCTGGATAGAAGTTTTCCTAAACACTCCCCCTGGAACTGCTTCGCCTGCCTCTGAAAACATCACATTTCTTACCTTTGACACTCATAGGACACTTAAGATTTATATAGATAAATATATAAATTATGATATTATCTCAGTCTGATTCTTCAACTAGATTTTTACATTAAGGGACTTCTAGATAGCCTTTATATAACAAAAACAACTAACATTTTATAGTTTACAAAGTAATCTCAGTCTATCTCACTGTGGTCCCCTCTATCACAATGTCTTACTCATAGACATTGTGATCATAAGCACTTATTAGTCAATACCATTATATGTTTATCATAATATGTAGTGAACAGCTCAAGGTATAGATCTGAGGTATATTTCTTTTTTTCTTCTTTGCTAGGTCATGATAAAGCTAAATATGAGCGAATGATGGTCCATTGGACTCCTAAGCCATTTCCAGATCCAAACTTGTCTTTTTTTACATTTATTTCTGGAACAGAGCTCTCATAGCTCTGCTTTCTTTTTTAATCATTAAGGACCGAAGTAAGACTTGATAGAATAATGTTTAGTAATCAAGATGACTCATAATGATTACTTGTATTATCAATGATGAAAAACAGGATCTTAAAACCAACCAAGATTTATAAGAAAGGCAGGACTCACTTAAAATCTAAACACCACCACCATAACCCCTCACTGCCTGCACATGGGTCCTTAGTCTTTGACTTCTCCCCCAAGGTCCTTAAAGATGTTTCCAAGGCTGCCTGAGCTTGTGTAGGATCTGGGGTATTGCTCAAGATGAATGAAGTTAGCTGAAGATGAGACCAACTTAATTCTTAAGAACCAAGTCAGTGGCATAGCAGCTAAAGTAGAAAATTACTGCTAGGAGATAAAGACTGCCAAGATACAGTCTTGCCTCTGCCTTTTCCCTTAGGGAACTGGGAGATAGTGGGATGGAGCAATCCTAACACCGGGGTGAAGAGCCCTAGTTGCAACCCTGAAATCTCACCTTGTCATTTGCTGGGGACATGTCTCTTTAACAGCCAACCAGTCCATTTGATGGATATGCTAAGTGGGAGGGGTATGTCTTCTATCAGCCCGACTCCCAGGATTAATTGTCTTATCTCCATTCCCTTTCTCTCCAATCTGCTGTCAGAGTGTGGAGCTGCCAGTTTGTCCCCTAGCTGCTCTGCTTGCCCTCACTGCCTTTTCTCTTCCCCCAGGAAACCTTCCCATGGCTGCAGAGCTGCCCCTAAAGCAAGACTAGAGGTGAAGCCCCCCAACAGCCCCTGCCCCACCCATCCCAGCCTGGCCCAGATCACTCAGTTCCGAATGATGGTGTCTCTGGGACATTTAGCCAAAGGAGCCAGCCTGGACGATCTCATTGACAGCTGCATTCAATCTTTTGGTGAGTTGGCTAACTGCCTACATGCATAATAATTGCTATATTACTTTGTTCTTCCTTAAAAAGTGCTTTATAGAATAGCAACCTGGATTGTATTTTGGCTTTAAAAATAGCTTTTGAGCCTTTGAAATGTTGGAGACAGTCTGCAGAGCCTATGGCACATGACTATGTGGGTGTAATAGGTCGTGATGAGAAGTGCAATTTAAAGTGAGAAAAGTTACTGAGGAGAGTTTGCATTTCCATTTTTCTTAGGATGGAGGTTTTTCTCGTGATGAAAAAATATCATAAAATGATATTGTGCATCTGGTGCTTTGACGCTTTTCTGTTCTTACGTTCTTGGGGCACATACAGACTATGTTACTTGAGCAAATGTTATCAAACAGAAATTTGAATCATATGGAGAAATAAAGTCTCAGCAGTTCCCCTTACAATCGGAAGGTAGTTGTGGTGGAATAGGGAAGGACTGGGTAACTGGAAAATGTCTGTGCCCAGGAGATAGTGGTTCTAAACGTTGTGATGAAGGGTAGGGGGCTGGGAGGCCAGCGTGCAGCCACACACATTGTCGTGGGTTGCTCAGGCACCGCACTGTGTACTCACCTTGAAGGATGCACGGCTTAGTGCAGCCGACAAGCAATTATCTGAAAAGATTTCTTTAAAATGTTTAAGCACGTTTGATTGTTATTTGTGAAATAGTGATCAAAAAGCACTTACTTAATATTTGCTCCCTTCCAGAAAAGGAATGCTTAAAATGGATGGCTTTCAATGAAATCTTTGCATTCAAAGACTTCCAGCTTCAGGTTCCCAGTGTGCCGCTTTTTCTGTCCTCCCTCTCCTATTGTGACACCCTTGAGTCTCTGTGGCTCAGCTCATATACCCCAGCCCCCGAGCCTCCTGGGAAGCCAAGGGGAGGCTTAATCAGATCCCAGGCAGCACAAGATTAGATCTCAGAACTAGGGACTATTGGCTGGACATGTTTAGTGCTGGCTCAGACCTTATTTATAGAATTGGGAAACATTTGACATTTTAGGGATACGCATTTAGTACAATTTACTACATTGAACATTTTCAACTATTTCAACATTGGTTTAAAGTAATGGTTCTCAAACATTAGTGCATCAGAATCAGTGCATCAGAGGGTTTGTTTTTTGTTTTTTAAATAACACAGACTGCTGGGCCCCACCCCAGAGTTTCTGCTCCAGTAGGTCTGGGGTGGGGCCCAACAATTTGCAGTTCCCAGGTGATGCTGATGCAGCTGAGACAAAAAGCCCACTTTGAGGGTCACTGCTTTAAAGTGTTGTTTGTTGTAGACTTTTTAACTTGGAAAGAGGGAGAATTTTTGTTATTACTAGCTTAGTATTAAATTTTAATTAAATTTATCTACACTTTAATCTTTCAGTTACAGATGAATTTGGGCATAGAATGAATGGTTTTCTCTTTTAAAATAATCTCCTTAGAAAAGATACATGAAGGGGGGTACACTAGAAGACAGTGGGGACCAGGGGACGTGTGGCAGGTGAGGAGCCATTATTCATCATGTCCTTTACTGGCACCTAGTTCCTGACTTTAATAAACTGCAAAGGAACCGCAAAGTTCTTTTCACCTTTTTGTAGTCATATTTACTGGGCTTTTAGCAGGGCACTGTGACTATTTCATGACTAAGGATTTTTATTCTATTTCACTTTTGAAGAAAGTGGGATCAAAAATGTATTTGTCATATTATCTTTCTTCCCCTCATGCCAATAATACAGCTACTGGCTGAGTTCAGGACTGTTTTCCTTGCCTTCAAATAATCGTGGCATCCAACCTGAAAAATACATGACCGATTCTGAAGTCCTTTTCCAAAATAACCAAGCCTAATCCACTCCTCTCAACAAATTCTACAAGGGAAATGATACATTGTTTTCTGGATTATGTTGAACTGAAAAAAGTGCCTTAAAAATCCAAGAGCTCTAAAAATCCCATTGAGTCTTTTATCCACTATCAGGAAGCATTGATTACTCCCCTAGCTGCATCTGACACTGTGTGGGCAGTGCACAGGGAGAATTACAGTGACCAAACACCTCTCCCGTTAGAGCTGATATTTCATGAAAAATGCACTGTTCAGGAAAAAATATGTACAAAGGACAGGGCGATAATACACAAAGGAGTGCAGGAAGAATAAGTTTTTTATACCACGTAGAGTTTGAGTAAGTGTGCTTCACGGGTGAGGACGTAGACTAAGGGGAACAGCCTCCATTTGTTCACGTCCTTCTTGGGCCATGCAAATGCTGTGGGAAGTCAGTGAGGGAAGAGCTCTGGATTTTGTGCATTATGTACTGCAGTTTCTTGTCGCAGAATTTACAGGAAAGAGGCAAGAAAGAAAAGACACTGTCTGGAGGGAAAGGGAGGGAGAGAGCACATTTGGTCTGTGATTTTCACTCTCCGCTTGCTCTGTGGGCTTGGAGCTTGGGGCTGAGCTACAGAGGGGACGGAGCCGGGAGCAGCAGCAGAGCTTAGGACAGAGAAACCAAGGCAAAGGACACGCCTGTGCCTCTGTGGGTCTCCTTACGGGTGATCTGGGAATAAGACAGTGAGACTGATGGCTTCTCTTGAACTTTATCTCACTGGTTATTTGGTTTGTATGGAAAAGTGTTGGTTTTGATTAAAGCAATCTATCTTAGTTATTTTGATAATGAGTTAAGATGTCTTCTCATTTTAATACCTGTGAAAGAGAGGGAGACAATACACAAGTGTGGGGAAAAATTATTATTATTGGCACTCTCTTGCTTTAGACTCTGACTTCAACTACTCCCACCAACTTGAAAAAAAGAAGAAAAAAACTAGTTTGAAGATAAAGACTGGCTAATTGTTAATTTACTTTCTACTGCTTTCTCAACCTTTCTTGCTTTTAGGAGGTTTGAATTGGTTAAAGCTGTGCTGTCCAGTACAGTAGCCACTAGCCACATGTAGCTATTTTCATATTCATTTCAATTAATTAAGGTTAAATGTAAAATTTAATTCCTAAGCTTCACTCGCCATAGGTCAGGTGACCAATAAATAGCCACACGTGTTGGCTACTGCTGGACAGAGTAAATAGAGACTATTTCCATTGTTGTAGAAAGTCTGTTGGACAATGCTGGAGAGGGTTGATGATTGACTTGAAGGGGAAAAGCAATACATTCCAGAAAAGAGATTTTCTGGAAACTGGGGGATTTGCATTTTGCTAGCATTGCTAGGTAATAGCCTGAATATTGCTTAAAGCATCATGGGCATTCAGAAGTCTTTACTGATGGTTATCTCTTTAGCATTATTAACCACTAATTACCACCCACACTGTTCTCAGAAAAAGGACTTACTATGATGCTTTTAAGGACAGGTAGCCAGTATGTGCAAATTAAGGGTACTTTTGAAGCAAGCCTCCCAATGTCACATACAAGGTTACAGATCTGTCATTAGAAACTTAGAGCCTTGGGTCATAGTTCCTTGTTTTAACTGTGAAACAACCTCCTCCCACCTTCTGTTTTAATCAGAGGTCAGGCTTTACATTCTCAGCATATTATTGCTAGTTAATCCACTCTGCAGCTGAGCAATGAGGCAAATCATCACAACCTGTTACACGTGTCAGATGTATGCGAATCACACGCTCTGTTTCAGAGGTAGAAAAGACCTATGAGATCATCTGGGCATTTAAATTATTTTTCACTTTGTGAGAGGGCTGCCAGCATTTGGGGCTGAATGGAAGGCTTCCAGTGTCCAGATTCACAAAGCTCTTTCCTTGTCCTCCCCTCCATGCAAGACAACTTCTGATAGCATCATAAAGACAAGGCCCCTAAATGGGGCCTCTCAGCAAGTAGACCTCCTGGTGGGGTATTGGAATAAACTCAGCGTTTCATTTTACCTGTCAGTATAAAGGGAAGTGCATTCTATTATATTTATGGAGTATCTTTTATTTCTTGGAGTTCTATTTGTATTGATTTCTTTAATGCTCAAACAACTCTGTAATAGGCAGGTCAGGTATTATTATCTCCTTAGAACAAACAAGAATAAATCGAGACTCTGGGAATTGAAACAACTTGCCTCGTGGTCCCAGTCTTAAGGCAAAACATGCTGCTCATATTTCCCTTCCTCTGCCCCTAGCAACCTGAGCTGGGGCAAGCTCAGACCCCTCCCCTAAGACAGGCCTTCCTGTGCTCAGGAGAGACCTGTGTGCCACATAAGACAGGCCTGCACCCTGTGCCCACCCTTCTGCAGGCCTGGCCTCCCCCAGATTAGAAATTAAACTCCATGTGTAAGAAATATGTTTTGGATTCCGTCTGTATACCAGGCATCTGCCTGAAGTTCTCCGTTGAGCAAAGTATGAATCAATGGATTACTGTGTGCATTGTACTCTTTCTATCCAAGGACCTCCTGAACTAGAAATACCCCCAAAATAATAGGTATGTTTTCTGCAGCATGGAATAGTTGGATGTTAAAAGCGTTACAGCTAATAAGGTAAAACGCTACATCTGTTTTTAAAATTGGAGCCAAGGAAGGCAAACACACACTTGTTGGGACCACAGTTCCCTCTGTGGGAAAGGAAAGATTAGGTATCTCTTACCACTCTGCAACTTAGTCTGCGCACCAAAGCAAGGTACCCAGAGGCGACAGGAGCACAAGACCGGAGGCCAAGGTCCATGACATCAATGGGTATGTAGACCCAACAACAGGCAGCTCCAAGGAACAAAGTCACGTGTAGTGTCAGGAAGGGGCCTGAAGCCTTAGCCACTGATGACAGGTGCTATGTGAAGAAGAACTCAGCTGTCCCAGAAGCCTCCTCAGTGGAACCTTCAGTCACTGTGAGTCATGACCACAAGGTTTCATATGTAAAGGATGGTCTTTGGGGCACCCACATTCTACGGGCTTCTAGGCATCAGAGCAGCTCCCAGGTATTCTCAGCCCTCTAGGATGAATTAGCATTATATGATTGGATGCTATTTATTCTGAGGAGCTCTCTGCTGCATCTTTGACAGGCTGGCGTCACCCTGTGCCCCTGGCTGGTGCGTCTATTCCACGAGCATGAGTTTCCGTGACTGCCAGGCCTGAGAAAGGAGGAGATGGGAAATCCCCTTGCCTCTCGTCTCTACTGTCCTGCGTGGTGCTGTTAATAGCAGCCCTCCCTCTGTGGAGAACAGAGACAGTCTTAAAAATGCTTATGCATAAGTTAGACAATGTCTCAGGAATTCTCAGCATTTTAGTTTGGTTAATCCATCCGGAGAGGTGAGTTTTACTGCTTAGAGAAAGAGACAGAAAGACAGACAGTGGACGAGCACTTGCTTACCATGGCTCTGCAGGGTCCTGAGTCTTTACCTAAATTGACCCACTTAATCTTCCCAACAAGCCTGCAAGTTGGATATTATTTGGCTCTTTTAACTAATTAGGGAATTGAAGCTCAGGGAAGTTAAATGACCTGTGCAAAACAGTCCATCTCTTTAGGGAGAGAGCCGCTGAGATATGAACTCTGGTCAGTTTTTCTCTGAGGCTCATGTTCTCTTCCTGCTACAGGAAAGATTCTCCAACTGTACCATGAGGAATAATCATCAGGGCAGTGTATTAGACATTCAGATTCCTAATAGTCAAACCTAGAGATTTTTATTCAGCCAGCAGTCACTGTGGTTTTGTTGGAGGTGACCCATGAACTAGTTTTGAGAAATCCTGTCCTATAGCGCACTTGTTTCCTGAACATCCCAGAGCATGTTCTCAGGCTTTCTAGGAAAACATAGAAAACATGAAGGGCACAAATCTCAGGAGAAGCAATAGAGCATTAGAGTTTTCCAGCTTTCTGAACTAGGAAGGCACATGGTGAGGCCAGCCTCTTGGAGATCCCTAAAGTAATTCCGCCAGGTCTAATTAGAGAGAGGCTCTACCTGTGGGCAGGTTTGAAACCCTGGGACTGCTTCTATCAGATTTTCCTGCATTTCCCTTGCTTCTCACTTTTGTAGAGAGTAAACCCTCTACAAAACTTGTAGCCTATCTATCTTTTGCCATGGAATCAAAAAGAACATGGATGTTTGTTATAACTACGATTGGATTCTTTGCACTCCAAGGCAACCTTCCTAGTGTGCATTTCCACCTTTAGGCAACACTCCTGTTTCCTGTGGTGCTGTGCGTGCTTGCTCCTTCACTTACGCCCATCCCCCGTGGGTCAGAGGCCTACAAGTAGTGGCTCAGCTAGGGAGGAACTGGAGCAGTGCTTCGCCTGAGTACTCATCCAAAAGTGACACTTTGCCAACAGATTCTTTCGGACAGCATGTTGGCATAAAGGTTATTAAGTCTGTGATGAAAACACATTAGGAAACGGTGTGAAAGCAAAAACAGTCTGTTTGATAATTGACAGAAACAGCAGTGGCTGGGCCCTGAGACCTCTGGAGAAGGTCATCTAAAGTGCAGACCTACACGTTCCCTCCTGATGTTAGAACCTGTCCACTTCTGCCTGGAGCAGTTACAACGGCTAGACTTTGTGCCTTGTTCTGCAGTTACGGTGACATTGGGCTGCAGCCTCGTTGGGTTTGCCCTAGAGTGGTTGGGAGGGAAAGAACTGGGCAAGAGCAAGAGTGTAAGCAGGGCCAGCTGCGTGGGCACACCGCCTGTGAACATGCCTGCACCCCACACTTGGTTTAATGCTGTTACAGTCTTGAAATTTTTAATTTTTGATCGTGGGGTACCCCCATTTTTCATTGCACTGGGTCCCACCAACTGTGTAGTAAGTGGTGGGCATAAGAGTCACAAGACCAGAAGGCGAAAGTAATTTGCCATGTGCTAAAGATACACAGAATGGTATGATTTTGTGTCTGTTTTTTTCTTTATAGAGAGAGAAAATTGTGAAAAAAAAATAGTTTCATTATCTCCTAGCAGTGGTGTGCTGGACTGGTTAATACCAACTCATAAGGGCAGATTGTTACATTTTCAGGAATTTTGTAAGCCTATTATTATTAAATGCAGCCATAATTAAAAATTAAATACACTTACAATTAAATTATATTAAAAACAAAAGTATGAAATACTCAAAACTCATCAGTTCCTAATACATTATCACATTTTACTATTATCTTTGCTTTTGAGACCATATCTGTTTTATAACCATATCTATGTGGTATAAATGCTATATAATGGTATACTACTGTGCATCTTTCCCCAGCTCTGTGTTCAGTGAAGTCAGGCTAGTAGCTTGACACTGCCTGGGTTGGGAGTATTTATACTGTGGAAATCAACAAACACTACTAATCATGGCTCCTTCTTTAATCCCACCACTGGAGAGCCCATTGTTAAAATTTACCAGCACTCCACTCTCTCTGGGATACCGAGGATGCTTCCATAACAAAGTGTTAAGGTGGGAAGGGAACCTAGAAACTTGGGAATTTTATATCACCTAATTGGGCAAAAGCAATAATTCTGCCATTGTTTTGCTTCTTTCACCTACGTATCTTATAAAACAAATTCTCCATGTATTCTTCAAAGAAAAGGAACAATATACCTTAGAGATAAATATCGCTGAGGTTGAGAAGTTTTCTTAAAGTGACAATGGAGCTTAAAAACTAAAACAAACTAAAACTGAAAGATTCTCATTCTGGAGTCAAAGTTATCATTGTGGGTTTTTATTGCTTTAATTCACTTCTAAGATTAAATCATCCCTTGTTTCTGACCAACCAAACCTCAATTTTGTGCACTTTTGTTCTTCATGTATTATATACTGTCTGTATTTGTTTCTGATTCCATCTGTTTAATCATTTGCCTTCATTTCCCACTACATGGTAATAGGCACTATTAAAGCATAAACCAAGCTTTTGTTGAATGTGTTTTCGTAAGTGTGTTTGCTAACCATATTACCAATTTTATGAACTGCCTGTTCATATCCTTTGCCTTTTTATCACTTGCGGCTTAATGCTTTTATTATTAGAGGTTGGCAAAAGCTTTTTAAATAAAAACCTGTTAACTCTTTGAATATCATTTGCCACAGATATTTTTTTTCCTATTCCCATTTCCATTTTTATGTTGGTTTTAGTATTGTATAGAAATTTTACATTTTCATGTAGTTAAATTTGTCCATGTTTCCTTTTTTTTTAAGAAATCTGTTATTCTAAATTTTAAAAATATCCCTATTCCAAAGATTTGGGGACTATTCCATTGTCATTTTAATCAAAGTTTTATTAAATCCAGTGTATAATTCCATAGCATACACTGTTGTGGGTGATCAGTAAAAGTTTGTCAATCAGTTATTGCTGGAGAAAAAGAAGCCTTCAGTTTTGTTTCTGAGATTGTCACTGGCTTAAACCATAGGGCTTGGATAGTTCTACCTTGTAATTCAGAGCCTCAGTTTCCCCTCATTGTGATACTGTTGAAATGATTTCTGAGACTAAAAATGTCCAGTAGAAGATGTAGTGAGGGCTAAATCATGACATTTTATTTATTTATTTATTTTTTTGAGACAGAGTCTCGCTCTGTTGCCTGGGCTAGAGTGCCATGGCATCAGCCTAGCTCACAGCAACCTCAAACTCCTGGGCTAAAGTAATCCTTCTGCCTCAGCCTCCCGAGTAGCTGGGACTACAGGCATGCGCCACCATGCCCAGCTAATTTTTTCTATATATATTTTCAGTTGTCCAGATAATTTCTTTCTATTTTTAGTAGAGACGAGGGTCTCGCTCTTGCTCAGGCTGGTCTTGAACTCCTGACCTCAAGCGATACTCCCGCCTCTGCCTCCCAGAGTGCTAGGATTACAGGCGTGAGCCACCGCGCTTGAACGTGAACTTGAAGAAAGTCCTTCAGGAATTTGTATATTTAAAGGTGGGTGCTTTTGATCTGTTTAAAGAGGCAATATCCTTAGGGTGGAGTCTTAGAAACCCAACCAAGTTTAAATCCATTTTTTCTAAATTATTTAATATAGACTGGACTGTATATTATTCTTACATAGGCTTTTTTCATTGTGGTAAAATATATATAATGTAAAATCAACCACTTACATAAACTTTTAAAATATTTTAGTAATAGCTAACTTCTGAGTATTTACTATGAACAACAGTGTTTGTTACTGTATTATATACATATTCTCATTTAATTCCCAGTATTTTATAAGTTTTTATATTTATACAGATTTAAGTGTAACTCAGCTGTCATACTTACTTTTTAAATTTAAATAACTTTTAAAATTATTCTTGTTCACTATCGAACACTTAGAAAATACACTAGAAAAAGAAGAAAACTACAGTCACCCATTCTATCACCAAGAACAAGATAAGCATTATCAACACTCTTGGGTGTATCTTTCTATAATCACATTAACTTTTTGAAAATAGATTCACTATAATTAACTCTGCTTTCCATAATTTACATTCAAACAATTAAGAACTTGAAATCAACATTAGTATCTATGAAAAGGTATGCTAGCACACAAGGTTGCTATTCTACCCTAAAATTGATTTGAAAATAATTCTGGCATAATCCCTTCAAATAGCGGACATAAAAGGCAAGGTTGCTTGGCAACTGAAATGATGCTAATAAGGAATTAAAGGCATTACAAGGAAATAAGAGTACTCAGATCTTTCCAATGCTAAATGCTAATTACAATAACTAGCTGATTCTAGTTGTAGTAAATGAAGAAAACAAAAAAAATTTCCACTAACTTAAAATTCTAGGGGTGAGCTTTCTTTTTCTGTGTATAACGAAAGTGAGATGGGGTTTGTTGAAGAGAAGCTTTCTAAGAGAATCTTAAGAAATAGCAACTGGGGTGAGGCACATAGCAGAAATGCAAAGATACCATAATTTGGTACCTATGGGATCCTTCTGAGGCATAGAAGAGATGGTGGGCAGTGGTGTGGGGAGGGGCCATGTTGTCTACTTTGTTTTTTTCCAGAGAGTGGTCAAAGGCCCTGGGGAGATTGCTGGTTCTTACGAGAATCTTCAAGCAGAAGATGCTGCCAGGGTGGAGATTAACTAGGAGGGACACCAGTGATGAATTGAAATGGACAAAAGGGGTAGAGACTAGAGGGGAAAGAGGGAAGCAGAGATTGTCAGTTTTGTAGTGGAGAATAGAATGCAATAACCAGAGTAGTAAGACAGTCATGGAGGAAGCCTTGTGAGAACTCATAAAAAATAAATCCTTAAGCCAGAAAGTGAGAATTTCTGGGTGGAGGAGCAAATGGAACTATGTCTTCCCTTCTCTGATCTATATGAACCATGGTCTAGGACTCGGTTTTGTAATCCAGCGAACAGGTAAAGGGGAACCCAGGGCATTTAGGAAGCCAAGAAACATCCCAGTTATCATTTATGAGTCTATCTTGTTAGAATGTAGTTACAGACTATAGAACATGCTAAAATCTGATGAACGGTTGGTTAGTCATTTTGGTTAATTTTGCATTTAATGCCAAATGCATAGGGGCTTTTTCACATTCCCTTCCCTTCTTCCCAGTTCATTAGCATCATAGATTCCAGGTTTGCTCCATCCAAACCTGCCTCGGTGGGTTCACCATTTACCTCCAATCCTAGGGAGTTCAGGCCAGACTCTGAGTTATTCCAGCTTCTGATTTGCTGCTTCCCAGAAGATAGTCCTAGGACCCACGCTGTTGGCCACTGGATGCTTGTCTTCAGTTATTGCCAAGGATGAGTGCTTGGTTTCAGCAATTGACTCTGGGGTTCACCTGACTGGCCCTGCTTTGAACCCCAAAGGAAAAGCTCCTTATGCTTACTATTCCTGTGGTCCCCACACCTCTCTGTCCCCAGTGGCGTAGAGTTCCATTACCTTGTCAGCAACCACCAGTGTCTACCTGAGATGGACTAAGCTCCAGCTAACTAAGAAAGTGCCCCCTCAAAATTATAAGGAAAAAAATAGAGGAGAATCCTCTGGATTAAAAGAGACTTAAGAGACATTTCAACCAGTCATAGTGGGTGAACCTTCCTTTTAAAAATTATATGTGTGTGTATATACACATACACTCATATAATTGTATACATTTGGAAATTTGGACACTGGATATTTGATGATATTAAGAAATTACAAGGCTGGGCGCGGTGGCTCACGCCTGTAATCCTAGCACTCTGGGAGGCCGAGGCGGGTGGATCGCTCGAGGTCAGGAGTTTGAGACCAGCCTGAGCAAGAGCGAGACCTCGTCTCTACTAAAAATAGAAAGAAATTATATGGCCAACTAAAAATCTATATAGAAAAAATTAGCCAGGCATAGTGGCGCATGCCTGTAGTCCCAGCTACTCGGGAGGCTGAGGCAGTAGGATCACTTAAGCCCAGGAGTCTGAGGTTGCTGTGAGCTAGGCTGATGCCAGGGCACTCATTCTAGCCTGGGCAACAAAGCGAGACTCTGTCTCGAAAAAAAAAAAAGAAATTACTGTTGTTTTTTTTTTTTTAGTTAGCAGTGCATTGGTTTGTTTTTTTCTTATTTTTAAAAATACATACTGAAATAGTTACTGATGAAGTATCATGTTTGAGGTTTGCTTTAAAATAATACAGGAGGGGAAATGAGTGGGGTGGAGATGGGTCACGGTCAGCCTTATGCTGATCATCTCATTGCAGTCGGGTGAGTGCACGGAGGTTCCTCACATTGTTTTGCTTGCTGTGGTATATGCTTAAAATTTTCCATAATAAAATGTTAAAAACAAAAGTGTTGTCAAAACTAAGAAAAATAGATGATTGAGAACTGCAAAACAATCAAAGGAATCTATTGCTCTAATTTTCTTGAATGGCAAAATAGAGTGACTATGTTTTAAAGAGGGGAAAGGCAAGAATGAAAACAGGTAGTTCAGTTGCACACCATGGAAATACCTTATTCGTGTCTTGTGCTTGACATCCCATGTCACAGCCAGCCCATTCCCCACTCAACACTGAGTTGTTGAATTCCTGGGTATCCAAAAGGACAAGAAAATAAAATGGAAACTTCAGTGTTCCATCCTACTGTCAGAGGTGGGAGTTAGAGTTAAGTGAGTGAAGGAACAGTGATGCTCTCCTCCCCACCCTGTCCCCCCACCCCCACACACCTCCTTTTGAGCAGGGAAATGCCATGGCCATGGCACAGACGGATTTCAGCAGGAAGCCATGGGAGGGCACATAGCATTGTGGTCTTGGGAATGCAAAACCGACTCTGCCATTTACCAAATGTTGGCCTTAGGCATGTTATTTTACTGAAGTTTTCTCATCAGCAAGACGAAGAATAATGGTGAAAAGTTTTAAAGGTTGTTTTAGTTTGGGTGAAAATTGAATAAGATTGTCTTAGTTTGGGTTTTCCCCAGAAGCAGATCCTGAGACAAGGGGTTTTGAGTACAAATAGTTTGCAATGGAAGATGATCCTAGGAAAAACTAGTAAGGGAGTAGGGAAGGCAGCTCATAAAGACTACATTATCAAGTTAACTACTCTAGCAGTTAGGATAGAAGACTCCTCAGAACTAGAAGTCTTACCCAAGGGAAAGGAGCTGGGGTACTTATTAATATATGGCAAGTCCTGTCAGTCATTGGTTGAGAGCTGCTTCTAGAGGGTATTAATTCTCTAGTACTCATGGTCTGCCTTGCACACAGGTGGAAGTATGAAAGGCCTCCAGAAAATTCTCAAGCAGGTGGAAGTTGAGTTGGCTTACACTGTGATGGTAAGGTGTGCAAGTATGTGGCTGGGAACTGCCAGTCTCTGCTGTAAAGTCAAAAAGCAAATGCTCATTAGATAGGCAAATGTAGGCTACATACAAATCCAGATAAACAGATTTGAAACTGGTTAATAGTCAAACTCAAAGTGTATACATACAGATACGAGTATGGACAGATGTCATTCTGCAGGTATCACCATTTATGAGTGGCTCTGGACATTTTTACCAAATTTAAACACAATCTATGTTTTTGTTAGACACACTGCTGGGAATAGCAAGCATATTAGATAATTATCAAAATTCAGGAAGATGAATAATATAAAACAATGAACTTAAATAGGACCTCAGTAAAAGTAAACAAAATTTTGCACTTAAGTTTAAAAATATTGTTTCCTATATGTTCTGGATGGAGGAAAAACTGGATTCATTGTATTTTTAATAGTTCTTGTGAAAAATATCAAGGGATTTTAGTAGACTGTAAATTCAATATGAGCCAATAGTGTCATGTGTATTCTCAAAAAGTTAAAATAATCTGAGATTGCATCAATATAAATAGATTTGCTGTGTTAAGGGTGTAACGTCCCCATTCCATTCTGAGGTCCAGCCTTAATTCTTATACATAGTAACTTTGTGCTCTTAGGAAGTTTCTGAATATTTCTAAGACTCGCTTCTCATCAACATGAAAGTTCGTAAATATTTCCCTGGATTGTTGTGAAGTAGGTATTTAACTAGAAAGAACTGGCCAGGCACGGTGGCTTATGCCTCTCAATCCGAATGCTTTGGAAGGCTGAGGCAGGAGGATCGTTTGAGACCAGCCTGGGGAACACAGTGAGACCCCCATCTCTACAAAAAATTTTAAAAGTCAGCCAGGCATGGTGGCACATGCCTGTAGTCCTGGCTACCTGGGAGGCTAAGGCAGAAGGATTGCTTGAGGCTGGGAGTTCAAGGTTGAACTGAGCTATCATTGTGCCACTGAACTCTAGCCTAAGTGACAGAATGAGACCCTGTCTCTAAAAATAAAAAAAAGAATTTATGTAAAATATTATCATAATTTCATTACATAGTAGATACTCAAAAATGATACCGATCATTATTAGTATAAACTTGATGAATGTTAGTGTATCACCCCCTCAGGTTAATAATGTAATTTGTCATAGAATCCAAAATCACATCCTAGAGATACAAAATGATTGGAATGGCTGTGTGAAAAAAATTACCAGGATGTTGTCATAATAGACATAAGCATGTATGAGACTAGAAAGTAGTGTTATAATTTAAATATTTACATGAATTCGAGCTATATTAATTTAGTGTTCAGTAAATAGGACCCAAAAAGGCTCTCATTTTTCAGAGTATTAATCAGAACAATGACAGAAATCCAACATAGACTATCTTTTGAAATTTATTAGAAAGAATATGAAGTATTTCATATTACTAAAACACAGGAATAGTACAGGCTGCCTGTAGGCCTTGGGTACATCTGAAATTATGGAATAGAATAGGATCAGGGGACTCCAGCATGTATTCGTTCTGTGCGTGCACATGTGTGCGTGTGTGTGTGTGTGTGTGTGTGTGTCTATGTTTATCTCTTCTTTCTCTGACTTGTTTCTCTGCTTCTGAGCTAATCATTCTCTTACACTGAAGATGTGTTCCCTCCATAGGTAGGACACATGGCACTAGCAGCTGAAAATCATGCATCTCTTACCATTAGAGATTTAATATTTTTTCCCTCAAGTTCAATAAAAAACAGCCAGGGAAAAATGTTAATGGATTCACATTGGGCCAAGTGGCTACTTCTTGAGTCAATCAACTGTGGTCACAGGAGTGGCGTCATTTAGTAATGCAGCATTTCTCTCCAGAAGCATGATTGAATCTGGGGAAGGAACACTTCCCAAAGGAAGGCTGATATGCTGGGCACACAAAGCAGTATCTGCCTATTGTTACACCAAGATCTGACCAGACACTAGAGTGCAGCGTGTTATTAGATTCAGGTTTAGTCTCTGGGTTTTATGATGGGAATGGAAAGGCTAGAGAGAGTGCAGAAGATATAAATAGTTAAGAAATGATGTAGAAATAAAATCTATGAGGATATAAGATGACAACAAGTGGCTTTTTCTTTCTTCTTTGTCTTCATAGTGTTAATTATATATGTGTGCCTTGATAGTGTTAAGCATAGAAGAGCTAGTATGAGTTATTTACCTCTAAGAGGACATATAAAGAGTACATGGATTTAAATTCAGCAAAGAACTGGGACTTCCCATTTTTAAAGGTATTAAGAACAGGAACTTCCAAAACAGGAACTTCCATTTCTGACCATAGTGGAATATTGGCTATTAGAATTATTTTCCTGTTGTAAACAGCTATAAAACCGGACAAAATATGTGAAGCAACTATTTTCAGGTATTGGAAAACAAGACAGACTTATGATTGTGGATTAAAGCAAAAAGATATGAGGTGAACTCAAAACTCATGTTGGCTTTTTGCCTAGGAGCACTTTATAAATCATGGTATAGGAAACTGGAGCCCAGAGTGCAGCCTCTTGCCTTGCAGAATGTTTTAGTTTATTTTCTACTACTATAAGAGAATGTCACAGACTGGGCAATTTATGAAAAGATTTAGTTGGCTGTGGAGCCTCAGTGGTTCTGGAGGCTGGGAAGTCCAAGGTGGAGGGGCCACATCTGGTCCAGGCCTTCTTGCTGCACCATAACATGGCAGAAGGCATCATATGGAGAGAGTGAGAGCTCAAAATACAGAGAGAAAAAGGGGGGCAATCTCCCTAAATAACTAACCCATTCCCAAGATAATGGCATTAATCTATTCATGCGGGTGAAGCCCTTATGATCTAATCACCTCTCAAAGGCCCCATTCTCTTAATACTATTACAATGGCAATTAAATTTCAACATGAGTTTTGGAGGGGACATTCAAACCAAAGCACAGAGAGAACAGAATTTGTGTTCGGGGTTTCTGAGACTAAAGTATGCATGAATATGGTGTGAGACTCTATGACACCAAAAATTTACTGGTCATCTGTGAGTCAAAGGACATCTCGTGGTCTGGGAAATACTGCCATTCCAACCAGCCAGAGTGGACAGACATAACACTTTGAGCATTTAGGTGGAATGTGAAAAAGGCGACAGTGTAGGAGTTGGGCTATTCTAGCCCTAGAATAAGAGCTACTCTTGACTCTAACAAAGCCTAAATCTAAGCCGTGATCAATCTAAGGCTCCCATAGATTAAATGCCTCTATAAAGCAACATGATCCAGATTCTCAGTATTGCATCCACAATGTCCAGCATGTAATAAAAAATTACAAGGCAGAAAAAGAACTAGGAAAATGTGACCCATAACTAGAATGAAAAAGGTCAATAGAACTGAACTCAGAGATGATACAAATGTTGGAACTAGTAGAAAGAATTTAAAACAGCTATTACAAATAAATATGTTCGAAGATTTAAAGTAGGTTGAATAGATGAGTAACTTTGACAGAAATGGAAACAATAAAAAGGATCAAATGGAATTCCCGAACTGAAAAATAAAGAAAAATTCACTAGATGGGCTTAATACTGCATTGTCTGCTATTAAAAAACCAAAAAAAAAAAAAAAAAACAAAACAAAAGAAGACTAGAGTTTCAGATGTTGTAACCAGAGTTTATATGGAAAGGAAAGGACCTGGGATAGCCAAAACAATCTTGAAAAAATGAAGTTGGAAAATTTATACTACCTTGTTTCAAGACTTACTATAAAGCTAAAGTAATGTCTGTGTGGTATACACATAAGGATAGACAAATATATCAGTGGAACAGAATAGCAAGTTCAGAAATATATCCACATATATGGTCAATTAATCTTCAGCAAAGACACCAAAGCAAGTGAATGGAGAAAGGAATGTCCTTTCAATAAATGGTGATGGAACAGAAGATATCCATGAAAAAAATGAACCATGACCTGTATCTTATACCACACACAAAAAACTTGAAACTTAATACCTTTAAATAACATTAACCTGAATTTAAAGTTAAAACAATAATGCTTCTAGAAGTAGATTTAGGAGACTATTTTTGCAAGCTTGGGGTAGGTATTTTTAGACAGAATGCAAAAGGCTAACCATAAATAATATATTTAACAAATTGGACTTCATAAAAATCAAAAACTTCTGCTCGTCAAAACATACCATTAAAAAAAGAATGGGTTAGCCACAGAATGGGAGAAAATATTTGGCAATACATATCTCTGACAATAACTTTAATTTATGCTAATATACAACAGGAAATTCCCTGTGGCTCGGATGAATTAAATTTGATCCTGTCCCTCTGGCTCACACCAGATTGATTTCTGATCCTGCTTTTCAAATTAGGACTAACCAAGCCCCACCAGGGAGTCTGTATTGTTCACACAAAATCACCTATTTGTTAAGTGCTTCCCTTGCATCTAGCTCTGAACACAGCTAAAGACTTCATCACTGACTTCTGAAATCAGAAGAGTCTTCCAGGGGTCATTCAGTAGTAGGCGGTAGACCTACCCCAGGGCAAGGCATGAACTAAATGGTCTAAATCAACCTAATGAAACTTGACTGATCATCAGATCCCTGGAGAGTTTTTAAGAGTGCAGATTCCATGCTCCGTGCCTGGATCTCTGAATGCAGTAGGTATGATGTAAGGCCTTGGAATCCGTCTTGGGGTTTTGTTGTTTGTTTTGTTTTATTTAGGCTAGTCAAGTAAAGCAGCGGGAGTGGAAGAGGAACAAAGAAATCTGTAACTGGTTGTGATTAATTAGTTGTAAACATCACTGTTCTCTCTGACCAGCCTTTGTTTTGTTTTTAAGCTACTCAGAAGGTTTTGGAAAGTCAGTCAGGTTTAATTTGTCCATTTGCTTCTTGATGGACATATTCTTTAGAAGAGCAAAGACTTCAGTTCTTCCCCCCAAACCCTCCAAAGGGTAAGTAGTGGCCTTAATTATTATTAAGCCTTCTTTACTAGGAAAAAAAAATTACCCACTAAGGCCCCAAATTTTACCTATTGTGAATTTTTCTTTTCATTATGTTATTTCCTCCCATAATGACTATTACTGAAGAAGACTGAAGTCTCTAATACCTTAACATAGGTAGACCTTTCTTATGGTTTGCACAGGTGGGCAGGAGTTTTACAGTGCTGAAACAGGGAAGATAAGGGGAAAAAAGCCTACCAA
The DNA here is from genome assembly GCF_020740605.2 of Lemur catta. Taxonomy (NCBI): domain Eukaryota; kingdom Metazoa; phylum Chordata; class Mammalia; order Primates; family Lemuridae; genus Lemur; species Lemur catta. The sequence goes on along the minus strand of NC_059128.1, from coordinate 73,575,845 downwards.
GTGGGGAAAGCATTGAAATCTTCACCTACTTTACAATCTACTCTAGCTAGCCCTATCTCGGCTGCTACAGGGTTATAATTTTATTTAAATCATTGGCATGGATCAGAGGCAGATGTGCCAGGTGGTGCTTCTGAGGTACAAAAGATGAAATAACCATATTTACCCCACTGTAATAAAATCCTCAGCCAAGCAGGCGAAGCCAAAGCCTTGCCAACTTTAAGCCTCATCCTTGCTGACTTCTCATACATTTTGGAGGTCTGGATTTCTTCCAGAAGTGAGTAATACAGCATCCCTGTGACAGATCTGGGAAGCCCTAGAGTTGTTGCTTGTCTGTAATCATGGATGTCCTTCCACGACAGTTTCTCAGCTTCTAGAAGGCAGAGAAGGATATAGACAGGGAAGGAAATTGAAGAGTAAGATGCTAATGCTGGTAAAATGAGGGAGGAAAATATTAACTGCAAGTAACCGAGCTTCCTAATAACAAAATTAGTCGAGTTTAGCCAAAGCTGAACTTTGTTTCATGTGCAGCTAGTGCACCTGCGTGTACACACACTCGGTCTCTGACCTTCCCTTGGGGGCTGTGTCTCTTCAGGGCTGTGTAGTTAGGGAAACGTACACGAGTAGAAATTAAAATTAGATTCAAGGTTCTGAAGAAATGATCCACCTTGAAAAGAGCCCTTGGGGCTCAGGTTGTAAGGTACAACAACCTGGCAGTTTTAACAGAATGCCAAGTTCAAGTTAGAGGGTGCTGCTTTCCTCTTTCGGTAGACCTCCTGCTTTGCAGCTTAAAGGAAAAATCAGAGTATGGGCAACTCCCCAGTCTCCCACTCTGACTCTGAACTGCATTTCCACACTCCTCTCCCTACCTACAAGTACTTTTTAGTTCAACCAAACTGGATGTCACATCGTTTCCTTAATGTACCTTTGATTCTGTCATCTCCAAACCCAGAAACCACTTACTACCCAAGTGAGCAGCCCTTACCTCCATCTGAGTCTGTCAAAATCTGACGCGCCTTCAAGGCCCACCTCAAATGCCATGTTCTTTATGAAGGTTTAGGTGTTTCTTCTCGTCAAACCTGGCCTCCCCACTCCTCTAAACTGCCTTAGCATTCTGTTTGGATTGCCCTCCAGGCCCTTGCTATTTCTGCACTGTATTACTGCCTGTAGCTTCTTGAAGCGGGGACAGGATGCTTCTTATATCTGCAACCCCCACAAGCACCTATCCAGGTGCTCTTTGAACAAAGAACCTTGGACTTCCGATGAGAAAGCTCAAGCCTGGAACTCCAGCTCTGCTACTTCGTGGTGGGATTATCCCTGGGCCAATTATTTATCCAGAGGTGGTATTCAAAATATTTATTAACTGGTAGGGCACAAGCCCTCATCAATCTGAACAGATGCCAGTTGGACAGATTGAATTTCAGCCCTCTCTTCGTTCCTTTATCATCTGTGAAGTGGATATAGTCCCTACCCACCTCACAAGGTTGTTGTGTTGGTCAAATAGGAGGAAAGTACTTTGTAAAGTGAAAAGTTTATGCAAATGTAAGTCGGGGTCCTTTGGTGATACGGTATTTCCAGAGCCCACGTGTGGGGTTGCACAGCCCTCAGCATCGCCTCCTGCACTGCTCTGCCCACAGAGCAAACCAAGGAATTGTTGAGTAATTGAGCAGGATGCCACACATTTGAGAAGTCTTGGAATCAACCTGTTAGATCCTAAAGAAACTCAGAATATCAGCCTCTTCAAGCATGGACTCTTTTTTTGGCCTGAAAAATATCAATTTTTCAGTAGATAAATTTTAGAAAATCAAGATCAAAAGCCTAGGAAGGCTTTTTGAATTTTAGTCTCAGTTTTTCCTTGCTTGAAGATACCTTTTTCTGTTGTATAATGACCTTACAATTCAGGAACCTTAAAGACATCTGGGAACCTCAGACTCATCCGATTGTCACTGTATGGCAAGGGGCTGCCATGCCCAGATCTGTGAGTGGAATTAAATGCCAGAGACTTAACATAGATTAAGAAAACAGTAAATCTTTGTTCTTCCTTTGTCCTTATAGTTTCTTGTCTCCTCCTTTTACTGTATTTTCTCAAAAACTATCTTAATTTCCTCAGCATCACCTGCCTACATCCCCTCACATCTCCTGATCCTGGGGATATGAATCCGTGGCTACTTCTCCCTTCCAGAGACATTTAACTCTTTCTCCATATTAAGTGGCCAATCACTGTTTTGTGTTTATTGGTAATTGCTGGTTGAGGTCTGTTCTTACATACTTTGATTTCAGTGGAGGAAATGGTCCCGGTATAGTGTGCACAGCAGGGTACTAGAGACTGTAGGGAACTGACAGAAAGTAGACACAAACCCTTTTACTTACCCTTGAAGGATTCCCATTTAAAAGGCAATGCAATACTATGGTAGATATGAGCAACTTAAAAGCCTAGAATCAGAATTACAGAATAACCAAGATAATTTGCAGTCCCTTCCTGCTACTTCACAGCTTGGGAAAATATGGCAAAAAATACCATTGACAAGGTATTTTTTACCTCGCTTGAGTCTCTTTCTTCGTGTATGAAACAGGGAAAACATCTACCATGCAGAGTTGTAGTAAAGATTAGAAAGAATGTCTGTCACCTGGCCTAGCCCATGTCTGGCACATGTAGAGGCTCGGTATAGGGTGGCGATTATTGTAATTAGTGTTCTCTTTTAGCATGTAGGCTAGCTTCAGAAACCCTCAATGCTGAGTAAAGGATGTCCTTTTTATCTTCACAGCTCTCCAGGTAAGAGGTAGGGAGGTCTGCTGGAAAGCTCAGGATTGAAGTCAAAAGACCAGAACTCAAGTCCCGGCACTGCAACTCATCGCATGGGTGACTGTAGGCAGGTCACACCAGACGTGGGTATGATGAAAATAACACCCATCTCACAGAGCTGTTGTAAGGCTCAAATGAGATAATGTGCCAGGAGAGAGTAGTCCTCCGTGAAACACTAATAAATGTAGGTTATTAGTACTTCAACAACAGAGTGAAGCTTTCATGTGCCTACGTGACAACAGTCAGGCAGCCTAGATATTTAGGACCCACAAGCCAACCAGACATCACAGTGGTTTGCATTCAGTTCAGGAACTTGTTTTCCCCAGAAGATAGCAATGCACTTTTCCTATCTTGACTGATCTCCTGATTATCTCTGTGCTGGGAGGGATGGGCATAGACATTATCAGGCTCTCATTGTACAAGTGAGCAAATTGAAGCTCAGAAAGGATCAGGGCCATTCCAGAGCCAGGTGGCCTGGGTTTGAACCTCAGGTCTACCACTTACTAGCTGTGTAAACTTGGGCAAGTTACCTCACCCCCAGCCTCCATTTATTCACTAGCAATAATGCCACCTATCTCATGGTTAATGTACATAAAGCCCCTCTTGGAACACTGTCTGGTACACAGGATGTGATCCAAGTATGTTAACAAAAGGAAAGAAACGGAGAGAAAGCAGGTGCTAAACCTGGAACATGGTTCATTTCTTCTGGTCAGTTGCTGCATTTCCTCCAGCAATACCAAATATTTCTCCTGGTCTCTTCCATCTGCCAATTAGTAACAACATTATGAGTTTCAGTGTTGTATTGTGGCTATTTTTCTAGAACAGTGACACAACATCAGTTCATGACGTGGGATATTTTGAAACACATTGTTGTTTGGCTCTTGGCTTCTGAGTAGAGGCCGATTTCTTCTTTCTTTGAGATAATAAGAGATTCTTTGCCCACCTGTGCAGTTCTTCTTTCAGAGTGGTTCTCCAGGGCCTGCTGCAGGTTTCTCTTTAGCATCTCTGCAAACTCGAAGACATCCTGTTGTCATGAGGGTCTCAGGGAAGGGTGTGCTTAAAATCTACGATTGAAAGGAAGCTTGGAAGGCCACCAACTAACTTCCAAGGAGGGACACTAGGCTTGAGAGGAAACCGAATTCGATCTCATTGGTACGAACAGTGTGACTAACCACAGTGGACAACTCCTCTTCGAATTATGGCTGTAGTTAAGAACTGATGAAAAATCATGGTCCCAGTCTGGAATAGATGAAGACTAATATGGACAAAGAAAGAAACAAACTTGTGTTCCAAATGCAGCAAGAGAAATAAAAACAGTTCACCATGTTGTAGTCCTTCACAGTATACTAAGCATTTTTATATATTTAATTCAACATAATCTAATTCTGACTACAACCAAAGAAGGGGAAGGGAGACTTCCAGAATAATTTCTACCTTGTTTCAAAAGACTTTGCCCAGTTACTTTTACCGTATATGGAGATATGATGTTTTTTGTATGGGACTGTTCATTGCAGAGAATTATAAGCAAAGGACAAGTTTCTGTGGTGAAAAGCATGTTTTGTGGTAAGACTGTATTCAGTGTTTTGCTATTTTATGTCAGCGTACACCAATTGCTGCGGTTCTGTCATGCACTGCAACAAGGTTATCTGTCATCTAGGCTTGTAAGTCTGATAGGATCAAGTTACACATGTAGAAAAATTTTCTGAAGAAAGCTGAGGTCATACCTAACCAGCAATTCTCAGATGGACCTTAACGTTGTTTCATTGTGTAAGTTTTTGAGAACTTTCCCTTCTTAGTACCTATTTGGCATGCCCAAAAATATGCGAAAAATGCCCAGAATTTCACAGACAAGGAGGAAGTGATAGGAATGTGCTAGAATGAGCAAGGTAAGAGTGCTGCCCCAGATTTTCTTCTTGATTTGTTTGTGTCTGTCCCTGGGCCTTCCACCCAGCCTACTGGCAGCTCTCTGTGTCCCTCTGGGAATCTAGGACAGGGCCTTGCTTCTCCTCCTCCTCTTGCCGGGCACATTCCTATGGTGCTACAGTGGGAATTGTCACTGCCTGTGAACCACGACGTAGTCTACAAATTGACGGCAGCTCACCAAAGAATCAAATTGCAGCGTAACTACCCAGACAGATAATTTGATTTTCCCCGGGGAGCCTGATGGGCCCCAGAAGTAGCCACCTGGGATATTTAGTTGGCACTAACTTCAGCAATGGCTCTTACAGTCTGAAAGCATGATGTTGTCCCACAGCCAGCTCACTGGGTCTGCTCAGGACTTGTCCTGCCTCCTCCCTCCCCTGGTGTTTAGCTCCTAATCCCAACCTCCAACCCCCACCCACAGAATTGTGTTCAGTTTGCAGAATTAAAGAGGACAATTTTCCTCACGACTTCTCAGCCCCCTGATTCTTCAGACGTGACAGGTCCAGATCGAGGCTGCAGTCCCCAGAGAAGGCCAGCTGTCTTGCTCAGCAGAGGCTACACAGCTAAAAGCTCTTTCTCATTTTAGGCAATTCATGCGCTTGGTTAGACATTTATAGATTTCAATTGCTCATCCAAAAAATCTAGGTCATTCTTTACATGGAGCCTCATGCTTCAGAAGGAAAGCCATGCCCAGGGAGGACCGTTTCTGTTGATGTCTGGTTTGGCTGAGGGAGTGGAGAGTGCTCCTGCAGGAGGAGGGAGAGACGAGCCAACATGGGGCGCTGTCAGCTCTCGGGGGACTTGGCATTTTCACCTGCCGGCTACCCACTACCTCACAGACTCTGAGTTCTAGTTGTACTACCTAAATGGTGCCAGTAATAGTTGCCTCGTGTTGATGTTATAAAAAGTGGTGGGTTGGGGGGAGGGGATGGATGCATGCCTGCATGATGAGTGCGTTGCGCACCGTCTGGGGAATGGTCATGCTTGAAGGTGCTGACTTGGGGAGGTGGGGATGGAGGGGATGGAGGTATGACTGCATGGTGTATGCCAGGCGCACTGTCTCGAGAGTGGACGCACCTGGGGCTCTGACTCAGGGGGATGGGCGGGACATGGACAATGTATGTAACCTGAGGTTTTGTACCCCCATGAAGAGCTGAAAAAAAAAAAAAAGCGGTGGGTTTAAAGGTTAGGCTCTCCAGGGCCATTTTTAGGGTATGTACCATAATTCCAATGAGAAGGCCTAGGTTGGTCTTTATGGGTGTAGGGCTTCTTGGGGAGGAAAAAGGAGTGGGGTTGTGGGTGAGGGGTTTAGCTTGCATCATGGAGGCCAAATGGTAGAGCTCTTCTCAGTATTTTCCCACCCACCTCCTAATCCCTGAGGGGAAGCAGAGGCCAAGGGAAGAGCCCTGGGTTGGGAGCCAAAGGGCCATTCTTGTGGACGTGCCTCCACTCACCAGCTCTGTGACTATGGCGAGGCATGTTGCCTTAGTTTCCCCATCTTTAAAATTGAGCCCATGGTCCCTGCTACTGCGTGGAGGAGTTGTATGACTCAGCTGTTCAACACAGGTGAAGCTGTATGTCGAACCTAAGTGCCATAAAAGCGTAACATATTGCTGTAAGATGTTCTCACCTAGGGAGAACAGTGTGGCTCTCCAGCCCCTGGCTGGCTTCAGGGTGGTTTTTGTGGGTATGTGCTTGTTTTGTGCAGGTCTGTGCAAGCATGTGTGTACCTGGATGCTGTGCAACTTGAAAGGCCTGCTCCTCCTTCCTGCGGCACCATCCTGGCCCAGCAGGACAGGGAGTGAGGATTAACAGGATGCAGGCAGGAAGCACAGGTTCTTCTCCTTCACTAAGTGTTTTCCACGTTGACCCTTCGGGGATAGAGTCAGGGGAGTGCTGGTTAGACCAAATAACCTTGTCTGGGGTTGGTTAGCCAGGTGTTTCCCTTCTCTGTGTCCCTGGCCTTGGTATCTCTTGTCATCACCCCTCAGGAGTTGGGTGGGAGCAGAGAGAAGAAGTGAGCCTGACCAGCCTCTTTCCCATTCTGGTAAGACTCTGCTTAAAGGCCTGTTGAAGTTTGAAATTGCAGGTTGTGGTTAATTTGAGACTTAGTATTGTCCATGTCATCATGTCCTCCAGCTGTTGCATATAAATAATTAAAAGCTAATTGTAACCAAGATATTCAGAGGTCTATGCATTCCTGGATACTGTACTACGCCAAGATATAGATACCAGTCTAAGTAGGCATACATCTTCTCATTATGTGGCAGGCTCCACATGGTGGCCCTGCGTATGACAATACCAGGTTATCTCAGAGGGAACAAGGCTAGCTTTATAAGGAACTTAGCTTCCCTTCTCCCAAATTCTCACTTTACATTAAAAATTTTATCCTTGGGTTAGAGGACTAACCATTTCAAAAAATCACTGTTGCAATGCAGATATCTCTGAGAGGGTTCACCCTCGAAGTCCTTCTCTCTAGAGGAATTTGTTGATCTGGATTAACTGCCCAGTCAGTCACCAGGTAAGGCCTGGAAGGCATGAGATGAGGCGTGAAATGGGTTCAGCAGCCACCTGGGGAGGAAGGAGACCAGGAGGGAAGAAATAAAAACGAAGCCCAGCGAGTACCGGCCCCCTTGATGAAGCTGCAGCTACTGTGTGTGCATGTTGCAGGTGGCCTATTCCTGTCCTGGGAGCTGACTGCAAGCATCTCTTCCCAGCTCCACCTTCAGTGACTTCATGTTGCTAGCTTGAAATTGATCATAGTGGAAGTATTTATACCACAGAAATATGCAAACCCTACAAACTGGGGTTCCTCTCGCCCCTCTCCCCCAGGAGAGCTTTCTTGTTAAACTCTTCCAAGCAGACTACTGGTAGCAATCATACTGAGTCTCAAACTTGCCCTGAAAGTGGGACCTTAGCACATCACTTGCTTTCTCCTGATTGTTCTCCTCCCTCTAGTCTTGAGGGGCTGGGGACAAAAAAAAAAAAAAAAGAAAAGATCAAAGTGGCATTGGTTATATGTTTTGAGTCACTCAGGTAGTAGAAGTTATGAGAATTCAAGGTACGTATCGCCACATTCTTTCTTCACGTGCACTTCCTGCCTCCGTTGCTGCTGTCAGTGCTAAAAAACTGAACTAAACAAACAACAAACTAGCAAGCTTATTTTCAGCTTGCCAATTTTTATACACTCTCCAAACAAGATTTAATGAATATTGTAGTCTTGCTGACAAGTAGGTTTTATTTTATTTCTTTGGAACATTTATCACATTGGTGTACATTTAGAATTCTGTGTATCCGGCAGGTTCCACCTGGATCCAGTCTCTCCACTGACCTCCATTATCAGCTTCAGCCCTGCCATAAGCTCTCACGCACCCCTGCCCCTGGGGCTTTCTGATCCTAGCTTTTCCATGACCATTTTCTGGGCCCTGGTTGCAACAAACCTGTTATTTCTCGTTATGCCCCCAATGCCAGTTGCTGACATTCTGCCTTTGGTACTCTTAACATCTCTTTACACATCAAGAGATTTCCATGGAAACCAAAACAAAGGGAAGAAAAGACTCTGTTCTGGAGTTTCTGTCTGGTGCTGGGCATTTGTTTTCATCTTTTGTGTCCATTGTGTAGTGAGGCATTTCCATCTCATCCCCCAGACAGCCCTCCACTGTGGAAAAGGTGCCCCTACCTCTTGTTGGCAAGAAGCAGGGTCTGGACTAGAGCCCTTTGCCAGTTTCCTCTCACTGAATTTTGATCATCTGGGAGCAGTTCATCTTTCTCAGAGGCAAGCAGCTTATTTAAGACTAAGCCAAGGAAAGCAAGAAAAGAGTTTGCAGGCTGATCTAGGGGCAGAGCTGGACCAGATGGCTTCTTGAGTCTTGAAGTTCTGGGTCACCTCACTACAGATACCATGAGATCCTTCCTGAACCACCATAACTGGATAGGATCTCTTCCTTCTGTTAACCTTACCATCATTTAGTGTGGTCTCCATGAATTTTACTCTTAACATTTACCGCTTGATATTATTAGATGTCTTGAGTGTGTGTTGTATTCCCCTGCTCAGTTGCAAGTTCCTTAGTGATAAGGGTGATCATATAGCTCTATCTCCTTTAGTACTTAGGACCATGCTTTCCACGGAGTATGTTCATAATCAATATTGGTCAATGATGTCAAAAAAATTCTTTTAATTGAAGAAGATTGGAAAATCACTCTGCAGAATAATTAGGGAGCCATATCCTCTCATTGGAAGGGCACAAGTAGAGGCCGGACAGCCACTTACCTGTGATGTTTTCAGGAGGAAATAATGCATTGGATAGAAAGTAGAGGTAGAAGATGGCTAAAGCCTTTTCCACCCTGAGGTGCTATGATTCCATAAAGTAGAGCTACTACCAGCACTGAGTCTAACGGTGGAACATGCATTGTGCTGGCTCATAGACAGATGACTCCAGAACCCACATGGCTTTCTGTTTGTGTGTTGAGCAAATGGTCCACAGATTGGGTGAGTCTTTAATTAGTATACTCTCTAGCAGCATGCATTACCCCCCCAAGTTGAGTAGTAGAGTGTGGAAGATCGACATTATGTGCCCCACTGAGGTTTCAACCTTTTAAAGGAGTCTTTCTCTGAAAGTGTAAGGAGAAGCAGATGGTAATGAAAAAATATGCACATTTTATTATGCATTGCACATTGTACTTATTAGAATTTTTAACACGACATGCTGCATTTTTAAAAGCTTAAGATGAAACAAAATGGAATTATTTATTGAAATATTTAAATCAGCTTACAGCAATTGTATCAAAATATCAAAATAAAATCTAGCAGCCTAGAAGGTAGGTCCCCCTTGACCACCCACTTTCAAAAGCTGTCTTCCAAAGTGGGGCTCTTCCTCTCAAAAAGGAAGAAGCACATGCTCTGTAGGATGAGGGCAGGTAGGGAATGCATCCTTGACAGGTGTATAGAGGTTGAAAGTCGTGTGGGGGAGAGATGCTGGTGAGCATGAGGGCAGGTGGCTACTCTGAGCCACTCTCTTGTTGAAAATGCAGAACCAGGAAGGCAGAGGAATGGAGTTCTGGACTAGGTGTGGAGAAAGAGCGTTTCTCTCTGTTCTTTCTCTCACCCCATCTCTGCCTCCCTTTGCGAAGTGAGTCATCTCCTCCTGGCCTTACCATTTGCAAGCACTCACCCCCACAGAAAGCATGTGAGGATTAACAAGCCATAGTGTGGGAATGTCCCTGAAACTCTGTGGAAGAAGCAGTGAAAGGTAAAAAGTGAGGTGTGAATATGATTGTGAATCTTAGGCTCAGCACCCTGTTTTCTCATCTTAAAGGCAACTTTCAAGAATAGTATTAATCAACCAAAGCTTACAAGAGTTTTTAAAAAATCACAAGAGTACAGAAGCTATTCTGCCAAATGTGCGTTGGCTCTGCCCCAGCATCCTAGTGGCACCTCTCAGACTTGTAGCCATATGGACTGGAAGAGTTCTGAAAGCGTATCTCCCATGTAATACTTGGATCCCCCACCCTGACGAATGGCCGCGCAGCTAGGTGTAGTGCAAAGAGCAGGGGTTCTGGAATCAAACAGACCTGGGACCAGATCCTAGCTCCTCCACCCATTGTCTCTTTGACTTAGAGCAAACTAATCTCTCTAGCCTTTAATTTCCTTAGCTGTAAGTTGTGAACAATGCCAACAGTGTGGGGTGGTTGTGAGAATTAGAACTTATTATCATTCCCCAGCTTTCTTTTGAATACCTCTGTGATGGGAATACTTCCACTGTTGAACAGTTCTAATGGTTAGAATATTCTGCCACATGTTGTGCCCAATCCTGGCTCCTATAACTTCTCTGTGCATCTACTCTGGTGCTGCCTTTTGTGGCCCTACAGAACAAGTCTAAACCTTGTCCCACAAATAACACTTCAAATATTTGAAGACAATTCTAATGTCTTCCCTGAGTCTTCTCCATGGTAAATCCTTATAGTTGCTTGAGTCCTTTCACATGCGACTTGGTTTTGACCTCCCCCAGGATACTTCTAACCCCTTTCCCTCATACGTGAGCATCCATGGAAAGATGCTAGGCGGCCATAAAGGAAAGTGGAGATAGCAGGTCTGGGGTGCTGTCCATGCTGAATAAGCCTGGGCCTTTGTCCACAGTTCATGTGAACAGTCTAATGCATACTTTTGTATTCTAATGCAAATATATTTCAGTTTTTCCTGCTTTTCACCCATAGTGTTCAAGAATATGAACACTACTCAGGAAGGGTACATTATAAAAACTATTGTCAATAGTTTCAACTGCATTGAAAAGCATCTCCCTGTAACTGTGGTAGGTTTATTTGCATTATTGCTCCCCAATTTATTACCTTCTCTACATCAGTGATGTTTTCCATATGACTTTGAAGTTCCTGCCCTTTGACATTGGATTCAGCAGTGTGACTTGCTTTGGCCACAGAGTGAGGCAGAAGGGACAGCATTCCAGTTCCAAGCCCAGGCTTACGGGGCTTTGCATATTTCTAGTTACTCTTCAGTGTCCTGCTATTATTATGAGAAGAGCCTACCATCATTAGCCTACTGGTCCAAGGAAGCTGGGAGGCATGTAGGGCAGGACCCCAGCAAACCCCATCCTATCTCAGCTGACCCTCAGCTGACTCACAGAAACTTGAACAAAAATAAATGTTTGCTGTTTTAAGTCACTGATTTTTTTTTTTTTTTTTTTTTTTTTTTTTTTTTTGAGACAGAGTGTCACTCTGTTGCCCAGGCTAGAGTGCCGTGGCATCAGCCTAGCTCACAGCAACCTCAAACTCCTGGGCTCAAGCGATCCTTCTGCCTCAACCTCCCCAGTAGCTGGGACTACAGGCATGCACCACCATGCCTGCTAATTTTTTTCTATACATATTTTTAGTTGTCCATCTAATTTCTTTCTATTTTTAGTAGAGACGGGGTCTCACTCTTGCTCAGGCTGGTCTCAAACTCCTGAGCTCAAACAATCCACCCACCTCAGCCTCTCAGAGTGCTAGGATTACAGGCATGAGCCACCACACCCAGCCAGTCACTGAGTTTTGGGGTGATTTCTTATGCAGAATTTTTGTGGCAAGAGATAATTATTATGGAAATTATGTGGGCTGGAAAACATAAAGCAATACTAACCCTACCTCAACAGAGGATAAGTTTAGAAGAATTAATGAAAGGTTTATAAAACTGTAACCAGACTAGATGAATACATCATAAAAATGACTTGCCAACTTGTAACTTTGAGTTTCTTTTGCAAACTGTGGCTAAGAAGAATGTAAGTGTGTATATTATATATCATCAATGAAATAGCTAATGACAAAACCAAACTCAATTTCCAAAGAGACATGAAAAGTTAAGGGGGTTCCTATTTGATACAGTTCACTCGTTGACTTCACTGTTTAATGAGTACCTACCATGTGTCAGCACTGTTCTAGGCTCTGGAAATATGGTTGTGGAAAAAAACAGACAAGGCTCAGTCTCAGGAAGCTTCTATTGGAGATTCAAAAAATAAAAAATTAGACCGGGTAACTTCAGATCATGATAAGTGCTATGAAGAAACTCAGGCAGGGTAATGACTACCTTAGGGAGTGTAAGGAAGACCTCTCTGAGGATGTGACATTGGAACTCGGACCTAAATGATATGAATGAGCCAAGGGGAGAAAGACCATATTGAAGTGAATAGCAAATGCAAAGGCCATGAGGTATGAAGATGCTTGGAGGGTTCGAGGTGTAAATAGGTGTGGAGAGGAGTAACATGGTATGAAATGAAGTGGGCAATATTAAAAGAGGCCAGGACTTGGGGAGCTCTGTTGACCACAGTGAACAGTTTGTTCTATTCCAAGTATAATAAAAGCCATAGAAGTATATTGGGCCACTGTGTGGAGAATGGGCTGTAGGTAGACAAGAGCAGAAGCAGGGAGGTCGGCTGGGTTATTGCATCATGGTGGCTACAACTAGGGTGATGGAAAGGATGGAGAGAAATGAACAGATTTGAGAAATGTTTTCAAGTAGAAACAAGATTTTCTGATGAATTGGATGTGAGGGAATGTGAGAAATGAAGGATAACTGCTAGGTTTTTAGTTTGGGTAACTGAGAGATTGGTGGCACCATTTCTGGAGGTGAGAAAGAATGGAGGAGGATTGAACTACGGGTGGGAGAGGTCGGAGTTTTGTTTGAATGAGTAAAGTTTAAGCTTAGACATCTAAGTGGATTTGCCAAGTAGGCTACTGGACATGCTAATTTGGTGGTCAAGGCTGAAGATACAACTTGGGCAGTCACCAGCTTATAGATGACATTTTAGCCAAAGGACTAAATGAGTTCACCCGGAAAAAAAGTTAATTTTTTTAAATTTAAAATTTACAAAATTTTAAATTTTAAAAATTGTTAAAAAAAAAAAAAAAAAAGAAGTGGGAGGACTAAGTACAGAGCACGCTGACATTTAAGAGCTCAGCAGAGGAAGAGGAGACAGAAGAGCCTGAGGAGAAGCTGAGAGAGTGTGATGTTATAGAAGCCAAAAGAAGAAAGTGTTCCAGGAAGGCGAGAGTCAACTTTGCTTGTGTTAGGTTGAATGCAACTGAGTCACGGAGTAAGATGAGGACAGAGAGGTAGCTAATGGACTTGGCAATGTGGGGCTGATTGGTAACCTTGAAAATAAAAGATTTAGTGGAATGATGGAGACAGAAGTCAAATGGAATGGTTGAAAAGTGAATGGGAGGTGAGAGAGTGTTGCCAGTGAGGTTTTGCTGAAAAGGGGAAGAGAAATAGGTAGCAAGAGAGGATGAGAGTTCTGTTTGAAATTGGAGGTGCAGAGGCATATTTAAATGCCAATGCAAATAAACCAGTAGAGAGAGAGAAAAGTTGTTATTGTAGGAGAGAAAATGGACAAATGCGGGATTGACGTCCTTGAGAAAGGAGGAGACCCAGAGCACAGTGAAGTGTCAGCCTGTGCCAGGCCTTCTGTGGTAGTTTTCAAGTAGAAACAAGATTTTCTGATGAATTGGATGTGAGGGAATGTGAGAAATGAAGGATAACTGCTAGGTTTTTAGTTTGGGTAACTGAGAGATTGGTGGCGCCATTTCTGGAGGTGAGAAAGGCTGGAAGGGCCACGGAGCGCCAGTGAACTGGGGGGTCTAGTGATGGGAAAGTGAGCTGTCCCGTCGGCTTACATATCTTTCCTCAATGAACTATGACTTTAGGTCATCATTTGAGGAGCCAAGACTTCTGAATCCTGAAGCCAAACGCACTGTCTTTCATTTACCATCTGGTACACTTAAAACAATGAAAACGATAACCCCTTTTGTGTCATATATTTTAAAGAGCAACACAGATGACAAAACAATTCATGTATATTCTTTCATTTGATAATTTCCCACCGAATCACTCAAGTTCCCAGCTGTAATAGAATTCAGTTTGTATAAATGAAGACACGTTAATGAAGGGACTACTTACAGAGATGAGAGTGGAATTAAGGGACATTGCACCCTGAGAGTGTCAACAGTCAGAAGTCATTCCACACTAAAGGCCAGTGGGTCAAAGGAGATTAATAGTGTTAGATCCCAGTCCAGTGTGATCATTCATCGAAGAGACGTGTAGCTACTGTCAGGGAACTGGTGTCAAAGCAGAGAGGAATGACAAAGAAATACCTTGACTGTTTTTTCCTCCTGTGTCTTACTGGTGCTTCCCAATGGCTGAACCCAACTGGGACCCAGCTGGCAGGGGAGCTGGGTGGTAGGGTTTGCTGTGAAAGTCAGATAGTAGACCTGGCAGTGACTAACCAGCACAGCCCTGATACTTCACACCATATATGTTGAAAAGATTTTGAAAACCACTCCAATAGGAATCTTTATACCCTATGCTGGTATGTAAAATGCATCTTATTTGGTACCAGCTGGGATTTGGAAAACGTAGCTAACCATGCTATGTTACTAAATCATGGATAACTGTAAACCGTCAGCAATATTCAAATACAATGTTTGCCTGTAGTCTTCCCTCCTATTTCCAGGCAGAGGCATGTTAACCATAGGACGATGGAAGTGTGCATTTCAGGGCCCCTCACTTGCACGAGCCCCTTCCAAGACCATGGGAGGGCCCTAGAAATGTATTCATATGGTCATGTTTTTTTAATTTGTAGAAGAAAGATATTTTAACTGTAATCTATTAAAACTGTAACTTTTTTCACTCTGACCCTAGAGAGGTCTCTCCACACCCCCCACCAATTATATGAACTTTAAGCTCCACAAAACCTGGATCTGCGTCAGCTTTCAACGAGACTCAAGTGTACTGATACAGAATTTATCCCTTTCCCAAGATTCTCCCTCCTTTGTGGCAGGGTGAGCATCAAATGGACATCAAATGAGCATCAAAATGGACATTTGGCAAGGGGAGAACGCAGCAGGAGGATAAAGAAAAGCAAAGAAGGGATGTGGTGCTAGGGACAGTAGAAGAAAAGTACTGTGCCTGAAGAACTGCACCTGGCCATCCGCCACTGAATAATGTCGGGTTGTCAAGTGTCCCACCAGGTGACTAATACCTCTCTGGGGCCTAACTCAAATGCTGCTCTTAATATTTTCAGATGCAGACGGAAACTTGTGTCGAAGTAACCAACTCTTGCAAGTCATGCTCACCATGCACCGAATCATCATCTCCTCTGCAGAACTGCTCCAAAAAGTTATCACCCTATATCCTTTAACATAGTGACGGGCAAGCCGCAGATGGGATTCATTCAAGAAGTAGCTTGAAATTTGAAGTACACTTTTATTTTAATTGGTTTGGAATAGCCCTGAGTGGTAAATGGATCCATATGTTCTTTTAGGGGTATAGGGGTGAAGGGTGTGTGTGTTCATGTACATTCTATTGGGTGGGACGATATTATTGATGCTGATTGCTCTGAGGGGTGGTCAGAGAAATCAACATGCAAACACAGTCTCCTTCAGCATCTCTTGATAGTAAAAAACACTTTCCCTATAGAGTAGTCAAAATTGATATTCGTTCTGTACAAATTGACAAAGGTACAAGCATGACTCAAAGGATAAATTTCTTTCTAGCTCTTCTAATTCTTCAACCTTTCTTAGGTTTTGAAGAAAGATGCCTGATGCCACAGTGTCTGGAGAATCTGTTGATGCCTTATTGTTTCAGACAGAGGCACTGACAATGTGCCAAGCGAACCCTGTGAAATTTTAGCCTTTTTAAGGGGTGTGAATCGAGTAGAGTGGAGAAAGTGCCTGCTTTCTTTTTCTTGTTGATGACACCGTAAGCTGCAGCTCCCAAGCAGAAAGAGCTGTAGGTGGGGTGAGACCGTTTAGCACCTGAGGCACGCAGGTCCCTGGTACTGAGTCATGGCTGGTGGCTGCTCTAATCCCTTTACCACTCTCTTAACTACTGACCCCCCCCCTTCATCTTACGGCACAGAGAAAAAATAAAAGCCATCAGGACTGGATCTCTTCTCCAAACCTACTCATGAATCTTTACCTCTCATCTTAAAGGAGGTGTTTCCAGTGGCACACCAAGGGCGGAGCATTGGGAGAGGTCCACGTAATAAGAGGTGCAGGTAATAAGTGGGTACCTCATCCGCAGAGAATTTTAAAACCATAATAAAACCAACTCAAGGTCTGTCTGCTTTTTATTAACTCCCATGTACCAGTGATTCTAAATAATGTCAGTGATTAAATACTCCTCTCTAAAAAATTGTTTTTGGTCTCGGGATTAAACTGCCCCTGGTGCGCTCCTGGGCGCCTGCCCACACAGTGGGACAGGTCCTGCTCTACCCTCCCCGTCCTCCCTCTCACTTCTCACAGCATCTTGCTCCACCAGTCGTCTCTCTCCTCTGCTTTCACACGCTCTGCCTAAAACACATTCAAGTTTGCCCATCTAAAAATAAACTCTTAACCCTGCTTCTCCTTTATTCCATTGTTAGGGTTAGAAATTTGATGTGAAACGTCTAAAAATAGTCTGCACTCACTATCTCCAATCTCTACTCCTACTCACTCCTCATCAACTGTGGCTCCTGCCCCAGTACTTGAACTTTCCTCTGATGTCAGCAGTGACCTCCTAATTGTGAAGCCCAATTTTTTTTTCCATCCTTGTTTACACTGACCTCCCAGAAGCACTGGGTGTTACTGGCAGCCCCCCGCCTCTCCCAGCTCCCCCTCCAGGGCTCCCGGAACTGCATCCTCCTGGTTCTCCTACCTCTTGGGCTGTCCGTTCTCCAGCTTTTCATCTCACTCACCTTCCTTTCTTGCCCGGATTTCCACCACCATTCTTCTGTGCTGATGATGACTTTCAAGTCTATATTCCTCTAAACTAAACCCTTTTTTTAAGGTTTAGACTAGTCTGTCCTGCTGACACTTCAGTCTTAATATATTCATTAGCTCACTATCCCTATCCCCAGCTACTACCTCATTAATTCTGCCTTGACACCTGTATAGTCATGCATCACTTAATAGCCGGGATACGTTCTGAGAAATTCGCCATTATGCAATTTCCTCACTGTGGGAACATCACAGAGTGTACATACACAAACCTAGACGGGACAGCCTACTGCACACCTGGACTATATGGTCTAGCCTGTTGCTCCTAGGCTACAAGTGTGTACAGCATGTTACTGTTCTGAATACCGTAGGCAATTGTAACACAATGGTGTAAGTATTTGCGTATCTACACACATCTAAACATAGAAAAGATATAGTAAAAATACAGCGTAAAAGGTAAAAAATGGCACACCTGTATAGGACACTTAGCACGAACGGAGCTTGTAGGACTGGAAGTTGCTCTGGGTGAGTCAGTGGTGAGTGAATGTGAAGGCCTAGGACATTACTGTACACTACTGTAGACTTTATCAACATGGTATAATTAGGCTGCACTAAACTTATAAAAAAATTTAATAAATTACCTTACTGTAACATTTTTACTTTATAAACTTTTTAATTTTTAAAACTTTTTGACTCTTTTATACTATTCAGCTTAAAACACAAACACATTGTACAGCTGTGTAAAAATATTTCTTTATATCCTTATTCTACAGGCTTTTTTCTATTTTTAAAATTTTTATTTATTTTTTTTTTACTTTTTAAACTTTTAAATTAAAAACTAAGACACAAATATACACACTAGCCTAGGCCTACATTGGGCAGGATCATCAAGATGTCACTAAGCAATAGGAATTTTTTAGCTCCATTATAATTTTATAGGACCACCATTGTACATGTGGTTCAGGGTGAATCAAAACCTCATTATGCAGTGCATGACTTTATTTGCATGTTCAATTTCAGTTAATGTTGTCATTATGTATCCAGTTGCCTAAACCAGAAACATGAGAAGCACTCTTGACTTCTCCCTGCCTTTGACCTCCTACAGAGTGTCTCACCCAATCCTAGGGTTTCTGCTTCATAAATGACTCTTATCTGGTCTCTTCTCTCCATTCCCAAGCCACTGCCTTAGTTCAGGTCCCCATGGTCTTTCTTCTAGACCTCTGTCTCATCTACAGCCCCCTGTCCACTAATTCATTATCTACCCCTGAAGTTCTTGCCTACAGAGCAAATAGGGTAGGCCATTGCTTCAGAGCCTCTGCAAACTACAGGGTTAATGCCAAATTCCTTAGCTTGCCAGGAAAAGGGGCTCCATAGTAACTCCTCCCTGCTTCATCCTGCAGCTCTCTCAGAAACCCCTTCCCCTCCACACTGAACTTCTCAACACACCAGACATAAATAGGGCCTTTTATACTTCCTGTGCCTGGAAAGCCCTTTCCACCCTCTATGTCTAGTAAACTCTCTTTCAAGACCCCCTTGGTGAAGCCTTTCTTGACTTTTCTAGCCCTCCTCCCCTTTTAAAAATACTTATAGTGTTTTAAAATAGTATTCTTGATTGAAAAATCTATTTAATTCCTATGACTTTAGTCTTGGATTGCTTAAGTCAAAATGTGTCTCTCATATCTTTGGCCTGGATGCAATCTGCCTTGAAAAGTTTTTTATCTATGATTGTAGCAAGTATGAAATGTGTTTGCTCTGTTAGTTCAATAAATGTACCCACCTGAACTTCAGTCCATAATTTTTATGGTGGAATACATGTGTACTCTGGTCTTTGTAGATGACCATTTCAGGTAAACTGCAGAACCTTCGTGTCTAGCAGCTATGGTTTGAATTGTGTTAGTGATATAAAAGGTTGCAAGGGTATCGAAAAATTAATTACAAATTGCTTTTAAAAATTTTAAAAATATATAAAGTACATACACTATATTGTAACTTACCTGTTTGTGTATCATCTCCCCCAATAGACTCTGTGTCCCTTAAGTGCAGAGACTGAGGCTTATTTATCTTTGTATCTAGAACTTAGGTTAGTGGCCATCTCTTGGTGGGACACCATAAATGTTGCATAGGAATGGGTGTAAAACATTAGGATTTTTTTTATATCTACCAGAACCTTTAGGTATGATATCTGGCTTTTGCTCAGGTTAAGAAGTAACCTGGGGTGGGGGAAGGGAGTCGAAGAAGGGAGTACGAACTAAGACTCCTGTAACGGGAAGCCAGGTTAAACATTGAAGGCAAAATGTTTTTTCCCCTTCATGCTTAGTTTCCCTGTTCTCTGACCTGGAAGTAATAGAATTTTTAGTTAATAAGCTCAGATGGTTTCCTGTTTTTCCATTGTTAAAAGAGACAAATTTAAAAACATTCTCTGAATAGTTCAGATGCCTGAAAAGTACAGTCAGAACTGTACTGGTACTTCATAGCCACAGTGCTAGCTATGAAAGGAAGAAAAAGGTGTGGAGCCTGAAGGTTCCAGCAAACATTTTTGTTGACCCCAGATCAGCAGATGCCTGAACCTCTTACTACTCAGCCTGCACATGCTGGGGGTTTGTTTCATTTCCTGGATAAAGTGAGAAAGAGGGTGCCCTGCCTGCCTCTGGGCTCTGCCCTTCTGAATGGCCTCCAGGCTCAGCACTCATGTGGAGACTGGATTGACTTCCATGACGCTGCAGCACGTGCAGCCAACATGCATAGAATAGACATTTGAGGGGATGGAGAAGGAGCCACTGGGAGGAAGTAAATGCCACAGTAAAAGTTATCATGTTCATTTAATCTAATTAGTGCTTTAAAAGAGAAGTGTGCTTTTTTTGTGTCTTCTCCTTTAAAAAAGAAGCAGAATAAAAATTTCAAGTAGAACAAATAAAACTATAGACTCAAGAGATATTTATCTAACATGTGCCCTATGCTTGAATCTCTTTGCATTGAAGTGATGCATTTTTAGTGATGTGGCATAAAGAAATGTAAAGTCAACTCATTCTCACATCTGCCTGTCCCACCTGAACAAATGCAAGCATCAGAACTTTTAACTTCATGAGTTTGCCAGTTGCCTAGGCTTATTTTTATTTTGATTACCTTTGTTGATGTGTGGGGTTTTGTGTTTTTCAGTTTTTGTTTTGTTTTTGTGCTGTGATCTCAAGGACAGATTTTATAGACAGTAAATCTATTAAAATTTCATTTTTAAAATTAGAAGTTATTTTATTAAAATTACAAATTTCAAGCCCATAGTTCTTTTTTTTCTTAATCTTTTTATTTTTAATTATGAGTACATAATAGTTGTATACCTTTATAGAGTACATGTGATGTTTTGATACAAGTATACAGTGTGAATTAATCAAATCAGGGTACTTGGGGTATCTATCACCTTCATGACCATAGTTCTTATTTAGGGTTTCAAGTTTAGCTTGCAAATTTTATTCTTTCTGTAAGTCTAGCATGTTTCAGCAGCATTTTTAAGCAGCCTTGAAAAATGCTTGGTTAATTTGAATAAATATTAATTATTTCCAATGGTTTTAAACTGGAAAATTATGCATTTCATATTTTAGATTAGTTTTAAATGCTTCAGATGCCTTCCGGAATTCTAAATAGTTTTTTATAACTCTAATAGATTAAAGTTATAAACACTAAAGCTAACATTATCTCAGATGTTCCAAAACTATGCCTAAACTTAATAAGGTTTCAATTTAAAACCACAAGTCTAAAGCACTTAATTATATATTCCAAATTGAAGTTTCAAGGATATCATTCCAATACACTCTTAAACATTACAGACATAAAATTTCAAAATGTATAGATTCCTTCCTAATAAAAAAAATCAGTACTATGATTTTGACTCTCTTTTACGTTTCTATATTTAACTCCAAATTTTCTAAGGGTTAAAATACACATACCCACCAAAGGAAGACCACTCTTGCCCCAGTTAATTGAGATTTTTACTGGTTGGCTCACTGGATTCCTCTCATGGGCCCAGCTGGAATTCACTGAACTCCATATTGCAGTTATTATGGCACAGTTTTCAGCAGGGAAAGAGGACATGCCCTTGCAGGACACACAGCCTTTATGGCCTGATTCCTCAGTCTGTGGACAGAAGATGCCCCCCTCCCCTCCCCACCGGTTAATCACTGGATTGGATTTCATTTCTTTGACTCTTAAAATAAATGAATATTCTTTCCATATATCTCTAAAGACATGTGAACTTGATGAGATCTTGCTAGTCTTTCATATTCTTGGTGTATTTAGAATGATAAGGATCCTTTCCCAGTTATATTTTGGATTATTCACATGGTTTTGTCTAACTTGCCATCTCAATTTACAAGGTCAATCTACTGACATCCTCTAGGTGTATGTGTTATAATTTTCACATTCTTAATTTTTATGACAATATATCTGAATATGTACTTCTTCCTCTTCTAATTCACTGTACCCACTGTTTATTGGTTACTGGAAACATTTTCAAAGATAAAGGGACTGCTCTTTTTAATTTGTTTCAGTGGGACTCCTAGTCTCCTGGGCACAGGCCATTTTCCCTTTCTTCACTTTTTATAAGTCACCTGTGCAGGGACATTTCCCCACTATTATAATAACTTCCTATGCAAAGGAGATGCTGCAGCCGCCTTCCATAAGCCATTTCAGCATGGGCTAGAGAGAAAATTACCATCATCACCCTTCTAGGTGATAATATGCATACAGCTGTACACATCAAGTTAGTTTTTATCCTATGGCCAGAAAGATAAGGCATCACATTTTCATTTCTCAGAAAAATTATGTTGGAAGGTATTTTTAGCAAATACTTACAAAGAGGAAAAGTTTGGTTTCTGTAACAGAGAGATTTCCATTTCCCTTAACCACAGTCCTACCTATAAGGATGCTTTGGCAAAGAATTCGCCAGGGCTTTGCCTGAAGATCTGCTATTTTGTAAGGTAATATTTCTTCATGTACTTGAAGACTTCATGGAGCAGAGTATAAAGGAAAGGCTGAAGCATGAGGCTCTAGTTCTCTTCTGGTCCTCCCTACCTCTCCCTCCCTGACCATCTGTAGAACACTTTGGACAGACCGAAAAGGGCATTCCTTAATAGTGGAAATTCCTTAACAGAACACAGTGAATTTTTTCTGGTGTACCTGAGCTTAATATTTTATACCAATGTTTTTTTTTCAGTCTTACAGCATTTTGTTATCAAATTATATAAGGAGAGGGATACAGAGATAAAAGATCTTTGTTATTTTTATTCCTGATTATTAAAAGTAATATAGCTCATTGTAGAACATTTTAAAAATTCAGAAAAGAATATGACTAACTATAATAATAGTCACTCATATCCAACTACCTATACTGGGATATTTCTTTTGTCTTTTTTCCATGCAGATTTTTTTAACATAATTGTGATCAAAACATATATGGTTTTATATCCTACAGTTTTCATTTAACTTTATATAACACTCTTCTCCAGTCATTAAACACTTTTTATAAACCTTATTTTTAGTAGCTGTAATATTCTAATGTGAAAAAGCATAACTTAGGAATACACTGCCCATTTTTGAACATTTGGTTTGTCTGTAGTTCTCCTTTATGATTACCTCTGATTCACATGATTGTGCCTAAATTTTTGTCATAGCTCTTTTGATTATAATGTAATATGCCTTATCCTACCAAAGTATTTTGTGCATGGAGGAACAGAAGATTGTCAGTGGGTGGTTTTCTTCCCTCCCTGCCCTCATCCCAGCTCCTTCAGTGTAGGACAAATCAGCCTCTGACTTTTTCTGAGTTCCCTTTGTGGCAGCAGATTCCTTTGGGAACCCACCTTGTTGTGAGTCCTTGGCGTCAGTTTTAGATTGTGTTTCTCAACCCCCTCCTTGTAGGTATTGGATAACAGAATTCTGGGTCATGTTTAAAATGGATGCCAGCTTGACAGACACTATGGAGGAGTTTCAGGAACTGGTGAAAGCTAAGGGTGAGGAGTTACACTGCCGCCTGATTGACACAACTCAAATGTGAGTGTCAAGGTTTTGACTAATCTTTCAAAACCACCTCCCTCCTGTAACGCGATCCAGGCTGCTTGCTAGGCTTCTGAATCTCAGCCATGACTGCTGCTCTCTTTCACCACTTTGAGAAGCCCCTCAGACAGGCAGGTTCAATTGCCTCACCAAAATGAAAGCTTGACATTTCACAGAAAAGCAGAGAAGCCCCCTGGTGATAAAGCAGTAGGTGACTAATATCCAAGAGCAGAAAAAAAGTAAGTCCCAGTCAAAAAGAAATCGGGTAGCAAGATACTGACTAAAATGTGTCCAGAACATGAGAAACTGAAAGTGCAATGACTGAACTCGTGCTTCTTCCGCAGCCAATGCCAGGAGGCCCCCTGAACTTGTAAAGGGGGAAGGGACTACTAAAAAACGCATTGAGCAGAGGATCTGTAACATATATGGATGTCTGTGAAAGATACTTAGACTTTGAGAACTAGAAGGGATCCCAGGAATATTTCAAATCATTCCTTGGATTTCTTAGTTATAAGACTGGCCCACTCTGGAAAAATGAGTGTCTTTCCTCATTTGGGGGAGAGGAATGCACACATTGTGTGCTAAGGTTTTCACAATGTGGCCACTTTATTTTGGAATAGTGCAAATCCCTAAGACAAAGGATTCTAGAATTGAAACATGCTAGAGATCATCTCATCCAATATCCTGATTTTTCTGACTGGGACATGGAGGCTCAGCAAAATTGTGCTAGTGAAGTTAGTGACAGGGCAGAAACTGGACTCCAAAGCCTTGGTCATGGTGCACTATGCCATGGCCATGCAGAAGTGATTTCAAGATCACATTCCATTGCCTCAAGTTAATCTGTTTACCAGTTGGGATTCTCTGTACTTCTTTGCTTAGAATTATAGAACTTCAGAGATAAGAGATTTTTCAACGTAAGAGTTTCTTCATTTTAAAGATGAAGAACCTAGAGCCCAGGGTCAAAACCAGGTCTCCTTGTCTCAACATATCCCAGCTGACTTTCCTCTACCAATATTTTCCACCGTATATTGTGTAGGAATTAATAGTTTGTGGGATATTACCTGATCAGATATATTTGAGGAATAATAAGTTAAACTTTCCTTTTGCAATGTTTTTCACAGTCAGTAATATGCTCATTGGCCAAGGGGGCTACAGAACTTGTAGCATTTCCCAAATTCATTTGACCACAGAACCCTTTTATCAAGAGACAAGTTTCCCAGGAATACCACTTTGGAAAACACAGATTGGCATCTTGTTGCCTTTCAAAACTGGGCTGCTTCCCTTTGCTTCCTTACTGTAGGAAATGGAAACTGAGTAAGAAACATGGGTTGACTGTAAGAAACTATGGGGGCAGGGAGACACTCCAGTGTCAGCTATGCTTCCTTGGTCATTTCAGTGGTTAGGAACATTTGAGGAAAATGCCACAACTCTGCCCGGAGCTGACCACATGTTCCTACACGTGATTCCCTGCAGCATGACATCTTCCTTCTGTGGCTGAGTTATTCTGGCATGAAAACTGCCCCACTACCTTGGGATTTCCAACCAGATAGATTCCCTGTCACCCTCATGAGAATGAAGGAACACACAGGAGGAAGGGAGAGGGCAGATATACCAGGGGCTGCACAAGGAGCCAGGACCAAAGGCAAGAAAACTGTGACCTATGCCTGAGACTCTGTCCTTCCCACTTTCTTAAAGTAAACTCATTTACCCTGTTCCCCATTGCACATTTAAAAGGCTCATTGAAAACCAGCAAGACTTCTTGGTTGCTGCTATAGAAAATACTGATTTGGGGAAACTATGATAATGCATTGTTTTAGCCAAGGCATGTTAGCTAATGGTGTTTTGTATGTTCTTATGGGAAACATTAATGGATTTTACTTGCAAAAAGCAATTTCAATTTATTCTTTTTCCCTGTCTTCTCCCTTTCATGTTCACCCACAAAAGCAATGCCCGTGACTGGTCCAGGAAACTTACTCAAAGGATAAAATCAAATACCAGCAAGAAACGGAAAGTCTCCCTGCTCTTTGACCACCTGGAACCAGAAGAGCTATCGGAACACCTTACCTACCTTGAATTCAAGTCCTTCCGAAGAATATCTGTATGTACCCAAGGGGCAGGAGAAAAACTTCCCTGAGATATTTCTAAAAATAAGCAGAGAAACTGAACAGCCCATCCCAGGGTTGGTGGGCTTTCCCATCAGGCATCGAATAGTCTGGGAAATTGGCACCATCTGAATTCCTTTGGTTGTGCCTGCCGAGCTGCTCCCATCTCCCTCCCTCCAGGCCCACCCCATCACCCACTCAAGTTACAACACTGTGGGCACACATGACAACCCACACACATGCACACGAGTGTAAACGCAGTATACACACACCCCTCTTACCCCTGATAACCATTAGGTTTCTAAAAAAATTTTTTAACCTTCCTCAAAAAAAAAAAAAATGTATCTTCTCAGAGTTTGAATTCATTCTAGGATAGGTTTTGAATGGCTCTGGGAAATCCCAAAATAAAGTCTAGACCAGAACACACCTAAATCCTTGAAGTGGTGCTGGCCTTGCAATCACCATAATTCCAGAGAGAAATTATGCTGACCCAAACCTTGCTCCTGGGGTAACTATGCAGAGTCAAAGGTATGGTGGGGGAGAGAGATGAAGGGAAAGAGATTTCCATTTGTCATCAAGAACAGAAAGAGCACACCACTACATCCTGTCCTCACTGCAGTCCTTGAAACTCCATATATGATACCGAAGCACATTTGTTCCATACAAGGGAATTTGTCAACTTGGCAGATGCCAACAGACCCTCACTGGCCAATATACTTTCCTGAGAAGTGAGACCCTTACTCCACTTAGCCCCCACTCCTACCAATAGATTCAGTCTTTAACTTTGCTCTAAAAATAGAGACTACCTAGTTGACAGAAGCATTTCTTAGAATGACCTGTGTTCCCGGGTAAGGGAATGGAGGCCCAGAGGGCTGACTTGAACAAGGTCAACACAACTTAATAGAGTCAGAAGCTAGGGTGAGGACTGCATGCCTCTCTGGGTCACTCAGCACCAATTTATTAAGCTCAGTTGTATCTAGAAGGAGAGTTGCAAACCAGCTTACAGAGGTTATTTCATATTTTCTTCCATAATGTTGATATCTCTCCTGTTTTCACCCAGCTCTTTGGCCAGTCAGCCAGGAACTTCCCAGTTTCCATTTGGAAATAAATCTCTAAGCATTAACCCCCCCAAGTCCCCTCACTTACACCTCTCAGACAGAATCCCAGGCCCAAATTTGGAGGCTCCACCTGGGGAGTTTTCACCTGGCAGTGTGTCCCCTATCACGGGGCAAACACCAGTCAGAGCTGAGAGCCACTGAAAGGAGCCCATTATCACACTGGAATCTGAGCTCTGCTGGGGCCAAACTGGCAGGGCTGCTCGGTCAGGCCTGCTGGATGTCTACTTGATGCCAGTGCTCACATCAGTGCAGGCAGAAGTGAAAAACCCATGCAGAAGGAATCATAGCGTCTCCCCACCTCCCTCACCCGAGGGTGGGTGGGGTAGGTATTGAGCAGTGTTCTATTTGCAAGTGAAAACATCAGTTTGAACCTTCATTTCTTTTGAGTGGCACGGTCCCTTCATAGAAAAAGACAGGCTGATTTGTTTTGTTTTGTTTTTTCTACACAGTTCTAAACAGTTTTCCCAAACAAAAATTTTCTCTCCAACGTGAGGTTGGAGGGAAATTCATCTTTGCTGTGAATTAAAAGGCATTTGATATTTTCTGTTTATTACAACACTTGGGGGGTGGTGAGGAGATTACTGGGATAATTCTTAAAAAAAAATGGATTCAATGTCAAATTTATAGTGGGGAATAATATAAAATATATTTATTGGAGTGAGTTGTGGCCACTTTCTCTTAGAAAAGGTAAGATTTTTGCTTTATATATCTCTTTTAAGGAGTGATTTTGGTCTTACTCATATTTTTCTGCCCATCAGCAGTCACAGCTAATAAAGTGGGGCTCAGTTAATTTGCCAGCTGTAGGGGTGGGAGGGAGCAAAGAAAAAAAAATTGCAGCCATTTTATTTAGGTTATGAGTTCTTCCCATGAGTGCATTTACTATGTAGGCAGGACTAAAGTGTACTGCAGTAACAACCCCATCCCCTCACTCCTGCACAATTTCAGTTTTTCACTCATACCACCTGTCTAGCACGGGTCAGCAGGGCCTGATCAGAGTTGCTCAGGAACCAGGATGAGGGAAGCTTCATCTTGACAGAAATTTCCACGAATCTGCAGCAGTGGGAAGGCAATGTGGCAGATCATTCACTGGCTTTTAAATCTTCCCCTTCAAAGTCACATCACGTCCACTCACATTCTACTGGCTGATCTCTGTCTTGTGGCCATGCCTACTTTCAAAGGTTCAGAAGGGGAGACCCGGAAATAACAGGGCAGCAACACCAAAGGCTCCCATAGGAGTGCTGGAGAAGAGCAGACTGTTCCTCCCTCTTGGTTATACTGTTTGAGCAAGAGATTCTTAATGACAAGGACACAATAGCTACAATCTCCACTTAGACCAGATCTTTTAGGACATTTCCAGTTTCACATCTGCTGTTTCATTGCCAACCACAGTCAGTGCCATCGTCAGGTTGGGAAACTATGGTCACCAATTATATAGCTAAGCAAGTTTCATGTACCTCATTCAATTGGCCTCTGTTCAAGTTGGCAAGTAGAAGGAAATCCAAACAGACTTGTTTTCACATAAGGTTAATAATTATCCCATTAGTACCACCATTATCCCATTAGTACCACCTCACACATATATAGCACTTTGAAAAGTTAAGGCTTTCACACATGATCTTGTTTCATCTTCATAATAATTCCATGTCCTAGATAGGGCAGATTTTATCATCACATTTTTAAGGTAAGAAAGCAGCTAGGGAGAGACAGATTTGTTTTCGTTAGGGGAATTATCTTTTATTCCCTTAACTTCAGCAGCAGGGCTGGAACTAATACTGAGATTTTTCTTCTATATTCTTTAGAATTTAGATGAATAGTATCTGCTGAAATACAATATTTGGATTAACTAGTATGTGTGCACATCCATTATGCCTAATGACTTCTGATGTAGAGAGACCATGCTGTGGGTGGAATAAGAAAGATGTCCCTCGCCTCATTCTTGTTGGTCAAGTGGCAAAAATGCAGGAGAGGAGGGCCAGGGCTCTGTCTCATGGCAGTTCCTAGCCATCAGCTGAGCAGAGTTGACTTTTCCCTCAGATCTCCCAGAATACGGTCCTGATATTTATTTTCTTTCCCTGCAGTTCTCTGATTATCAGAATTACCTTGTAAATAGCTGTGTGAAGGAGAACCCCACCATGGAGCGGTCGATTGCCCTGTGCAATGGCATCTCCCAGTGGGTCCAACTGATGGTTCTCAGCCGCCCCACCCCACAGCTCCGAGCAGAAGTCTTCATCAAGTTCATCCATGTGGCTCAGGTTAGTGACCAGATTAAGACTTTTGGCCTGGGCTGTGAAGTAAATTATCTGTTCCCCTTTGCCCAAGCTTAGCCTATCAATTAGAACTGTTTCTCCCTCGTGAACCATGATAGGAGGTTTGTGTGCCTTCAACTAACTGTCCCCAGATCTAGATATGGTGACTTTTCTATTCTCCCATAGAAGGACAATGTGGAGAGGGCCTGTGAGGCCCTCAGGGGTTGGGATACAGTTTTAGATCTGTTTAGATCTTTAACATTTTTTAGAAGATGCTTACCATGCTATATTATTTTCCCAAATCTGACCCACATGGCAAAGGAAAGGGCAATTCTAAGATTTACTACAGCTGGACCAGCCTGGGTTGTCTTAGGTCTTTGAGCCCATGCCATGTTGAATGACTGCATTTAATGTTTCAGGGGCAGAGTTTAAGCATTTGGTAAGAAGAAAACAGGTACTATGAACCCGTATTTGAAGTTGCCCACAGACTCTAGCTTCTCTTTCCCAGTTTTGGTCCTATATAGGCATCGCACAGGGGAATAAGACAAAGTCCTTACCCTCAAAAATAAAAGTCTGGCAAACTTGGAATAAAGGAGATAAAAGATTACACTTAAGGATATATTTTTCCAACTCTGGATGATCTAGAACAGTGTTTCTTAAAGTTTAGTACATGGATCATCTGCTCTGATATTAACTAAAGGTTTATCCCAACCCCAGTTAGGTCCAGAAATCTTTGCGTTAAACAGGTGCTTTGGGTGATACTTAGAAACCACTGATCTAGATGGTAGTCCACACAGAGGGAAGGAGACATGACATCTTGCTAGGTTTGGGATTCACCAATCTGGAATTAAGTGGAAGGGGAAAAATGGACAGAAAATTCTAACACCTGATCGCTAGTCTAGTCTATGACCAGTATAAGGAAGATTCAAGGCACAGAGATGAGAGGCAGCCTCTAAGCTGTCCAGGTAACTGACATGTATAGTGATTCTACTGTCATCTTTCTTCTGTGTCACAGAAGCTCCACCAACTACAGAACTTCAATACATTGATGGCTGTGATAGGCGGGCTATGTCACAGCTCAATCTCCAGGCTCAAGGAGACAAGTTCGCATGTCCCACATGAAATCAATAAGGTCAGTGCTACTGTCTTCTCCGGGGCCCTCACCAGCATTCCTAGGACCAATGACAATGATTTCTCCTTGAGAGGGGAAACCCGGAGAGCATTTCTAAACCACACCATCCCTTGTCAACATTCCTGCTGGGCCAGGTGAAACACTGACTCCCTTGCTCCAGTTCCTTGCTTAAAAATGTGCTCCCAAAAGCAATAGTGGTTCATTTGACCATAGATCAGTTTGAGTGTCAAGTGTGGTTATATAGTTATATAATAATACATTAAAAACCTAGCTATCCAGAACCCTTGGAGAATGACATTCTGGATAGTTAAATTTCCTCACATAGTTGGAGATGAGTATTTAGATACTCTTTTGTAATAATTTTTATTGAGGAATATTTTTTAAAAATCTCTTATGTACTTCCCTGCATTAATTAGACTTTACAGACTATCCTTTAATCTTTTATGACATAGGGCTGTTGTTATTAATATAAGCTACTATGATATTCTGAGGATATAGATGCAGCTATCTATATATGGCCTTTTAGAGCATTTTCAGCTCATGCAAGAGTGAGCTATACTCAAACCCCAATCCTCCCAAACTGGCATAGAGAACAACTCTCTTCCTAGGGAGAAAGACCTTAGTTCACTGCCCTTATCCAGTTTTCCCAGATGTTCAGCTCCCTTATGGGGAGTCTCCTATTAATAATCTCTGCTATCATAATTAATGTTAGGCTTCTGGGGAGAGCCCTACTTCCCAAGGGTCTGGTCAAAAGGGTAATCTTTAGTGACCTTTTCATTCCCTAATAGTTCTGCCGAGACCAGGTGGAACGGTTGAAAAGATTGCTCACGTCTGTGGTGAGAGGAAAATAGTCACAGAGATGAATATGCCTTCATGTCATTTAGCTTACAAGAGAGCACTTGCTCCTCTTCAGCTTGGGGTCCCCCACAGCAATGCTTTCTGTCTGTAGCTACTTGACCCAAAGGGTGGTCTACATAGGGAATTAGTTAAGTCCAATGTTGAAGCAAATTTCCCCCAAGTAGTTGATTTCACCTTCTGAGGGGAAGAAAAATCTATCATTGTTTGCTGTTAATTTCTTGTTTTGAGAGCACCTTCCACACCTAATGCTCACCTAAACTCTTGCTAGAGGTGTGTGAGGAGGAGGCTGTCTTGCCATCTCAAAGTGATTGAGGGGGGCTGACTCTAAACCTCAAGTTCTTCATTACAGAGAAAGGGTATGTCTTAGGCCACCATTTTATTAAAAGAATTTGGCAGTGTCTAAAATGTTAAAGTAGTCCCCCCAATCCATGGTTCTGCTTCCTATGGTTTGTTACCTGAGGTCAACTGCAGTCCAAAAATATTAAATGGAAAATCCCATAAATAAACAATTTGTAAGTTTTCAATTGCACACTGTTCTGAGTAGCAGGATGAAATCTCAGGCCGTCCTGCTCCGTCCCTCCTGGGCCATGAATCATCCCTTTGCCCAGCATATCCAGGCTTCAGACACTATCCTCCTGTTAATCACTTAGTAGCCGTCTAAGTTATCAAACCAACTGTCTGCGGTATCACAGTGCTTGTGTTCAAGTAACCCTTATTTTACTTAATAATGGCCCCAAAGCACAAGAGTAGTGATGCTGGCAATTTGGATATGCCAGAGAGAAACTGTGAAGTGTTTGTGCTTCATTTAAGTGAAAAGGTGAAAGTTCTCTACTTAATAAAGAAAGAAAAAAAGTAAATGCCGAGGTTGCTAAGATCTAAGGTAAGGACAAATCTCCTGTTGATGAAATTATGAAAAAAGGAAAAGAAATTCACTCTAGTTTTGCTGTTGCACCTCAAACTGCAAAAGTATGGCCACAGTGCATGGTAAATGCTTAATTAAGGTAGAAAATCATTAAATTTGTGGGTAAAAGACATGAACAGAGCCGTGTTCTGACTGATGGCATTCGGGTTCAGTACTATCAGAAGTTTCAGGCATCCACTGGGGGTCGTGTAATGTATCCCCTGAGGATAAGGGGGGACTAACTTGTTTTGTGTAGTAACATGATTGGCAGACAGGCTTTCACTTGACATCTCTGCTTCTGAAAAAGCTGCGGAATGGGGTTATCACGCATGGGGAATGGGGTTCTGTAAGTGCTTGCTGACTGGAATGAGGTGTGACTGAAAAGAACACCAGATCTGGCTGCTTCCTTTCTGTGCTGGTGAGCAGCCATGCCCGTGTCCAGGGCGGAGGCAGCCTGTGAGCTCTGATGTCCTCTCTCTTGTCCTTTAGTCTATTCAGTTTCTTTAGTTCAGGGTTTCAGTCTCTGAAGGGAATGTCACTTTCTTCCTAGACGTATGCCCATTTTGAGAATCTTGAGATAAGTAAGGCCCACAGAGCACCTCACAGAGAGTAAGAACACGCACTAGACTACTGAAGCTCCACTCTTGAAACACATGCTCTTCTCCATGCCAGCAATATAGTCGGCACTTCCGCACATCACAATTCAAATGTTAAGCAATGCAGTGTCTCTGGAGACATTCAGAAGACACCAGGGAAGAAAAAAGCATGGCTTGAGGACAGGGGTTAGAGGGACACTTACTGTTCACTGTATATTCTTGTACCTTTTTAATTTTTGTATCAGGTGATTATATTTCCTTTCAAAAAGAAATATAAAAATGATAAAAACTCCCACTTAAAATTTTTAAGTAAAGCATATCTTGCGTTTGTAAATATACTCTGTGACATTTGACATAGCTGAAGTTTTAATTTGGGAATCATATCTGTACCTTTTAGATGAATCTGCCCAGCAAATTCTGGATGGGGTGAAATCATGGTAGGGGATGAGAGTATGCAAGGTGGCCATTACAGACAAAACACCCTGCCCAGCAGGTACCTGTGATTGGTCTGTTCTTCTGCTTTGTAGGTTCTGGGTGAGATGACTGAGCTGCTGTCCTCCTGCAGAAACTATGACAACTACCGGCGAGCCTACGGAGAGTGTACTCACTTCAAGATCCCCATCCTGGGGGTGCATCTCAAGGACCTCATCTCCCTGTACGAAGCCATGCCCGACTATCTGGAGGATGGGAAGGTGAACGTCCACAAGCTGCTGGCCCTTTACAATCATATCAATGAACTGGTCCAGCTGCAAGAGGTGGCCCCGCCCCTAGAGGCCAACAAGGACTTGGTACACCTGCTGACGGTGAGGTTCACACTGAAGAAAGTTACTAAGCATTTTCTGTGTGCCAGGCACCATTCTGTACATCTTACAAATATTAATTCAGTTAATCCCCATGAAAACTCTCTTAAGTAGATACTACTATTATCTCCATCTTATGGATGGGCATACTGAGGCACAAAGACATAACTTACCAGAGGAACACACATTAAGTGCAGAGCCTTGTTTCAGACCCAAGTGGGTGGGACTCCAGAGGCTGTGCTCTTAACCTGTATGCCCTCTAGACTTCTAAGACCATTTCCTTACCCCTGCAAAAGCATTCCTGAGCTCTCTGGGAAGAGCTGATGGCAAATCAAGATACAAGGCTTGATAACATATAGAGACAGTGTGCTCTCATAAAAAAGGGCAAGGCAGTGATTAAAAAGCCAGGTTTATTCTTTGGGTCCTGGCTTAGATCCTCGTTCTCTAAGACATTCAAGCCAAGCATAGGTGAACATTTGTCAGTGGTGAGGGAGACCAGGATTGGCACTTTGGGTGTGGGGTGACATCAGATGAGCTCCCTCCCAGACCTGTGATTCTGTAGTTCACCAGCTGTGTGACTGTAGGCACATAACTCTCCAAGTCTCCTTCTCTGTAAACTCAGAGGTGTTAGTCTCTGGGATGACTTCTAATTTCTCTTTCAGTTCTAAAATTATTATTAACATGCTTTTTTTTGCAGAAGGGAATAATGATCATAGCCTCTTCCTGCCTCACAGGAGCATTTTCATGGTACCCCAAGGTTCACATTGGCTGGGGTCTGATCCTAGTCCTTTTGCTACTTAGCCAGGTAACCTTGGCTGGTCTCTGCCTCAAATGTCATCATTTGTAAAAAGATGCACTGATTCTTAACTTTTTTGGATAACTCCTTGATGAAAGCTATGAATCTTCTTCTCCCCAAAATGCATATAAGCTATATATTAAAAAGTATGCATGTAATTTCAAGGAGTTCTGAACTCCCTGAAGCCCATCCACTTACACTGGATTCTGTTGCTGGGTTCAAATTTTACTAGTATCAGGGCATGCAAACCGTCCTTTTGGATTGTCTGTCTGCTTTGGGAGAGAACAAGTGAGGTGTAGGGACCATCTGGCCAGATAAGGCGTTTAGCCTATGCTCTCTATATAGAGGCTTAGATGTAAGGCACAGATAAAAAGACAGCACCTTGGGACTTCCCTATATTTCAATTTTTTTTTTCTTTTCATCCAGCCCAAAATGTCAGGGACTTCTCCAAAATTTAAAAAACATTTTAACAAGAAAGAACTAATGCTTGCCCTATTGCAATACTAGGTGTTAAACCTACCAAACTCTGTGAATTTTAAAAACAAACTGCTAAGAACTTAGAAGAGTAAACTACTGTAGAGGAAGAAGCAAGCAAGCAACAAAAACACATCAACCCGGGGAAAGGCAAATAGCACCCTAGCAATGAACCCTGTTCTGCTTTGATCTGCAGTTGTCTCTGGATCTCTACTACACTGAAGATGAAATCTATGAGCTTTCCTATGCCCGAGAACCAAGGAACCACAGAGCCCCGGTGAGTTTTTAATATTAAGAGTCTCGTGTGTAACAGGTGCTTTACCAGCTGCTCCTCAAATTCATTCATCTTAAGGAAGAGACTCTTAGTTCAGTTGAATAAGCATATTGTTCCTCCTAAGTGCTCAATCTTGTGCTAGCAACAGAGAAAGCTTCTCAACATACGTGTGAGGAATAGTTCCTGTCCATAAAGAGCAGTGATCCAGTTGAAGGGATAAGACTAATGTGTGAACAGTCAATAATACCTCTATGCCACTAGAACGTCAGAAGGAGTGAGTGAATCAGTCAGTGGTTTACAAATTAGGGAAGGGCCATAGTATTGTGGACTGGAGTCACATCCCTCTCCTATTAAAGAGTATCCCCACATAAGTTGTTTCATGATTTGTTGATGATAATGAGAGCAATATGCATATTAATCAGAAACCTGAAGATTTCCAGCTTGGTAGGTAGAAAAGCCTCATCATTCTGTTATATTCTGAGTCTGAAAGAGCAGTCTTCTGGGTCTTTTGAACTCTTATGCTCACAAGTCCTCAGAATAGCACATAGTCCTGGTGCTATGCACTGTGGGAACTTCACAGGTTATCTGGCCCTGCCTCTCCTATAGGCAAGTTAAATCATTTGAGTCTCTTGGGAAGCATCCCAACCCCAAAACTGGTGGTACTCAAGGGCACAGTTGCCCACACCTAAGAAATCCTGCTTAGCTGTTCGGGTGGCTAAAATGCATCGCCTCTCTACAGAAAGATCAAGTTTTATTAAATAGTTTCCTATTGCAATGAAAGATGTTCATTGCGAATATTTGGTATGTTCCATTTTCAGGGTGTTAGAAGCATTTCAATGGAAAGGGTGCCTTCTACTGTTTTTGAAAGAGATTTTAATTTGGGCCAAGTTTCAAATATAGTCATAAGAAAAATTACTGTTGCCTAGTGATATCGCCATCATAACATCATAGTACAACACATTACTCACATGTTTGTTGTGATGCTGATATAAACAAACCTACTGAACTGCCAGTCATGTAAAAGTCCAGGGCACACAATTGTGCACAGCATATAATTCTTGATAATGATAATAAACAACTGTGTTCCTGGTTTACATACTTCCTATACTATACTTTTTATCATTATTTTAGAGTGCGCTCCTTCTACTTACTAAAAAAAAAGTTAATTGTAAAACAGCCTCAGGTAGGTCCTTTAGGAGGTATTCCAGAAGAAAGCATTTTTACTGTAGGAGATGACAGTTCCATGCATGTTATTGCCCATGAAGACCCTCTAGTGGGACAAGATGTGGAGGTGGAAGTCAGTGGTATCGATGATCCTGACCCTGTAGAGGGTGTGTGTTCATAACAAAAAAGTTGAAAAAGTAAAAAAAAAAAAAAAAAGAAAAAATTTAATTTTAAAAATAGAAAAAAGCTTATAGAATTAGGATATAAAGAAAATACTTTTGTACAGTAATACGGTGATACAATGTATTTATGTTTTAAGCTCTTCTATTATTACAAAAGAGTAAAAAGTTAAAAAAATTAAAAGTTTATAAAGTAAAAAAGTTACAGTCAGCCAAGGTAATTTTTTTTTTTATAAATTTAGTGTAGCTTAAGTGTACAGTGTTTGTAAAGTTTACAGTAGTGAACAAGTGCTATCCTAGGTCTTCACATTCACTCATCACTCACTCACCAGAGCAACTTCCAGTCCTACAAGCTCCATTCATGGTAAGTGCCCTATATAGGTGTTACACTTTTTATCTTTTATACCATATTTTTTCTTTACCCTAAATACTTACCATTGTGTTGTAATTACCTATAGTATTCAGTACAGTAACATGCTGCACAGGTTTGTACCCTAGGAGCATAAGGCTATACCATATAGCCTAGCTGTGTAGTAGGCTATACTATCTAGGTTTGTGTTAAGAACATTCTGTGGTGCTTGAACAACAAACTAGCCTGACGACAAATTTTTCAGAACATTTCCCGGTCATTAAGCAAGGCATGACTGTATTTAGAAAAGGATTCCATTTCAGCTTGTCCAGGATTCAGATTTTTTTTCTTGTGTGTCTTCCTGCCTTTTAGCTATTTTTTTCCCTTATCCACATCTCTACTACAAAATGACTAGAGAACAGAGAGGAAATATAAATGATCCACTTTACTCTTTGCTGATAGCTCTGACAAAAGGTTTAATGGAGAGAGAACTGAAACTTAGGCAAACTGAGAATTTTAAATTTTCTCTGGTTGCAGATAATGTACATAAAGAGCACTCTGGAAACTGTAAAGCACAATACCTATGTTAGCCAAGATTATTATTATAAATTTCAATTCCATGTGGGCTGTTCCTTGTCATTGCACACAGTTGAGGGTTATCCATAGATACAACTGTCAAGCAGTGGGAAAAGGAGCTATAGGTTATAATATTGCATTACAGTCATGGGGATCTCTCTGAATATTTCATTCTAGCCACTAACACCTTCAAAACCACCAGTAGTAGTGGACTGGGCCTCCGGAGTATCTCCCAAACCTGATCCAAAGACCATTAGCAAACATGTCCAGAGGATGGTGGATGTAAGTATAGCTGTGTTTCAGTAGTCAAAAGCAAGGCACTGCCTGGATTAGTTTTGTACATGGGGAGAGGAGAGCACAGTGGGAGAGACATGAAGGCAAGGAGCTACTTGAAACTCCTTTATATGTGAGCACAGGGAACAATTTCTCACATTGTGGCTGCAGAACAATTCAGAAGTTATATTTTGGCAAAACTCTGGCCTCAGGTGTGCATCCTCTTAAAGACCTAGCAGGAAAGCCAATGTTTAAGGTTGTTGGTTGATTTGGGGCAGAGAGGTGTTGGGGAAAGTTTGAGTATAGTAAGGGGTAATAAGGTGAATGTAAAACTGAAAATTTTGGCACTGCTTTGATTGAGTTCTCTGTGCTAAATGCTGAGGAGGGGGTATATACTCTTGTACTTCTGTGTTTTTCCTTGTGGGAAATTCCCATGTAACAACAGAAAACTAAGAGTAGAACAATGAGAAGCAGAAGGCACACTTCCAACTGGGCTGCTTGTAGAAGCTTCTCAGAGAAGGTGCAATCTGAGCAGAGCGGTGAGAGAAGGGCAGAGTGGAGGGAGAACATGCCTCTGCAATGAACTAGGAGTACACAACAGCCAGGGTGATGGCATAATTAATACGTTAATAGAATTGAAAGCACCTGGCCACCCTCCAGATGCTGGTACCAGCAAAGTTTGCCACAGTTTAAGGAGCATGTTTCCTTGTTCATCACACTCATGTTTTTAGAGGCTTTTATGACCTAGCCCTTCCTCATTTGGCTAAAGGGAGAGATGATTGTGGTTTCTCTTTAGTAAGCACCAAAGAAACTTTTTTCACAGTCTGTCTTCAAGAACTATGATCATGACCAGGATGGATACATTTCTCAGGAAGAGTTTGAAAAGATTGCTGCGAGTTTTCCATTTTCCTTCTGTGTGATGGACAAAGACAGGTGAGGGTTTGTGCATATGATTATGTGGTTATGGGCCCACTGGTGGAAACAGGTTTATGAGTGTGACACTAGAAGAATTTGTAAATTTGGATGTGTTGCTACTGTGATCACTTAATGAATATTGGGGCTAAGAGAGCAATCATCAAGTGAATGCCTGTCTTTAGAACACAATGAAATACTCAGAATTGAAGATTCCATAAATCTGCCAGTTTAGTCAACTAAAAATAAGAAAAAGTTTAGTCTTCCTTCTTGCTTTGTCCTTACAGATTATGGGAAACAATATTTATTAATACTTTGCATATTTACTTTTCTCAAAGTTACTTAAGTTCTGTCTTGGTTCTCTACAGAAAACCAATTGTATAGTTAGTGGGTTCCAGTTATGTACTGTCTACAGTCAGAACCATAGCATAAGGCGTTTCCTTCCCTCTACACACATTTTACATTATTTTTTTCTCAAGTGTTATAGATAGTGGTCAAATTAGCTAGGAAAAACTAGTTCGGCCAAGAACAACTCTGTGGAAATGATTAATGCTGCCTCACCTACTTATTACACACTGTCCTGTTTCCTTATTAAGTGTAGGGCTCATGGAAGTAATCATCAGGTAAAACATACTATATCACCACTGAGGATAAAAAGAAAGGTGAGTTTCTAAGGCTAGAAGCCAGCCTTGTTCCCCTCCCTCACATCCTTGCCTTGGTCATTTGCCGGCAGGGAAGGCCTCATCAGCAGGGACGAGATCACAGCCTACTTCATGAGGGCCAGCTCAATCTACTCCAAGCTGGGCCTGGGCTTTCCTCACAACTTCCAAGAGACCACGTACCTGAAGCCCACTTTCTGTGACAACTGTGCTGGATTTGTAAGTTATTCTTAGGGTGCTTCAGGATTGAACTTGGGGAGAGGTATGGGGCAGTTGAAATGAATAAGACAGGCACAGACCTCACAATCTTTACAAACCCATCCCAGCCTAGTGCCCAGGCAAACACCTAGAATAACCTAGTGCCTGAGTGTGTGGTTTTTACTCGCACTTATTTTCTCTCACTTCTTGATTTGTTTTTTTCCTCTCTGGTGCATGAAGCCTTGGGTAAATGGTACTGGAAATGTTGAAATGAGGATATACTTTTTAAAATACTGTTTCAAATGTTAGAAAAAAGAAATGGTGAGATACCGTCCTCTCCCTTTCAAAAGGAACTGCCTTAGAGGTCACCTAGACCTGCCTCTCCTCTGTCCCACCTCTTAAACCCAGGTTCCTGACCTAGCACTATATACTTGCTCCTCAGCTTGGCATCCTGAGGAGCTTGTTTGTCCTACAATTCATCCATTTCAGGCCTGGAGAAGGCCTGAGGCATAAAGCCACTAGTGAATTTGACTCTGACCAGCATAAATTTTTTCTGTTTTCAATTTAAAATCAGGAGGGACAAACAATGAGATATTAATAAATGAGGTTTCCTTTCCACTTGAGCTAGGGGGTAGCATGAGGGAAAATAATGAATGTCAACTTGTAGCCTCACACCAGACAAATGAATGACTTGTACTTTCTGTCTCTTGTTTGTCTCATAGCTCTGGGGAGTGATCAAACAAGGCTATCGATGTAAAGGTAAGACAGCATTGTTGGCCAGGCGCAGTGGCTCACGCCTATAATCCTAGCACTCTGGGAGGCCGAGGCAGGTGGATCACTCAAGGTCAGGAGTTCCAGACCAGCCTGAGCAAGAGCGAGACCCCGTCTCTACTAAAAATAGAAAGAAATTATATGGCCAACTAAAAATATATATAGAAAAAATTAGCGGGGCATGGTGGCGCATGCCTGTAGTCCCAGCTACTCGGGAGGCTGAGGCAGTAGGATCGCTTAAGCCCAGGAGTTTGAGGTTGCTGTGAGCTAGGCTGACGCCACGGCACTCACTCTAGCCGGGCAACAGAGCGAGACTCTGTCTCAAAAAAAAAAAAAAGACAGCATTGTTGATGGAGTCGTTTTCCCTGGTCTTAGGGACTGTTGTCTAAATCATTTTTTACCCATAGTAGTTGTCCATTCAGTCCACAATGTCTCAGCAGAGTTCGGAGCCTCATCCCCAAACTGGCTTCCCTAGATCTCCCCCTGAGAATGATTGCCACCACATAGGAGAGGGGAATGCCTGGGTGACCAGTTATGTAGTTCCCCTTTACAAGATGATCTTTCTGCCTTGGTTGCCCTGGAAATAGGGATGGCTGGTAGGAGACTGTGCTCTCATATAGTCATGTAGGGGTGGGTCCCCAATGAAAAGGATAGAATCACTTCTGGAACAGAAGATAAATGATTACCAAAGGCTCTTGTCCGCTTTCCTTTCATCAGTAGAGATACCTCAGGACATAATTGTCCTTCCCATGCAGGAAAATTTCAGGAGTGAAGTAGAAGAGACCTTTTACTGCATGGAAGAAAGAGTAAGATCTAAGAGCTCGGAGCTTCCAGAGGGCCGCCCTAGAGTAGGCAGGACGTGCGGGATACCAGGACACCATCTCTTCCCTCCAAGATAGCAGGAAACTGCTTCTGATGCTGAAACTCACTGATAAGAGCTACGACAAGGGTGTGAGATCCGGGGTT
Organism: Lemur catta; assembly: GCF_020740605.2. Taxonomy (NCBI): domain Eukaryota; kingdom Metazoa; phylum Chordata; class Mammalia; order Primates; family Lemuridae; genus Lemur; species Lemur catta. Next base: position 73,535,499 of record NC_059128.1, on the reverse strand, counting down.
TACCAATGAGAAGAATGCTAGGTTCATTAGGAATGTTAGGTGTCCTAGCTCCAGAAGATAGGACAGATGTGTGACATGAGAGCATTGCATGAATTCAGTGGTTAAGACTCTGAAGAAGAGAGAAAGTGGAGGACTTCCTGACCAGGGTGTCTCATCCACAGACTGCGGGATGAACTGCCACAAACAATGTAAAGATCTGGTTGTGTTCGAGTGTAAGAAGCGAGCCAAGAACCCAGCAGCTCCCACAGAGAACAGCACCTCTGTGGGGCCGGTGTCCAACCTCTGCTCATTAGGAGCCAAAGATCTGCTACATGGTAAGTAGGCACTGGGAACATTCATCTTGGAAACTGAAGAGGGAAGGGTAAAGTTTGGGGAGAAGAAAGATTACCTCGTGATGCTATGTCTTGAGTTTCAGTTAAGTTTGACCTCAATATCTAGGCCAGGGCTGACATTTACCATAGTTCTGGACTTCAGCTCCCTGCCTATGCCTCAGACCTAAGGCTGCTAGAATAGCAGAATGGAAGTTTAGCATAAAAATCAGCTGGTATTTATTGAGCACCTACACCAAGTGCAGATACTAACTTATGGCCAAGACAGTGCCTTAAATTAACACAACTATCCTACTACCCCATCCCCAGCTCCAAACCCAAAACAACGATAGGGGGAATATGTATATGCATGTATATGTATGTTTGTGTATATATAATGTAAATTAATATATAACATATGGTATATAAATAACATTCACTTAAAAGGCATAATTACGTTCAAAAAGAAAGGTAAACATCTCTGTAGCTCAGAAATGTACTAAAAACACCCTGTAAGGAGTGGATGTTGAAGCTACTGGTCTGCTTGGCTCCATGTCCAGAAGTAGGTAGAGGCAGTAAATTTGGTTTCTGTAAGTAACAGAGACCACCTTGCCTGAAAGGTGACCAGAACCACCAGATTCACTGCTTAAAATTGAGGAAGAAGGCTGGAAAAAAAAAAAAAAACCCAAAAAAACTGTCACTTAAGGTTAGCAGCAGGAAACAGACTTATCCACAGCAAAGTCACATACTGGCTCTGTGATATCCCCAGGAGAGGAGACCCAAGCCATCAATTTAAGACCAGGTCCTAGAGTAAAGACCCTGAGGAGCCACACAGAGGTAACTGTCAAAACTCTAGAAACAGAAGGATAAATGCAGAAAGGAAACTCCTACTCAAGTGAAGCTTACAGATTAAAGTTCCAGATCCTACAGGGAAAATCCTTTGACTAAGCCTAAAAATTCAACTAAGAGATAAATTGGCAAATTCACTTACATTAAAATGTAAGTAACAGGATGATAAGGAAGCAAATTTAAACTAAGTATGTTTGAGATGCTCTAGGTCTAAAAAGCAAAGAAGCAGAAAGGGTTGCCTCTGCTTCATGGAGTAGTTCTAGATAATATATAAACATGGAGCAGGTTCGAAACAATGCAAGGGTGTGCTAAGAGCCATACTGTTGCAGCAACAGCAAATGACAGTAGTACAGAGTAGAGAGATTACTATACTGGAGCTGCTGGGAAAGACTCTACAGAGAAGGTAGAATTTTAGCTAAGTCTTGAAGGAAACGTAAAATTAAGTCATGGGGGGAGGATGAAGTGCATTCCACATAGGATGTACAGCAAGAGGCTAAGGGTAGAAAAGCTTTAGTGCTATTGAGATGATGAATAAGGTACTGTGGCAGAGGTGAAGGTTTAGGTAAGATATGAAGAAAAATGAGTTGGAGCCAGTCTAGAGAGTCTTAAATGCCAGATAGAACATTCTGGACTGTCTATATTATGAAATGAGATAAACACCCAAATGGCAAGAGTCCAGTGAGGGGCTTGGTGGTGAGGAATGAGGCGGGGACAAAGCTTCATAGTGCTACACGAGGCCCTGCTCCCTGGGAAGGCTGGCCAGTCAGCATGTCAAAACACTGATCACTGTGACTTCCTGGAGAATATATAGGTCTTCAGGGAAAAGTCAAATGCTTATTAGGTTAGTGCCAATTTTATATAGTATGGGAAGACATGGAACTTAAAAAGGAAAAAGTTCATTTCTGACAACAGGCAAGACTACTTGTTCTTTGTTCTTTCTAATGACTTTATTTATAAAGCACTTAAAATTGGGCCAAACACAGAGTAAATGCCATATGCTAATACCATTACTCTTTGAAATAAGCTCCCTAAAGTAGTAAGGCCACTATAGTTACAACAAAAGCTCAGAGAAAACTTTTAAGTCCATGTAGTATGTACTCTGAACTTAAAGCACTTCTAATGTTCAAGGGTAAATATCAATATGCATTTAATGATCAATTAGATCAAAGCTTAAGTGTTTTACTTCCATGTAAGAAATGCAGATTCCTTTTTATCACACTAGCCAAGTACACATTTTCTGCTCTGTTCCTGAATTCTTCCCCATACTAAGTATCATAGGCTGACTTCAAACTTTTGGGATGTTTTGCTCTTAGAAAAGGCTCTAAGGAGATTTTGTTCCCCCAAGAAAGAATATTCTAATCAACTGAGGATTTGATGTTCAACTTTTAATAAGAATGACCACAGATATCATTGTGAAAAACGGGCCTGTATATTATGCACGCTATTATTTTAAGAGTTACAAATAACCTTAGAGCACCACAATTCTGTCACATAAAATGCAAATTTTCATGGAAAAAAGGTGACAGAGCAGCAGTGTGAATTTGGGGCCTCAAAAGGGACAACCTGAAGGGGCTGCTCCTAGAGATTTCACCTTTCCAGGTCCCAAACCCTGCCCCAAAATGGTAAGACAAGGGCTTCTGAGGCTTTTTTAGAACCCATCAGAAATAGAACAATGGGTAGGATAAACAAATATTAATACATCTACCATGGGCAACAAATGAAAATTGCTATAAGCCAAGGTCTGTTTGCAATAGGCCATTTGGTTATCATCATCCATTCAAATTTAATAATTATTCTATAGATAGTACTTGCTCAAAAAAATCAAAATTTCCAGTGATTTCTTTTTTAGTCCATTATCATCTTTCTCAATCTCAGTGTAATGTTTTATATTTATCAACTTTCACTTTCTTGAAACTTATACCTTTCCTGATTTTTATAACACTATGGTCTCCTAGAATTCTTTCTGAAATTTTAAGGGCTCCCTTTCTGTTGCTTTTTTCTTGTTTGCCTTCTTCCCTTTGCTCCCTAAAAGGCAGAATGCCCAGCGTACTGTCCCAAGCTCCCTGTATGCCTAGGAATTCAACCTTACTAACAGAAGGGGTTACATTCATGATTTGGGAATTTGGGTTGGTAAAAAGAGTATAGCTATTATAGAAAAGTTAGAAAATGGAGATAACAAAAGATCATAACCCATAATTCTTCTCCAAAAAAGACAATGTAATTATTTTAGGTAGACATAATAATTTAAATATTCTGGCACTGAAATAACAGTATAATTACAATTTTGAGCTTTATTTGGATAAACATTAAATGTTAACTTATGTTCCCCTTGGCAAAAATTAAACTAGGGTCTTTATAAGATTTCTAGTATAAGAACTGTTGAATCGGGTTACAAAAAAAATTTTTTTAAAGCCATTTTAACTATACCAATCCGAAGTCTTGAATGTCACAATGTTCAATGTCAGAATTCCTGCTGAGTCTTCACATAACAGTAAACGTGGATGATCTGTAGTTTATCTTAAAGCCTCCCTTCCACCCACTTCAAATACATTTGTTCTTACTCTACTTTTCTAGGAAATTACTCCTTATGGTTAACATTACCAGGTCGAGTCCTGGGCAAGGGTGTTGGTTGAAGGAAGAAAACCAGAATGGACTTGCCTTTTCCCCATCAGTATCAAACAAGGTCAATACATTTTGAGACACACTTCCACAAAGCTAAAACTTCCCTCTCAGAGTTAAGCTGTACTCATTGTACAAATGGGCCCCACAGAGAGTTAGTACCATCTGCTATGGGGCACCTGTATCAGGACTGAGAGCTCCCAAATCCCAAGGTCCATAGAAAGTATTTATGGAGCATCTGTCCGTATATTGATCCTGCTCTCTTTATGAAATTTCACAGCATTGAAGCAGGGGCTTCAACTTATCTCCAGAAACAGAAACTCTCTAAGCAACTTTTATGCAAACAGAAAAATATACTCTTTCCTCAGGGTAGATATAGCCTGACACCAGTGGCAATGGCTTGGCCAGCAGAGCCCCTAGATTTCAGCCCCCACTTAACTCCTAAATTGGGTGCCTAAAAAATGGATCCTCTTTGGACATCCAGAACTCCTGTAACAATGAGAGAGGTCTCATTTGAAACTAATGTGTCACTCTTAAGTCTCTGTTCTTCTCAGTACTAACTTATCATGTATCTTCCCATAGCACCTGAAGAAGGACCTTTTACATTCCCTAATGGGGAGGCTGTGGAACATAGTGAGGAGAGTAAGGATCGGACCATCATGCTGATGGGAGTGTCCTCACAGAAGATTTCTGTTCGGCTGAAGAGGACAGTTGCCCACAAGGCCACTCAGACTGAATCACTGCCTTGGATTGGCAGTGAGGGCCCCTCAGGTCCTTTCATGCTGTCTTCTCCAAGGAAGACAGCCCAGGATACTCTTTATGTGCTTCCCAGTCCCACGTCTCCGTGCCCCAGCCCAGTCTTGGTCAGAAAGCGGGCTTTTGTCAAGTGGGAGAATAAAGAATCCCTCATAAGATCAAAGGAGGAGCTCCGTCACCTCAGACTCCCAACCTACCAAGAGCTGGAACAGGTACCTTCCTTTTTGTTTTCCTTCTGTTCAGATTCTCGTAGAGAAGTGAGGCTAAGCCATGGAATAGCATGTGAACTGAAGATTCTAAAGAGAACAGAGGGAGGGAGGAAGGATGGATTCCAGCTTTTTCACAAAGAACCCAATGGGGGCCCTCGTTCACCTTATGCAAGCAGAACAGGATATACAGGACTCCGTATCACCATGCAGGTGCCATTTCAGAGTGTTGGTGCCAGTGCCTAAAGCTCTGTTCACAGCAGGCTCATTAAGAAAAACCATAGTTTCTACCAGGCACTTTACTGTTCTGACACCACTCCCTTCTTCTAGATAGAACCAAGATGAACTTGAGTAAATCCTACTTCCCTGGAAACCTTTGTTAACCTGTTTATCAGGGTTGTGGTTGGGACGTTCATGGTTGCCTAGGCATCTTCCTAAAAGAAGGTAGGGATCTTAGTGCTGTAACAGCAGCAACAAAAAAGAAAAGGTAAGTGTAGTGTAGCTCACCACAGATAATGCCTCCTTCTTAATATAGATGAGGGGAATCTTCCCTGACATATTTTATATTAGGCTCACAATGTCCTAATTATCAGGCATCCCCTGGAGGTACTGGAAAAAACAAAATTAGGTTACCAAGAGAAGAATTTTCCCAAAACATCAAGATTTGCACTGTGTTTTTGGAGACTTGTCAGTACAAACACAAAAATCCATCTAGCCAGAATTCCTTATATAATTCTATATACTACATAGTGAAACTGTCCATGAGGCTTCAGGATTCCCTACGTTACCTTCAATGTTGTATCTTCCCTGTCAGATGCCCAGGAATTGAATAGGAGGAGCGTATGATAAAAAAGCAACAGATTTTTCTGGATGAATTTAAGAATCAAGTCCATCAGAAGGTGGCAAAATGTGGGTTACAAAAAACACTTTCTCTTTAGGAGTTGAAACTACCAAATCCAACTTTTAAGAACAATGAAAGAAACCTTGAAAAATGAATAGAAAAGATAAAATAGAATCAACTTTGGTCTTGGAGGCAAAGATTTGTGTTTTCAGTCCCTGATATTTCTTACAGCAGCTGTTAAATTCTATAACTGTTAGTCCTCTGTAAAATACAGCGCTGAGATTCCATGCTCTGTAAGGTTTGCCTCAAATCGTGACATTTTACACACCCATGAAAAGAACAATGTAGTTGGCACCAATGCTTCAAAAACGAAGTGGCTTACAAAAAGATTTCAGATGAGTCAGTCCCAGAATAATTACTATCCAGTAATATGGGAGCCGGTAAATTCGCTTAGCATCTTCCCAGTAGCCTGTCTTTACTTTTAGCATTGTCACATGGAACTAAGGTCCACAATTCAATATGTACACTTTAGAGGAACAATGTGTCCCACTTTCCCATTAAGTAAAATTCTTACAGTGATTTGTCTGTGTGTGATTCAACAGTCCTATCATAATAGCTAGTCAAATTAAATCAGTATTTAAAATATATAACATTAATATTAAAGTATTAATAAATAGTACATATTATTTGAGGTTGTATGTATACCTCTGAACCAACATGGAACAAAAGACAAAGCAAACAAAGGCTCTTAGGGTTGGATATACCTGGGTTCAAGTATCTATATAATCACTAGATTATATTTGCTACTTCTATAAAATTGATATACCACCTATTTTCAAGGTGTTTGTGAAGTTTAAGGCACTTCTATTACCATGTACCACAGCACCAGGCAAATAAAAGTGCTTAATATTATATGGTAGCTAATAGACAGCTATCTAGGTAACTCAGGTTGAGAAACAATCCAATGTATCCCAAATTACCTAGACATTGCCTGGGTAATATACAGTATTCTCTTGGAATAACCAGAGTGGTATAATGTAAGAACACTGGACTCAAAATCAGAACACTAAAAATCAACTGTTGGCCATAATTAAGTCACTGCAAGTTGGATCACCAAATCCTAGTTTAGGGAGTGGGCTAAAATTCTTTGTCAAAAAGGTACGTTAGTTTTCAGTGATTTGGAGGAAAAAGACATATTAAGTGCACTATAACATCACATATTATAGAATTCTCAGTCACTGCTTTCATGACTCAGACCTGACCAGAGACTCTATGTTCTGCAAAGTTAAGATCTCCTGCTATACAACATCCAAAGGTTTCGCCATTATACACCCATTGCCAAGGAAATGGATTATTCTGCCTGCTAGCCACTCACATCTTTGATATGATCACAAAGACTAATTGGTATTTGCAAAGACTCGATATTTAATTTGTTATTTTCTATTCAGGGCAAAATAACTGTTTTGAAAATAGTTTTTAATTCTCAGCCACAGTGAATAGGAGATGCCAATCAAATGTAGTACTCCCAATATTATAAATGATTTGCTATTCATGGCTGCTTTATTAACATACCTCATTTTCCTTTCCTTTAGGAAATAAATGCCCTGAAAGCAGATAATGATGCCCTAAAGATCCAACTGAAATATGCACAGAAGAAAATAGAATCTCTCCAACTTGAAAAGAGCAATCATGTTTTAGCTCAAATGGAGCAGAGTGACTGTTCTTAGCCCAGAAACTCAAGGAATACAATCTGTAGATGAGTATACTGGAGATCTCAATTTCCAAACTGATTAACACAAAGACCTGGGAACCTTAGAATGACCAGTGCTTAAAACAGTACTCTGAAAGGAAAAGCCTGCTACTGTGTATTTACTTAAAAGATTCCTAATGTGCAGCATTGTTTTCTCTTTCAGTCGAGTGTGCTAAAGAATGCAGAACTTTTGCCATTCATACCACTAATTCCCCCAGACCTCCGCCTGGGATTAATACCAAAAGTATGCTAAAATTGTGGTCTGCCCAGCTGATTCTTCCTTAGAGCTAAAATCTCTGGAAAATCAATCTGTTTCTTTCTCAAGGTTTTCTACAAACTGAAGGATTTACTTTGTTCCATCCAAAGCTTGCTTATAATGGAAACATACCCATATTCCAAAAGTAGATTTACTTCCTCTATATCCCAGCATTCTTTGTGAATCTGGTTCCTACTTCACTACCTCAGATCTAATCAATTAGCCTCTGTCCCCTTCTTCACTACACTCATAAACAAATGAGCATATTTACCTAGAAGTGAATTTCTACAGCTGTAGCCACAACTTCTTAGAGGCCTATTAAACATGACATTATCCAATTGCAGGTCAACTCACAGTTGTAGTCTTACAGTTATCCATAAAATAAGTAATCAAATTAAGTACCTGGAAACATAGCTATTTTACTATGTCATACATGACTGGCTAATTAGCTAAAATAAACATAATGCAAATATGTTTGGCCTCATATAGTCTACTGTGGATAGAATTAGGAATTGACAGCTTTTTTGAGTCTAAAGATTTGTTTAACTCTTCATGTTCCATCTTTATCTTTTGAAGTAAACTATTTTTAAAGTTCTCTTTTTGAACTGAATTTGTGCTTCAACATCTTCACCATTAATACTATTTAGAAATAAGCTAATTGGATCAGTGGCTTAAATGACAGCTGACAGCATGTACATATGTATATACAATATCAGGCATGCATGTGGCTTAGAATTTTGTTTCCTCCTTCATAAAATGTGGACTTGAATTTAAACAACTTTTAGTCATTACACAAA